>NC_073744.1:138663095-139263095 GCF_029784135.1 Toxorhynchites rutilus septentrionalis | reverse complement strand
AAGTTTCATCGAAATTCGAATTCTAAGTGTGTTTTATTTCAATTTACTTTCGGAATTTAAAGTTGGAAACCCCTGTATGATGATACAGATCTGCATTTCCTTTACATTAGTCTTGGTACCATTTACTAATTTTCTTTTTTTCTTTTTCTTTTTTCAGTGAATCATTAATGAATCATGAATGAACGAGAATTTTTAAACGCTGCCATGCGTCGCCACCGGTCAGGTACAGATACATTTTATCAATGGACATACATAGTGATTTTTAGGCAAAACATAGGAAAAATATCGCGAAGAAAAAACAGGAAGTGGGTTATATCTATGGTATAACCGCAAGGGTGACGTAGGACTAGCGTTGATTTAGAGATCATTTGTTTGAAGTTGAATCTAAATCCATCCTGAATGAATGGATAAATAAATTTTTGGGTGACTTGAAAAACGAGAGCGTTACGTTGGAGGCTCAAGGTTTTTCGTGTTATGCATCCAATATTGGATACGAAAATTTTCTACTGATGGGGACTAATTTTCAGAAGCTTTCCTGTTAATTGCGATTGATTGAAAAATCACAAAACCAAATGTATTTGATTGCAGTGTTATATGGATAGAAAACATTAGAATAAACTATTTCGCTTCAATGTATTTTTCAATTCCCAGGGGAACTGGCAGAGTATATTTCAGCAACAATTAATTCTTTTCAGATTTTCCTCGATACTCGAAGCCCACCAGTGGTTAATACTAACTCGATAACCACCTGTTAATAGCATTTGATAGAAAAATATTTGGTCGCAGTGTTACACGGATAGAAAACATTAAAATAAACTCTTTCACATGAATGTATTTTTCAATTCCCAGGGGAACTGGCAGATTATCTTACCAGCCCTCCAGTGGTTATTGCTAACTCGATAACCACCTGTTAATAGCACTTGATTGAAAAATATTTGGTCGCTGTGTTATATGGTTAGAAAACATTAAAATAGACTCTTTCGCATGAATGTATTTTTCAATTCCCAGGGAACTGGCAGATTATTTTTCAGCAACGATTAGATCTTTCCGGAATTTTCTCGATGCTGAATGGCATCCAAACGAAAATATTCCTTTCAGTTTGGTCTGTAAAAAACTTTTCTGAACACTTATCCATCAAATTTGGAGCCCTGAAAAGGGCAGTTGATTTTATGCTAAGCTAATAGCACGCTCTCCTCGGATACAATGGGCCAGCTGGATGTCCTTGGGCATGATGTGACGCGTTTTGCATGGACAGCACACAAATTGTTATTTTCGAATAGGCCTCCTGCAGCATCATAACCGCGGAACTTTGGAAGCGCAAATCGGTTTTGAAGTCCTGAGCAATTCCACGAATCAAATGCTGCAAAGGTAGATGGCGGATCAGCAATTCCGTCGACTTCTGATAGCGACGAATTTCACGCAAAGTTCCATAAAAGTATAAAATGTAAACCCCACCCTTATTATATTCGTAGCTTACTCTGAGAGAGAAAAGAATAACATCGAAGTAAGTATACAGTAAGCTTATATAATAAAGAGGGTGGGGTTTACATTCTGGACTTTTATGGTTTATAATATGATGCTTCCTTTGCTTTCGTTCATTTCTTACTCTACTCTCGCACCGTGAGGACTCGTTTGTGTGGGACTAAGCACACAGCTCGTTAGTCTTTCGGTGGTGAGGCACCACGAAAGCAGCTCGGATAAGTGCACCAGCCGCGAGGAGTGTGACCACATCGCTATCGACCGGGAACTTTGCGTGAAATTCGTCGCTATCAGAAGTCGACCGAATTGCTGATCCGCCATCTACCTTTGCAGCATTTGATTCGTGGAATTGCTCAGGACTTCAAAACCGATTTGTGCTTTCAAAGCTCCGCGGTTATGACGCTGCAGGAGGCCTATTCGAAGATACCAATCTGTGTGCTATCCATGCAAAACGCGTCACATCATGCCCAAGGACATCCAGCTGGCCCATCGTATCCGAGGAGAGCGTGCTATATTAGCTTAGCATATAATCAACGGCACTTTTCAGGGCTCCAAATTTGATGGATAAGAGTTCAGAAAAGTTTTTTGCAGGCCGAACTGAAATGAGCATTTAGCGAAAATCGTGGTGTCAATGATAATTCGATACCGATAGGCGCCATGGATATGGATTTGATAATGAAGAATATGAAATACATGACATTATGTAGTGAATATTTCCCCATATCGAAGAAAACACTTTGATGAAACTGCATTATAAAATCATTTGTGTACGAATGCCGCAATCTATAGGCGACTCTAATTTGCGCTGGGTTATTTCCTCGGAGGACTCGATTCCTCCTTTGAGCATTAATAATCTCTTTCTGGCAAAACGATGTGGTATGAATCACATTATTTGAATGATAGAATGAAGAAGTTTTCTGCCAATTTCCTTCAACCTCCAAACGTATCTTTCTCCCGTTTGTCGTTTTCGCGTTCGCTAATCCTTTCTCAGAACACCCATTTCTAGTTTGAGAAATTGTTGAGTAAACATTGTTTGCCAGTGCGCGTAGAGCGGGAATTCCTCAAGATTCATTGCACCTCTAATAAATTGCCGAAAGACGTGGTCTTACATTGATCACACTTGATTGAAAAATCCAAAACGAAATGTATTTGGTCGCAGCATTATATGAGTAGGAAGCAAATAATTACTCAAAAATTACATGATTTTGGCGATGTGAAAATTTTTCCGTTTTTCATGTTATGTATCCAACATTGGATTCGAAAATTATCTACTGATGGGGAAAAAAAAATAGAAGCTTTCCTGTCAATTGCGATTGATTGAAAAATCACAAAACCAAATGTATTTGGTTGCAGTGTTGTATGAATAGAAAACATTAAAATAAACTCTTTCGCATGAATGTATTTTTCAATTCCCAGGGGAACTGGTAGATTATTTTTCAGCAACGATGATAGCAACGAGAATTCCGCGCGTGTATGTGTGTGTGTCGGCTGCTCCGATGTTTCAAGCGGAACCGTGGCATCACTCTCCTCCTGATGGATTCCCTTCTGGCCTAAGGTGTACAAACAGGCTCTTGGTAACACCGTTCATCAGCGCTTTCATGATAAATGAAGTGACCTTCATCACAACAGCGACAACATGCTCCAGTCGCTGTTCAATTATAACTGAGTGGGTTTACGAGCGGCGCTCGCTTATATACCGATTGGTGATTTCAATAGTCTATTTTGAAAGCAATTTTAAGGCTATTGAAACAAGTTTTTGGATGAAAAAGTAACAAGTATATGACGCGTAGACATTTTATCTTTCGAATGAAGTGTTCATCATACCATTTCGTTCAGTTGTTTAAGAGCTATTAACGCTCAAAATCTCGGTCTCCGACGTAACGCTTTCGTTTTCGAAACTTTGATTTTACACCCCGGTATAGAAATGAAAGACGTAGTCCTACGTCAAAAGGCATCCTTTTATAGATTTTTAAAGTTATAGTCTGTAATGTAGCCGCTTGAAATACAGTCTAAAAGTTCCCTTCCCTGAAAACGTTGCTATAGTAAGATCAAAAATCGGCCGAACGATGGGATTGCATATAATGTTACGGATTTTCAGAAGGTATACAATTTTTACTGAATCTATATAAATAAAAATGTAAGGCAAAATCTGTTGGTAAGTAGAAAACCCGAAGAAGGGATGGTCCGATTTTAGCCTTCTTTATTTTGTTGTATTCGTCTCTTCCCGTAGATCAATATAGTGGAGAGAAAAATCGGAAAATTCGGAAAATTGAATTCCCACATGTTCGAAAATTACATCATGATAAGCGTTGTTAGTCCATTCGATATTCGATGTGTTCGTAAGTGGAAATGGATTTTCAGGCGAAAACACGCATTTCCATATCTTTTTTTATCCCTTTTGTTTATTTTAGGCTCATTAGCATTTTAGCTGTAACAGAGCCGAATTTGAATCGTGTACATGTCACATGTTTATCATATCTATATTTAGCACATTACACAGTTGCCATTTTTCGTCGTTAGAGTATTCCCTTCTATACCATTGCATATGGTACACATTAGCCATTTTCCGACAACGCAACCGCAAACGCAAAAAATCATCGTGCAAAACAACATTTCGTAGTAAGTTCCGAATGAAAACTCGAGATAACTTTTTTTTATTGTCACCCAAAACCAAACTTTTCGTTTCGTACTCCGGAAAAAAGGCACAGTGTCGATTTTTGACAAAAACACTAGATCTCGCTTGATGACACTAGATCTCGACGTTTCATGCAATTTTAAGACATTTGGCATCATTTGTTTTTTTTCGAAACCCCCAATTTCCTTTACTCCCTCCGTGGGTGATTTTTCGATTTTCAAAAAACTCAAACTTTGCCCACTTTGCGCCACTCTCTCTTGAGTCCGATTGAGCTGATATTTTGCATAGGGTGTTTTTTAGAGGTGAACATTTTTTATGTGGTAACTTTTTGAAATTCGAGATGACCATTGGCACCCTAATCTGCATGCGTGGGTTTATTCTGTTCGTTTTATCTCTCTTTTCGGAAAGCTGCCCGCATTGTCGGTAGTGATATGAGTCGGCAGCGTGATAGGTAGGGTCGGCAACGAAAAAAGAGAATATCACGGTGACACAACTAATGATATCCGATTTTTGAAATTAATCGTTCATTAACTAATCGAATATTTTTCAGCTGTTTGTTATCCGATACGATCAATCGCCTCAAAATAATCGATTAATCGCCACATTGAGAGAAATAATTAGTTAGACTAATATTACCAATTTGCTAGAATTTTTTCATCGTTATTATTATGAGAGATGACGCGTGACCTGTACAATCAACAATGGTGTGTGCATTTTCTATTGTCATGTTTACGCAAGACGGCGCATTAGTAGTAGTGATCGCTTCATACATCGCTGGCTTGCTCTGACGCGCTTGAAGATGCAGAAAAGTGTTTGAATGACAGCGGCTTCAGATGAAAGGGTTGAACCCGGTAGTCTTTACTGCTTTTTTCGCAGTGTTGTGTTGCGTGCGGGCTGTGTGGTGTAATAAAATGTAGTCATCAGATTAAATTCTCTACGGTGGAGAAGTTTCACCCAACAGAAAAGAAAATCTTCATCGTGAGCAGCTTTGCAAGCCAACTCGAGCACTCCGACGGCCGAAACTCTATAATCGCTGTTAGGTATACTGGTGCTCCGGCACCAATCCGTTCGGCCTAGTTACCCTTACGTCCACGATGCCGATGCCGTACAACCACTCGGGTTTACGGTTTGAAAGAAAATAAGATATTTTTTGGGGTCCGCGTGTTTTATACTCTAGCGGTACACACTCACAGGATAGAGACAAATCGGTAGACTTAGCCAGAGGGACGAGTCCAACGAGGCGAACGAATGAGCGTTAAAAGGGAGCGATGGCAAAAAAATACATTCATTACGATTTGTTCGCTCGTTGGATTCACATGCAGGCTAAAAAGGGTCCTTTTCAGGATCACAAAATTATCTTCAATCTAAAGAGTTTATTGTTTTGTTATCACTCGATATCCTCATCTTGTTCGGCTAAACCTTCCTGTTTAGAGATTTGTTGCCACTCGCCACAGCTTTCACAGTTGGAAAATTTCTTCCCATCCAGCTTTGTCACATGTTGTACAGTAAATTACATTCAATGCGACGTGCCGAAGCGCCACTCAGTATCGCATTGGAGGCGATTTTAACCTGTAATTGAACATTTGCGATGACAGTGGTACAGTGTTGACTTTCAATGTGGGGTCATAATTTGGATCTCTATGTTTACAAAAATTTCCAACTAAATAAGTCGCATTACATGTCCGTCCAATTAGCTTAATGTCGAACTAATTGTAAATTACTGTACTTTCAATCTGGAAACAATTTAAGAATTGGTGAAAATTGAATAATCAGGAAAGTCCCCAACTATCAATAAGCTCAGAACAACTGTCAAATTCACATACTCATCAGATCCTGGCAAACAAATTATGAAAAAATCAATTTGTGTTTTATTATTATTTTGGATAATGTTTTAGAAAGCATTGAACTGTATTTCCTAAACTCTTTTTTGGAAGGTTTAATGGCCCTGAAAAGCGCCTTGTTTTATGGAATGGTTCCAATTTAGAAAACTTAGTACTCGTGGTATTGAAGAAAACCATTTCGAACGCCCTCGATGCCGCCTTGTTCTGGATTTGCCACCAAAGCAGTTTGTATAAAGAACAAACTTTTTTCTTCTGCTACCTGATGCCGTTTTGCGATTGCGTTTGCCACTCGCTGCAACTGCCTGTTGTCTTGATGTCCACCGAACCGAATGTGTTCTGTTCCGAATGCGGGTTTTCTTATCGTCGCGAGCAGCTTTGCCAGCTAACTCGATCACTTCGGCGGCCGAAACTATATAACGCCGGCTAGGTGGACTGGTGCACTGGTACTAACGCGCTCGGCCTAGCTACCCTTGCGGGGAACTCCAGATCAACACGGTTCGAGCGGGATTTTGCCTTTCCCTTCACTTTTCCTCCTTTACCATGTCCAGACATGGCTGCTTGGGTTGGTTTGTTGATGTGTTGTGATGCGAACCGATGTGGTGTACGGTTTGAATGAGAATGATCGTTACGGCAGCGGAGCGGGGATTTTTAAGCTGACTGGCTGGCTCGAGAGTTACGCATGTGTGAGACTGCGACCAATGTTTCGTTCATTTTTTTCTTTTTCCTTCCCAATCGTGCTTCATTCTATTTCGCTGCTGCTCTGGTTGCCCGTTTTGGTCGGTACGATTTGAGGAGCACAAAATGGACCAATCAAAAATGGGCACATAGTGCATTTTGACAATGCTTGATATTTCACAATTATTCAATTATTTATCTCAAGAAAAATGAAATGTTATTCGTTATGATAGATGCGTAGATATATTTCCTATCAATTGATGCAAAAACCTTTGCGATCTATTGAGAAATACTCGAGTTATAAGCGTTCCAAATCTTGCATTTTTTCCTACTTGTTCAGTGCCTAGATTTCCATTTCACCCCCTATATCTTCCGGTTAGACGTTGTCCTACGTCAAAAAAATGGACCACCATTTTATAATTTTTATGAAAGAACATGTTATTTGCAAGTGGACGAAAAATCTTGCAGGAGAATTGTGTCTGAAAATAATCTGATATTATAATGATTAGTTTTGTTAGAAATACTAGGAATCTTATAATAAAAGGTAAATTCAACGGTGTCGATTAGAAGAACAATCAATGAACAGTTCTGCGATTGGACCCATGAACTTGCTCATAGTAAGAAAACGTGAATGTTTGAAGATATTGATAACAAAAAACAAATGTTGGGCGGGACGAAGTTTGCCGGGTCAGCTAGTCAATCTAATAAAAAATATTTTCATTGTAAAAAACAAAAATCTAGTCGAGAAATAAAAAAAAACAAAAAGAGAAAAAAATAAGAACAATAATAAAGCTAAATAGTGAAAAAGGAAATCAAGAAATAATGATTCTTTTTCATTCTTATTCATTCGAGAGACATTCAGCCGCCTGGGTTGGTATGATTCTAATGTAAAGAAATGTTGGAATGCAGATGTAAAAATGAAGGAATGAAAAAACAAGAAGAACATCGGAATGAAAATGACAAAGACGAAAAGTTGAAAAAAACTAACCATTTCATACAAATTAAACAATGAATCAAACCGGGTCTTACTCAAACGAAACGGATATTTGATACGTTGAGAACAACAATGAAATAAAATGTTTACAGTTGAAATTTAAAAAATATATATATTAATGAAACGTTGCACATGCATCCCTAGAAAGGGGAATATATACCATGGGTAGAAATATTTTCTGACGTGGTACTACGTCTAACCGGGTTATATGGGGGTTAGGGTGGCAATGGATGTATGAAAAAAAAATCATCATCTAATTTTAAAAAAAGTCGATTTTCGACCAGACATTTTTTTTCAAGATAACATCAGATCTCGACGTTTTAAACATTTTTAAGTCATTTGGCATTGAAATTTTTTTTTCAATTTTCTAAATTTCCTTTACTCCTCCCATGGAAGATTTTCGAGGATGAAAACTTTGAGACACCACTAAATCATGTCCGATTGAGCTGAAACTTTGCACAGATCATTTTTTCGGGCCAATAAACAAAATGTACATGGTCGGTTTTTGAAATTTGACATGATCAATTTCGCTGCCACCCTAATGGGGGCGGAATGAAAACCTAAGCGCAGAACATGCAGCAAAAACTGAAAGATTTCTAATGCTCATAACTCGAGCATTTCTTCATAGAACGGAAAGATGATTACATCAATTGATAGGAAATATTTCTACGCGTCTATCACAATTAATAAAATGTTATTTATCATGAGATAAACAATTAAATAACTGTAAAATATCAAACGTTATCTAATCGCCCTAATGGCCAAGTTTTGATTGGCTCTCTTTATGGGTTCCCCAACACAGACTTCAAAATCGATGTATCTGTGGGAGTCCGCTTTGCAAATATACATGCAAGTCGGGGGTATTTTTGTTCCCACCGAAATGTGTTTCCCTAGGATGGATTTCTAAACAAAGATGCCTGCGGGAATCCGCTTTGCAAGAAAACAAGAAGTGGGTTATATCTGTGATATTGCTGTGGCCTTTTAAAAGCAACTGAAGATGTTTGATAAGTGATTCATTTTTGTTTTCGTACTCCATACTCCATACGCAGAATAGAAACTGAGGGCGCCATTTCGTTTTTATCGTGATGTGGCAATTTCGCATTCACACGCATACAACTTTTCACGACTGTTCCATCCTGAAGCAGAACAAAAACTGATGCTATTAGATTGCATCACGGGAACACCAAGCCGAATGCGTAAATGGGTATGAATATTTCTTCGCTTGGACGCATTCACACGCAAACAATTTTTCATGACTGTTCCATGCGAAAGCAGAACAGAAACTGATGCGGGTGAAAGTACTCACGCCTTGCGTGTGTCCGCTATGGTTTCCCAAACACTAATGCAAGGGAGCAAAACGAATAACAGCTTGCATGTATTCGCTGTGACGGTTTCTCCAGGGTCCTAGATTTTGCGTCCGTGTTCGGGAACACATTGTGATCACCAATCATCATCAATGAGCTAGATTGTTATGATTTCAATAGATTGATTTCAAAGCAATTTTTAAGCAATTGAAACGATTTTTTGGACCAATAAGTGACAATCATATAATTCGTTGACATTTTATCTTTCGGATGAAGAGATTATTATACCACTCCATTCAGCCGGTAAGAAGGTATTAACGTTCAAATCCTTGCAGTCCAGCGTCACTCTCTCGTTTTCGAAACTTTGAACTTACACTCCGGTACAGAAATGAAAGACGTCGTCCTACGTCAATACATCTATGCAAGCTGCGAGTACTTTTGTTCTCGCTAGGCGTCATATCAAACGTAAAAGGACCGTCATCAAATTCACTTGTAACGAAGAACAATGTTTATAACGAACATTGCAATGCATGAATTGATCTTACATGGCAGCTGTGTCAACTTTTTACTTACAAAGCACATACTTATGTAGAATTCAGTTGAATTCGAAAATTGTTTCATTCAATCGATAATTTATTCAACACAATACAAATGCTTACTAAGACAATGGTAGTCCCACGTCAACCTTGCGGTTATATTATATATATAACCCACCCATTTTTTTGACTCAAGAGTAATTTTTCGAAAAGGCGTATGCATTTCAGCATGAACTTTATTTGTAAAATTATATCTTGGAAACTATTGGTTGCATAGAAAAATGAACTGTGAACGAATTAAGGGGAACTAATGAGGCTTTGTGAAAAAATATACAAGGAGTTCGCCATTCGCCATTCAACAAGCATCAAACACGCGCCTAACTGATGCACACAGTTGCAGCGAGAAAACTTCAAGTGGAAATTTCGCTAGCGTTTACAGCTCGAGGGGAAACATAAAACGCAAAACGAGCAGAATAAGCGACCTTTGTTGTTTTGGGCACACAAAGATTCTAATAATTTTCCTCAGAGGAGATGCAATACTTATATGCTAGCGACAGCTTACTTATTTCGCAAAAATTCTCATTTCGCTATCCCCCTTCGTTGTTTCTATTCTTCTTCATCTTCTTATTCTTTTCTTTTTCTTTTTTTTATTCTTATTTTTTATTTACGGAGACTTTAAATCCAACGATTCATTCGTCTCCGACTGTTTCTATTCTAGCGGCTGCATAAGTTGCGCGTTATTGACAGCTCTGTTCGGGAAAGCATACAAATGGACAGAACAAATGTATGGGAAAATGGGAATGCTTCCAATTTTCATCAATTTAAACCATATACAGACTATGGGATTGTAATGTATAGCATATCAAATAAATCTTAGAAAGTTTCTGATTCGATTGGTATGCAAATCGTTAAAATCCGTTCGCAGCAAAGCTAGTTATGAACGTTAACTTTATTTCATAAAAACGTCACCTGTTTTCTGATTTGGTACCCTTAATGTAAGACGTAGTCCTACGTCAAAAGAAAAAAAAATCCAACATTTTGAATAACCTTAAAACCATAATTTCTTTCCATCGTATTTGGAACCATGAATTTTTGTCACTCGTGGAAATAATTATTCTTTTAAGCCGGATGCGTGTACAATGTTTCATTTTGAATCAACATCAATCTTTTTACGCTCAACACTTAGATTTGCAGCCTAAGACAACTTGCAGATGATGGAGTGGTGTCCGTCGTAGGATCAAACGAATCCGACCTGCAAGAACCCTTACAAGATACATTGAACAATTTTTCAACCTGTGCCATTGGGCTAGGGATCGAATTCTCCACGGAGAAAACAGAGATGGTGGTTTTTCTAGGAAGCATAAACCAGCAAAACCAAAGCTTCAACTTTTGGGTAAACCGATCACTCATGCTATGTCATTCAAGTATCTTGGGGTCTGGTTCGACTCCAAATGTACTTGGGGGGTCCATATTAGGTATCTGAGTAAAAAATGTCAACAAAGAATAAACTTTCTCCGTACAATTACCGGCACCTGGTGGGGAGCCCATCCCGAAGATCTTATTATGTTGTATCGAACAACTATTCTCTCAGTGATGGAGTATGGCAGTTTCTGTTTTCAATCAGCTGTCAAAACACACCTCATTAAACTCGAGCGAATTCAGTATCTTTGTCTCCGTATTGCGTTGGGATGTATGCCCTCAACGCATACCATGAGTCTCGAGGTTTTGGCAGGCGTACTTCCACTCAAAGATCGCTTCAATTTATTATCTCTTCGGTTCCTCATCCGGTGTAAGGTTATGAACCCATTGGTGATCGGAAATTTTGAACAGCTGATCGAGCTAAATTTTCAATCTGGGTTCATGAGTCCATATCATGAATTCATCTCCATGCAGGTTGATCCTTCTTCGTATATTCCCAACCGTGTTTGTTTTCCTGACTACATCAATTCCTCTGTGCATTTTGATCTGTCCATGAAGCAGGATATCCATGGAACATCAGATTATCTTCGATCGAGGATCGTTCCAACGATCTTCGATGCAAAGTATGGGGATATCAATTGTGATAATATGTACTTTACTGATGGGTCCTCTATGAATGAGTCCACAGGATTTGGAGTGTTCAACGAATTTTTTAGCATCTCCCACAGTCTTCAGAATCCTTGCTCAGTGTATATTGCTGAATTGGCAGCGATACACTGGGCGCTGGACAGCGTCGCCTCACGACCTGTTGAACACTATTACATTGTAACGGATAGTCTTAGCTCTGTCGAAGCTATCCGTTCAGTGAGGCCGGAAAAGCACTCGCCGTACTTCCTTGAGAGAATACGAGAAATTTTGAGTGCTTTATCCAGACGCTGTTATGTCATTACCTTTGTCTGGGTCCCTTCACATTGCTCAATTCCGGGTAATGAGAGGGCTGACTCATTAGCAAAGGTAGGTGCAACTGAAGGCGATATTTATCAGCGTCAAATCGCCTTCAATGAATTTTATTTTTTAGTCCGCAAAAATACCATAGTTAACTGGCAACGCAAATGGAACGAAGATGAATTGGGCAAGTGGCTCCACTCGATTATCCCTAAGGTTAGCCTCAAACCATGGTTCAAAAGTCTGGACTTGAGTCGGGACTTTATTCGCACCTTCTCCCGACTCATGTCCAATCACTGTTCGTTAGATGCGCTACTCTTTCGTATTAATCTTGCCGACAACAATCTTTGTGTTTGTGGCCAAGGTTACCACGACATCGAGCACGTTGTTTGGTCATGCGAGCTGTATCTTGTCGCCAGATCGAATTTAGTAGTCACCCTTCGGGCCCGAGGAAGGCAGCCCATGGTGCCGGTGAGAGACGTGTTGGCTCGGTTAGACCTTGATTAAATGTCCCAAATATATGTATTTCTTAAAGCTATCGATCTTCGTGTGTGATTGTCCTTATACCCTTAGTTTTTCCTTTTCCTTTTCCTTTGTGAGAGATCGGATCCCTTCTTAAGAATAAGATGAAATGTAAATACATATTAGATATAAGATAGGTTTAAGAATTGAGTTTGATGAGTGTGATTGAGAGTGTGAGTGTGATCATTGTCAATATATCCTCATATCTCCTGCTTTTCCTGAAGAAAATATGTCACCCTTCTAAACTCGAGTCGACCGCGAGTAATCGGTTTCCTATATTATTAACATTAGAATTAAGGAAAAATGTATATATACTAGTAACAATACAGTAAGGAGTTCGGCTCCTTTAAACCTATGTAACTGAGCCTGTAAAAATAAACGATTTAAATAAAAAAAAAAACACTTAGGCGGCGGTGACACTGGATGCAGAGAAGTGATCGTACGAATTGTATGCAATAGTGAAAGTAAACAACCACATTGAGTTGTATTGGTGTGGTTACATTGCTTCCCCCTTGCTTCGTTCGAATTCGTCTGTTTCTATCGAACAAAATTGTTTGTTTCTATTCGTACAATCAAATTTTCGTGCGTACTCCTATCCAAAGTAACCTTAGCCTTAGACGGCCATGAGTACAGTACTGCACACGCGAAATATTCCACAGTTTCAAACGTGTGCGCTACAGCGAATGTTTCACGTTAAAACTAATGTGTTTTTCATTTTATACTGGCTTCAATACATAGTAGGACACTTCGATCTCATAGTTTGGCATCACTGCCTGTGTTATTCTACCAATTATAATTTATCACTACCCGAAATGCTCCGAAAAGTTTTTATGTCTGAATTTTTTTTAATAGAAAACATTTTACGAGTTTGAAATAATGTTATAAAAAATGTAATTTCGACAAAAAAAATTGTTTTATAATGATTTTTGTCGATATTTTTTACTCGTTTATCTTGAGTTGGGACCGCGTGTGCAGTACTACACACGGCTAGTTTTTACCCTTATATGGCAGGTGGGGATGGAATTTTATGCTAGATGGGTCCCTGGCACCATCTAGTATAAGAATCAACCATTGGACCTTCCAGGTTTTTACGAACTTTTTGGCCAAAACAGCATGGCCGTCAAAGTGTTAAATAAGTTGATCCTGACCGGAAGTGCCCAATTTATTTTTTCATGCAATTTGATTCATGAACTGTTGAACTAGTAATTTAACCTACAACTGTACTTGCCAGATATGCTCACTCAAAAGAGAGAATGATCACAAAATAGTGGATCGAAAAACACAATCCCCTGGCTGACTGTCCCGATTTATTACTTTTCGAACTATCAGTTGCAAAATGTTAACGAAATTTTTAGTCGACTGTCACCCACTGTGCCATTCTCAAAGGTCTATCACCTCAAGTCCGAATGCAAGCCAACGGTGCATCCGCCATCTAGTATACCTCTCTTCGCGCCTGTCAGCACAAAGCAAGAGATGAATTTTCCGTTCACCGTCAATGATGGGGAAGGAAAAAGTGTCGCTCCAGAAGCGACGTGGGGGCCGTACTAACCCACCTGCTGCTGCAGCGCAAACGGTGGAAAATGCAGAAAACACAAACTTTATACAAACGCGCGCGCTATGGCATGGAAACAACAGACCGTTTCCTTAATTGCGCCGTAAATTAGTAAATGAACCTCTACTGTGGACCCCTGCTGATGCTTCTGGGAGTGTAGTAATTTGACATTGTAGTAATTTAATCCTTCCACAGCATATGCAACACAGTGCCTATTTGAATTATTGTCCTGTGTTAGCAGTGAGCTTGGTGATGAGAGTTCTTGATCAATGCCGATTGTGTGTGCGAATGTTTCGTACAGCAGCCCTGAAGATTGGGAATCCGGCTACCGAACATCAATGTTGATGCAATGATGCAACGGTGACCTCCCCTAGCAGTCATTGTTGACAAATTGAATGCTCTTTCTCTCTCTGTTGAATGCAGTTTTGGTTCTCAACAATGGGATATTTAAATTGTGGGCTGGCATTGTTTACTCCGACGGCTGGTTTTTGTTTTAAGAGACTAACCGTGTAATACCGGCTGTAACAAAAAAAATAGTTGCCTGAAGCCAACCCATACGGACCATAATTGCTTCTGCGCGCAACAAGTGAAAAATGTGAGTTTTTATTGCAAATAGCTGCTAGTATTCCGCATGAACAATTTAAACGGGAACTAAACAGCTTCATTTGTTTGTTATAATTTGCAGATGAGCACATCATAAATCGCAGAAAATCCAAAGGCTCTCGGAAAGTTTCGACAGAACCGAGCTAACAATCCATGAAATGAGCTTGACTTGACATAATTCACAGCGTCTACAGTCGCGATTGCAATCTCGTAATAACAATAAAATGAACTCTTTTTTGTTGTTGTCGTTGTTGCTGCTGCGCTGCTCGATTTACTGCTTAACACTTAATGTCATTCATCTTCTGTCGCTGCGCGTTTTTTTTTGTTATATTCATCTACCCGTCATCTTCTTTCTCTCTCCTCCATCACATTGGATCTCCGGCAACTCTGACTTTGTTTGTCGGCTTTCTTCCATAACTCATATTTTATTTATTCGCTTTTCCCGCCACAAGCCGAGGCGAGAAGAGACCCACGAAGTTCCCATGTTTGATGAAAAGAAGCCATTGTATTCGGGCATTGTGTGTATGTGTGTGTGTGACTTCATCTCGCACGAGATATCGGATTCTGCCAAGGTTGCGAAAAGTTGGCTAATAAATGGGTCACTTTGCGTGAAACAGTTAATTGGAGTTAAAATCCTCACCAGAGAGAACATAAAACGAATCGTCTGAGTGTGATATGGTGTGTGAATTTATTGGGACTTTTTGATAGCAGCGTTTTACGTCGTAAGCATCTGTATTGCATAGTTCCTTGCACAGAGTTGCTCAATACATTTCCTGACTTTAAGCAAGTTATTTGTTTAGATGATGCAGAGGCGTCTCGTCCGCCTGTTCAAACTGTTCATAGGACAGGTAGACAATCTCAGAATAAAATGTATTTCACATTTGTAGATGGATGAGGAACTATCGAAGGTAATTTTTCTGTGATTTCCATATTATCTCGAATATCCTTATTTTATTTTCTATTTTGGTGGAACTCAAACCCACCGTGAAGAATATAATCTGATAGTTACATCTGACTTCAACACAAACCTTAACGCTACGAAATATGCATTAATGACTACTGGGTTCAAACCATTCATCTGAACCCTCCGTCATCCAAACATAGGGCAAACACAGCCAACTACGTATGAAACGATCACTACTACTAATGCGCCTCTTTGCGTAAAAATGACATTTACGGTTCAATATTTCTGCTGAACAAAACCGATGGAAAATACAAACCACCACTCTTCAGTGATTGTTCGTGGTTGTCATCGATTCTTTTTCTGTTTCTCTTTCTATTCCTGCCGTCATTAAAATTTTAGAAAGGGCACGAGTCCGCGAGAGTATACAGCACCAAACATCCCGAGCGAGCATGATGCGAATAAAAAAAAGGAACCAATTCATTCAAATTCAAATTCCATTACAATCCTGAATGGTGCCTACAAAATTTTGTCTCAGATCCTCTTCCGCCGCCTATCGCCAATAGTAAGTAGATTTGTGGGAAGTTATCAGGCCGGATTTATGCCCGGTTGCTCGACGACGGACCAGATTTTTACACTACGGCAGATCCTCCAAAAGTGCCGCGAGTATCAGGTCCCTACACACCACATCTTCGTCGACTTCAAGGCCGCATATGATACAATCGACCGACGACAGCTATGGAGGATCATGGACGAACACGGCTTTCCCCGAAAGCTGACAAGACTGATTCAGGCAACGATGAACGGTGTGCAGTGCAGTGTGCGGATCTCAGGTGAGCTGTCGGAATTATTTGAGACTCACAGGGGACTTCGACAAGGCGATGGACTCTCCTGTCTGCTCTTCAACGTGGCGCTGGAAGTTGTTATGCGGAGAGCGGGCTTCAACATGCGGGGCACGATTTTCAACAAGTCTAGTCAGTTTATCTGTTTCGCCGACGACGTAGACATAATCGGAAGAACACATGCGACGGTAGCCGACTTGTATACCCGACTGAAACACGAAGCAGGGCTGATTGGGCTTGGGATCAATGCGTCTAAGACTAAAAACATGCTAGCAGGAGGGACTGATCGCAACAGAGTTCTTCTTGGTAGTAGTGTTGTGATCGACGGCGACGAGCTCGAGGTGGTAGAGGAATTTGTCTACCTTGGCACGTTGATAACAACTGACAACAACAACAGCCGTGAAATTCGAAGACGCATTGTCAATGGAAGTCGTGCCTACTATGGGCTCCGCAAATCCTTGAGGTCCAACAAACTCCGACCCCGTACGAAGTGTACCATGTACAAATCCCTAATTCGACCGGTTGTTCTCTATGGGCACGAAGCATGGACGATGCTTGAAGAGGACTCACAAGCGCTTGGAGTTTTCGAACACCGAGTGCTCAGAACAATATACGGTGGTGTACAGGAAAGCGGAGTATGGAGAAGGAGAATGAACCACGAACTGGCGCAACTCTACGGCGAACCCAGCATTCAGAATGTCGCCAAGGCGTCCAGTGATGGGCAGGGTATGTTGCAAGATTGCCGGACAGCAGCCCTGCAAAGATGGTGTTCGCATCGAATCCGGTAGGAACAAGAAGGAGAGGAGCCCAGCGAGCGAGGTGGTTGGACCAGGTGGAGCAGGACTTGGCAAGAATCGGAGCAGCCGGGAGTTGGAGAACTGCAGCCATGGATCGGGATTATTGGCGAAAAATTGTGAAGAAGATCTAATCTCTCAATGGGATGTACAGGGTTTTCCAACTTTAAATTCTAAAAGTAAATTGAAATAAAACACACTTAGAATTCGAATTTCGATGAAACTTTTATTTCAAATTAAAGTTTAGTTTATGCCAATATGTGTGAAATACAACATCATTCAAATGTGCACCTAGGGCTTCCTCGCACACCTTGATCCGGAACAGGTAATTTTCGATGACTTTTCGGCACATATGGGGCGGTAGCTCGGTCATAACTTCACGAATGTTGTCTTTCAAATGAGTTTGCAGAGAGTTGGCATAGACACGGTCTTTCGCATAACCCCACAAAAAAAGTCTAGCGGGTTCAAATCGCATGATCTGGACGGCCAATTGGCATCACCAAAACGCGAAATTATGCGTCTCTCAAATTTCGTTCGCAATATGGCCATGTTCGGTCGTGTTGTGTGGCACGTGGCGCCGTCCTGCTGAAACCACATGTCATCCGTATCCATATCTTCAGTTTGTGGTAAAAAAAAATCGGTTACCAGACCATAATGCGCACCAAACAGTGACTTTTGGCGGATGCAATAGCCTCTCAACAATCACGTGTGGATTTTCTGAGCCCCATATACGGAAATTTTGGGTGTTCACATAGCCACCGAGCTCGAAATGTGCCTTATCGCTGAAGAAAATTTGATGCAAAAAATCAGCATTTTGCTGCTGTTGTTCGTTCACCCAATCGACGTATGCCCGACGCATTCCATGGTCACCACGCTCTAATTTTTGTACCAGTTGGACTTTATATGGATGTAGGTGCAAGTCCAAATGCAAAATTCGCCACAATGATGTGTTTGACAAGCCCAATTGCTGAGCACGCCGTGGAATCGAAACATTCGGGTCATCCTCCACACTGGCAGCAACAGCTGCAATATGTTCGGCCGAACGCACATTACGATGATGCACAGGTCTCACAATATCCGCTACGGATCCAGTTTGTTCGAATTTACGCATTACATTAGCGATCGTGTGCTCTGTAGGCCGTCCATGACGACCAAAATCCGTCCGTAATTCTCGAAAAACATTTGCCGGTTTTTCATCATTTTTATAGTATAATTGAAACATTTATAGTATAATTTAAACATTAAAATTAACACGTTGTGCGATGCTAAAACGATCCATATTGTAAAATGGCAGACATTCAACTAACGATATGACGCTTTGGTTGACAGTTATGTCAAACGGTTGTCAGCGCAGGGCTGTATACTTTCGGAAGCCCGAAATGGAAAACCCTGTACATCACCTTTCTAGAGGCATTTCCCATTCCATATGTGGTAGCATTGCCCTTTTCATGATCTCAGCATAATGGTACTCATAAAATTGACCAAACATCTCCTAAAAATTATGTTGTTGGAGCGTTAAAAAAATTTTTTTGAAAATTTTAGTTTGACACTCCTCCTCTTTCTCTAGGGATACTTTTGGAACACTCTGAAGAAAATGGGAAAATTAAATTCCCATATGTTCTACAATTACTTCGTGACAAGCGTTATTAGTCCATTTGATGTTTGCGCTAACGAAATTGATCTTTGTTCGAAAGTGGAAATGGAAATTCAGATTAAAAAACGCACTTCTATATCTTATAACAATATAAATAAGAACGGATCGCCAAATCTGTTGGTAAGCGCAAAACTCGAGGAAAGAATCCCATGTTACAGAGAAACATGTTTTTTGCAAGTGATTAGAAAATCTTTAACGAGAATTGTGTCTGAAAATAATTTGATTTTATAATGACGAGTTTTGGTAGAAGTACTAGGAAATTTATACTAAAAGGAAATTGTAAAGGTTGAATTGGCATATCAATCAATGAACAGTTCTGCGATTGGACCCATGAACGATCGCTTAGTTCTTCTTCTTCTTCAATGGCACTAACGTTCCTAGAGGAACTTCGCCGTCTCAACGTAGTATTACTTGCGTCATTTTTATTAGTACTTAGTTGAGATTTATATGCCAAATAACACGCATTGAATGCATTCTGAGTGGCAAGCTCTAGAATACGCGTGATCACAGTGCAAGTCGGAGGAAATTTCTTTGACGAAAAATTCCCCCGACCAGAACGGGAATCGAACCCGAACACCCGGCATGTTAGTTGTGACGCTAACCACGACGCTAGCCAAGGGAGCACAGATCGCTTAGTTAGAAAACGTGAATATTTGAAGGTATTGATAACAAAAATCCATTTTGGACGAGACGAAATTCACCGGGTCAGCTATCTATATAAGTCATTCCATGCCAATTTTTGTCAAAAGTCATAATTTTGTTCTTTAACGCAAAACATTAGACCCGTATTTTTTCATTAGGATGCCCATTTCCATTCTAAGTTGGTCCGAAAAATCAATGTTTTCCACTTTTTCCAAAAATGACATTTTTTTCCAAAAATTCATAACTTTTGGACCACTGAACCGATTTAGACAGTCTGCCTTTTGGTAGCCTTTTTTTAATATTGAGCCTGCAAAAAATGGATTTTATTTTCGTAATTATTGATTGTACAGTAAAACCTGTTTTTGTGTGGTTTTTTGTGCGATTTTTTTTGTGCGGATTTTTTTGTGCAATTTTTTTTTGCGGTTATGAAAAGGAGCATATTTGACGAAGTTATCGTCCAATTAGTTTTTTCCGATGGTTTATATGCATTTCAGTGCGAAACAGGCATATTTGCGTTTCAATTATCCACTTCTGAAATCATTACCATCCTCCCATCAAATGCTCTAAGTTTTTGCATGACATGATTTCTAACAGCAACACGTTTCGACATGCAACTAAAAGCACGCGCAACCGAAAAGGCAAACTGTCCCATGGCAAAGCAGGGAAACAAAAGGAAATTGAACGGTGAACGGCGTAGATTTGAGTTATTTTCTTGGTGGAAATTTTTTTATACGGTCCCTATGTACCGCCCATTTTTTTTTTCAAAATGTGTATCGGTTTGCAGGTTTGCAGAACATGTCAATCGCGATAATTTATACATGAAAATGTAACGAGTTAAACATTCATAGTAATTTAAAAAAGGATGTTTCAAAACATGGTGTTGTTGGAAAGACTCTTTTCCTGTAAAAATGCGTATCTTCCGATGTATGAGTTAATTGTTGGAAATTGTAATGGCTGTTTATATCTATTTTTTCAGAATTTAAAAATTTGTTTTTGAAAAACAAAAATTTTAATTTCCAAATTATTTTTTTTCAATGATTTTTTCTTTGATTTTTTTTAATGAAAACATAAATAATTTCCTACATTTCATTCTCTAATCAACATTTTGTAGGTCTTACTGTATTGAGCTTTTTTTTTAAATTTCAGTTATTTTTCACATTTTTTTTCGAAAATGAAGAATGAAATGTAAGAAATTATTTCGGGAAGTAGTTTTTCCAACAACAACTTTTTCATGTTTTATTTGAAAGATTACTATTAATATTTAACTCGTAACATTACCCACAAAAATGTTATGAGTAAAACATATTTTTTCAGGAGTCTTCATACAAAAATGCCATGTATTCCAGAAACATTAAAAGATAGAAAGTTAATATCTTCAACGAATGTTCATATTTTAATAAGATCATAAACTTAGTCGAATACCTTATACAGGTAAACTTCGATATAACGTACATTTCACTTTCAAAATTGTACGTTGTATCGAATTGTACGTTATATCGAAGTATAATAAAGTACTCACAAACGTAGTCTATAATACATAATTGTGTTGCTGTTTTAGTAAAGTTAATGAATAACTTCAATCAGAAGACGAAGCCAGTCTTTCTCATGATGTTTCCCTTCGTACTGTTCATTAAAGCTTGATTCATTTAGAATCCGGAATCACAAAACCAGCTGTATTTCGGGATTGATTAAAGGTACAGAACTTGTTTTAGCATCACAATACAGACAATTCATTGTTCTATCAGAAAAAATTATTGAAAAAATTTTTCCTCCACACTTTGGAAATGTGTACGTTATATCGAGGTAAAATGTACGCTATATCGAGTGACGTTATATCGAGGGTACGTTATAACGAGGGTACGTTATATCGAAGTTTCCCTGTATCGCTTTACTGACTCTAAGCAAAATTAGGATTAGTTGTAATTGTTTCAAAGGAATTCTTTTCATTGTTGAAAAACTTTTTCTTGTGAAAGTGTTCATCTTTCAATGTATGAGTAACTTGTTGGAAATTGTAAGGGTTACCTTTTTTTTTTTGAAAATTAGAAAAAATAGGTTTTTGAGAAAAATTAATTTCAATTTTCAACATATTTTTTATCGACGTATTTTTCTTCAAATTTTTTTGGTATTTTTTTATGAAAATTTAAACAATTATTCCATCCTTTGACCAAATTTTTTTTTGTAAATATTGTAGTTTTTGGAACATAAACTTTTGTAAAAAATAAAGAAAAATTGTTTAGCTTATTTCAAAAAGTAGTATAATTCTTTTTCGAAGATTTCAAGTATACAAAGTTGTCTAAACCCACAAGTTGTCAACCCACAACGTTTCACTGCTATCTGAGATGGTGTCTGCTAGACGGCATGACAATCGATGCGATGTCTCTACCGAACAAAATTGCACCACTGTGTCTGTGTCTGTTTCTCGTTTGCATTCTTCCTTTGCATCAAGAAAAACCGCTGTGTGTGATATCAGCATTGGGAAAGACTACTGTCTGTTCACTGAAGCGAGAGTGTAACTTGGATGATGATAATGTTTTGAGTTTCGAGATTTTCCAGTTTATTCGCATCTAACCTTAAGGCCAATTGGATATAATTTGATATATATTTTTGGATATAAACCTGACGCAGACTAGGTCGAATAAAACCTGATACTGACTTTTAATTCCGCTGTTCCGTTTCTTACCCGATTGTTGCACACAAAAAATGGTTTAAAAGGGTCGCAGGTTGGGTATAGCTGATATAGAACAATGGGAGTGCTTCCAATTAACATTAATTTAAAGCATTTAAGGAATAGCGTATTGTAATGTATAGCATATCAAACTAAACTTAAATTTGTTCATGGCAAAAATTGCTATTTACGTTGAAACTATTTCATTGATGCGTGATTTTTTTTTGATTTGGCATCCTTACTGAAAGACGTAGTCTTAGGTCAAAAAATAGTTTCAACTTGAACTGGCCGTCATTTGTTTGCAACATGTGCGATGAAACAATCATATTCCATAGCGCTTTGAAGTTTTGCTGCGGTTGGTCATATCGATCTAAAACCATCCGCATTGAAGGTTTTGCTTTATGACTGGTTGGAAAAAATACAAAAATACAACTGCTGCAACCTTATTCGTTAGAATTTGCATCTGTGGAAAGAGGCAATAAACGCATTATGCAGATTTCCCAGTGAGGTTCGCGCCTGCAGCTGCATCCTGTTGTTTACCATCCGTGTTTATACCATTTTTCGCTTACTAAAACTAAGCTATAAATCGAGTCTCGATTATCATTTGGAAAGTAAAAATATGTCAGTTACATCCTTTCCAGATTTCAGCGTCTGGCATCTACTATCTCGTTGGCAGGTGGCCAACCAGAGAGGCCTCCATTCGACAGTGGCTTACTTGCGCAAACTTTAGCCTACTGAAAAACAGACAACGATCTGTTTTCAAAGTAGTTCTAGTTCCAATTGTGATACTTTCCCATGCTCTATCTGTTGAACATCTGTTTCGCTCAGTGTTGAAAATAAAAATCAATACACAGCACTATTGCACTTAGAGCTTCGTGTGCTCGTTTAACCTGACTCATTGAGATGAGAACGAATGAACGAACGAAAAAAACATCTGTCATGCTTATGGTAGCAAAAACCAAATCGTTTCAAATTCCACAGCTATATTTCTTTGCTTTAATTTATTCCCTCCGGGCACTCTTCTCCGTTTGTCGAAAAGGAGATCCGCCATATCGCGTCCTTTTCTTTTCATCTCTCAATCTCGGTGTATTCTTGTCCTCTTCTTCGTTTTTTTTTGTGTGTTCCTTGGATCTCAGAATCCGTTCATTTTACTTTCCTGCAGGCCAAACGCTCGTGCACTTCTGACAGACAGTGCTCTCTCTCACATGTGTAGACACAAAGCCCAAGCTTTTTCGTTATAGTTTTGTGGGATCTCTTTTCCCTCAACCCGGGATCATCCCGGATGTGACCAATCTAGTTGACTCCCCGTACACTTTCCAGAGTTTTTTGTACGTCTGTTGTGACTGACTGCCGTTCTCGCGGGCGATGACACCGTGACGATTTTAACACCCAAATAAAATGGTCCGGCAGTGATGGATGGACGTTGCTGCTGGGAGGCGTTCTTGATGAGTAACGCCTGGGGGTGGTGATGGTCACTCGCGCGCTCTCTACCGCTAAAGCATTGGAGCGATGAAAATGCGTTTAGGTAATAAACATGCAGAGCAGCGGACACCAGAGCCGGTAGCAATTCTGTTAACGTTGATGAGATTGTAGATTGGATCTAATGAGATTAGGGTTGTGGACGGACGGTGGCTTCAATTCGCTTGACCGGGTGATGCTTATCGTTAGCTGATGGGGGATTAAATTTTTCTGATAAACGGACTCTGTTGAAGTTGGGGGATGCTGAACAGGCAGTAATTTAAATAAGCATAAAATTCAACTGAACATTTCAACGAATCGGCTCACAAATAGAGCAAACCTATGTTGAATCGTTTCCACGCTGCCATAATACTTTAATTTTTTTGGGGGCCCTCAAAATACCATTTTTGATTCTTTAGAATAGAACGAACTCAAAATTGAAGATCTTTCTACTGAAATCATTACTTGAGAACTACTTTCCTAATCGTGGACCTAATTTGGTCTTCGATAACGTAGTTAGGAAAAAAGAAATTCTAAAAATACATTGGTGAAATGTTTATTTCCAAAATCCTATCATTTTTCAAATAAAAAACACTGACATTATCAGGTATGTAAATTATTAGTTTGGGGTAAAAGTAATCCATTATTTTTGGGTGAAATTCAAAACTATTTTTAGTATGCTTCGAATTGTCCGATTTGTGTCAAATATACACCGTTTTGTTGGAAAATTTGTTGCCATTCTAAAGGTAGCTTCATACTGTCTCTATCATAGATGTCATGGTCCTTATTAGCGAAAAACCATAGCAATAGATTTTTACAGTCTTCTCTTGATCCCAATTTCTTATCACTCTGGGAATTTTCCAATGCGAGAAAAAGGTGATAATCGTTTGGTGCCAGATCCGAACTACAGGTCGGACTCGATTATCCGGGGTTCGATTATCCGGAATTTTAGACTCGATTATCCGGAGTATTTTATTTTTGATTTTCGGAAATTTTGAATAATTTGTATAATAATTCTATTTTAAATGGCTAATATGGGTATCAAAAGAAAGGGCTTGGCTAGTAGAACACAATTATTTATGAAAAATGCAAATCCAAGATGGCGGCCACTACAAAATGGCGGATTGCATATTTTCTCAGAACTCCATCAATATGGGTATCAAATGAAAGGGCTTGACTAGTAGAATACAGTTATTTATGAAAAATGCAAATCCAAGATGGCGGCCACTACAAAATGGCGGATTTTATATTTTTTCAGAACCCCATCAATATGCGTATCAAATGAAAGGGCTTGACTAGTAGAATATAGTTATTTATGAAAAATGCAAATCTAAGTTGGCGGCCACTAAAAATGGTGGATTACTTATTTTCTCAGAACCCCATCAATATGGGTATCAATTGAAAAGGCTTGACTTGTAGAACACAGTTATTTATGAAAAATGCCCAATCAAAAGAAAGTTCTCGACTAGTAGAACATAGCAGATAATGAAAAAACCAATTTCAAGATGGCCGCAGTCCCCAAACAACTAATTACTTTTTGAATGGTTTCATTCAACTTGACCTGTTTCTATGTATGTTTGAATGTTTGTTGGGTTGTCCCACATTAATAGAAAATTGACCCCGTTCCTGTTGAATGGTTGATCTGAAATTTAGGACATACATTTAATTCTACTGCCATAAAACTGCGTATTCCATGATCTTGAAAAATTCAATTTGGCCGCCGCAAAAAAAAGGCTGAATGGCTTGATTAGGAGAATACACTACACTATGAACAACATAAATTCGAGAAGGTCGCCGCCACAAAATTGTCGACTATGTACTTTTTTGCAATCCCCTCAATATTGGTATTAAATGAAATGATTTGACTAATAGAATACAGTACAGGTCGGACTCGATTATACACAGACTCGATTATATGTGATTATATACAATTTTGGATTCGATTATATTCAGTTTGGAAAAAAATATTTTTTTATATTTCTAATATGTACAGTGGGGTGATTTTGATTTTTGACGATTTTGCTTGAATTTTCACCAAGAATTGTTTATGTTTATATCGACATTGCAGCCAAATTAAGAAAGACAGAAGTTGTGCGCCAAAGAACAAATTGTGGAGCGGTTGAAGAACTTCATTTTAATTGATAGAAACAATCTAGTTTAATAAAAAAATTTAGAATAAAATAACACATTAAAAATTATTAACTTTTAAGTGTTTCACTTCCAAAATGTTATTAAAATTCACTAATTTAGTTGTTCCACTACTATATCCTGTACTAAATTTTCTCATCTTTCAAATGAAAGCATTAGAATCGTCTTCCGTAGCGTACTTTTTAATGTAGAGCCAGTATGAAGCAACAGTCCGAAACAAAAAAAAAGTTCTATAACTCTGTCATTGTTGAAATTCCAACATATGCGTAGGAGGATTTTTTCAACAAATATGATCGTCTATCACCTCCTGAGAGAATCTGGATAAATTATTTTTTTTCGTGTGAGAAAGGTGTTTTCTGACTTTGAGGGGATGAATCAAACATCAAATTCCTCTTTTATTTTCAAAAAAACGAAAAATACATGCAAAAACAAATAAAGAAAAAAAAAGTTTAGACTCGATTATCCGGAGGAATCGATTATCCGGATTGGAAAAAAATAACAATACTCTGGATAATCGAGTCCGACCTGTAAATGGTGGATGCATGAAAACATCCTAATCAAGCTCTCGGAATTGTGTGGCTTTGCGTTGTCCTGATGGAACACAACACCTCTTCTGTTGGCTAATTCTGAACGTTTCTAGTCAACCGCTAGCTTCGAACGGTCCATTTGTTGACAGTAGAGATCATAATCAAGTGTATTGTACTGAGAAAAAAATTGAAAAAAAAATTAAGACAAAATAAAAACAATTTTTGGGAATAAATTAAATTTCACGTATTTTACTGTTGCAATATCGGTGCCATAAACATCAATCGCAATTGCAGCGGCCTGGCTTGCATTTTCGCATTTATAAAATAAAAAGTGTAAAATGTAACGAATTTTCTCTTTGTTGATCTCCATTGTTAACACCATGTAACTCATAACTGAATGGAACATACAAAAAACAACAAAAGTATTTGTTTCATTGTGAAATGCCACCTTTCCAACGAGCCTAATTTTGAAATTGTATGATCAATATTACGCGAAATATTGATTACTAAAACCAGAATAATGAGAATGAAGAATGTGAATAGAAGAGCTGGGCGTGAGACGTCCAGAGATGCCAACCTTCCTGATTTTTCAGGACTTTTTGGTATGTTCCATGATAACACTCAATTTTGACTGATTTCCCCTAAATGATTTTGATTATCCGCGATAAATACACTGGAATACCTGTCAAGATGGTCGAAATGATAAAATTAAATCAACACAATGCATAATGCTTACTCTTTCTTTTGTTTATTATCTATCTATTCCAAAACGATATTATTGAAGCGTGAAGTTGCCGTGGAAGAGAGATACTCTACCAGATTAGCACACCCAAAAGTAGTTTCAAATTGTTATATTTTTAACGGAAATAATTAACTGATATTTTTGAATGCTTATAACTTAATCATTTGTGTAAACCTTTACTGATATTTCCACAAAAACTTATCATTATAATATACAATCATCAGATCATCAGATGAGTTTGACCGAAATACTTAGATTGATTGCATTGACGCGCTCCATAAACGCAACGAAAATGCCGTTCTAAAGCAAATCGTGATGGGCGATGAAAATGGACCATTAACGACAATGTTGAGAGGCAAACAACTTGAAGTAGGCGAAATTAACACATTGCGGACCGCTCACGAGATTTCTCGTGTTTCGCGTTCCGTCTGTTACGGATAGATCACGAACTAACCCGTGTTTTCTACACTTGAAGGTAAAATCCTCGGTTACCCAAGAGTCTAACAAGGCCTACCGATGCCTCACCTTCGTCTCATCCACATCGAAGGAAACGATCCCATTCGTGGAATCCGAACAAATGAAGCGTTCAAGTTTGCCACAAAACGTGCGGTTCTTAATATGTTAACCACCATTAGCTTATCCTTAGCTGGTCTTCGTTCGAACAAAGTCACTCTCTGTGTCTGATGGGATTGGAAAGAAATTCTGTATAATGATGA
The DNA here is from genome assembly GCF_029784135.1 of Toxorhynchites rutilus septentrionalis. NCBI lineage: Eukaryota > Metazoa > Arthropoda > Insecta > Diptera > Culicidae > Toxorhynchites > Toxorhynchites rutilus. The sequence continues at coordinate 139,235,501 of NC_073744.1, read as the reverse complement.
TCGAGACAACGACAAGCTTCATGTCTCATTGACAACACGACAAATTATTTTGGAGTATGTTCATCAACTAATCCGATATTGCACCTTTAGATTATCACGAGTTCAGGTTCCTTCCAGTTTTCAACAACAGTTTTTGACGAGAATGAACACATATTTTGGGAGGATAGAGCTTTTTTGGCTGTGTGAAAGATGGCGAAAGATTGTGCAACAAAACTATACATATACAATTGAATGAATGTATGTTTGCCTAAACCCAAAGTTAATTTTTAGCACATTTTCTGGCATCCCGATTTATTACATTAAATGAGCTGAAAGATAACATAAAATGTTCTACTCCCCAATACATGTATATCATTTGTATAATATATATGCAAGAGTCATATAAAAGATTTTCGTATAGTTTGCCAAATACACGACACAGACAGAGAAATATATATTCTCGTTCATGTTCTTCTTTATCGGCTTAGAAAACACCTTCCAACTTCATTTTATGATGAGGTGTAATATTATCACGCTTCTTTATAATAGCACTGGCAGCTATATGGATAGCGTGGTCGTGTAAAGTAACTTCGCATTCCAGCCGACCTTGGTTCGATCCCCATTGACGTCGTATGGAATTTTTTTTTGCACGTTTAACAACTTGAGCATCTTGTGGCCAGGCGTTGTCGTGGAGCTTGTATAAGCAAAGATACTCAATTACCTATTATCTACACATCAACGAAGTTTGTATGAATTCTGAAAGGTTGCTGTCAGTTCCATAGTCGAGTTGGCATGAAATTTGCATATATTAAAATTCATTCGCTCTAGCTTTGGAAGGTCAATTAGACGATCAGAATCAATCATAGGCAAATATGAAAATCGTAGCCGTTATTGTTAAATGTGAAAATTTCAAAACTAACTCTCAGCGTTATAAAAGACTGACGGTTTCTCGTTAGCTGGAGCGAAATTAAAATAGGAATCTTCTTTTTGTTCTTCTTGAAAAAGCTGCAAGAATACAGCAGCGTTTTTCACCAGATGGCATGAAAATGTTCCATCAATACTCCGAAGGAATTTCGCTCTTGGGCTTTGTTTCGAGCAAAACCACTGCGTCCGATATAATCATGAGGAGATACAGTTATCTGCTCGCTAGCTGGAGTGTGTGTATGTGTTTGAAATCACGATCGGCTCATTAATGCCCAATTAGTTGGAACGGGCGGAGTTAAACTTGCAATATTTTCTCTCTCTACAGTGTCCTTGTTGCTTATTGGTTGCAGTACATGTTCACTGCATTTGCATTTCGAGCGGCCGACGTGCGCACATCTGATACTCAGAGGTAGCGTTTTGTCTTCTTATTTTAAAATATAAATTTACTAAACTTCAGTGTTATAAATAATTGAATAATGTATACCCTGACATTAGGCCATATGAATAAAAACAAAATTCAGCTTCACTTCACTTCAATCGAGCAGTGATATTGAGTTTTTACTACGTTTGGCATGTAAAAAGGTAACAACTAAGTATTCACTTTTCGAAAATGGAAGTTTACCTGATTTTGTATGAACAAAACAGCATTTATCAAGTGCGTTTTGATAACAAAGGGTTAACAAGAACCTTTCTACCCAACTATGGGGAAACCAAAGGTTTTTATGTGATTGTTCTTTGATATTATCGTGATTCCTTTCTGTTTACTTCAACAAAATATCGAAGTTCAACGCCCCGCGATGCCGGAACAATAGCAGAACTGAAAGTGTCGAGTGGAGGAGAATATCTTTTTATATTTTTCCAATAGATAAGTTGTTGAGATACATTCAATCGATGGCCTTAAAGTGCTTTTTGCTTTTTTTTTCTTTGCCTACCGCTGCATAGACAAATCAGGAAGTAATATACCTGGTACTATATATATACTTTGCGGATCACAAGCCAAAACAATTTGCTGACAAATGTTTGACAAAGTAAAAGCTATGTTCGAAATTCTAAAATTAGTAAAGAAATTAGTAAAGTGACCTGTTATTCATACGAATTCAAGTAAATACTAGAAAAGTTTACTTTACTTGAAAACGTGCAGAATAAGTAAATACTTTTTTTCACTCATATGGCCTATTGTTTGGTTATAGGCTTCGTTTTAACATCATTTACAGGTATCGATACAGCATGTAATTTACTTAGCATTTATAAAAAAGGGATTGTCAAAACCAGTAATTAAATGTTTACGTTAGCAAATCCCTTTAAATACAAGCATCGTTAATTTTTCAGTTTTTGTAATTGCTTTAACAATTTGGTTCGCTGTTTTCATGTCAAGTGCTAGAAAAGGTAAGAATCTACTATGGAAGGATGAACAAATGATCTTTTGAAATCTAAAACCTTCATCAAAATTAGTATTGAAAAAGTGTTCGAACTTTGAGTCAGTGACAAAAATGGTGTTCGGAATTTGAGCCAAATGTAATTGAAAGTACTTTTAGTTTTTTACCATGAATATGTATTTGTAAATCAATTGTATTGTAGTCAAGTGAAGAAAAGGCTCTATTGTATCCAAGAATTAAATATTCATTTAAATATTTAATTTGATATTGTACCCAAAATCAAAATTATTTCGCGAAAAAGTACCATTTTGAGAATTTGAGACAAAACCGACATACATATTGTATCTCGCTGATACGTTAGTTGCTCGTTATTGACATTACGGATAGGTCAACACAGAAATGAACAAAACAATGTATGGAAAAGTGGGAATGATTCCAAAGAACAACTCTGAACTAGTTTTTAACGTTAAAACTATTTCATTATAACGTAACCTGTTTTCCTGTTTGACACCTTTACTTTTTAGCAGAGATCGAAATTCTCGCTCGGCTGCGCGATAAATATTCAGTCAATCAATCTAGTTTTCGATGAACCGTGTATTGTTGATATTTTCGTCTCTTCATTTTCACCGAAAATTCTTTTTCAGAGAGAAAGAGATGTGGAAAATCTCTATCTCGGAATTTCAATGAGAATATGGAGCGAAAAATCAGAGCTAACTTCACCAACGTTAGTCTGTTAGGAAGGCGTCCAAACGATTTGCATTTGGACAGCGTCTGAATTGTACAAATATTAATCCATCTCATGTTCACTTCACGATGAAACCTAATATTGCCGCATGTTTTCATGCAATGTTTTCAGCTGTACTGAAGAAGTGAAAAACCATTATCGGCATCAATGAGTCAATGAAAACGAAAACATTTTTCGGCAATCATAACTCGACGAAAAATAAAAATCGGCATTGAATTTCTCGCGAGAATCGAAGTGAGCGTATGACATTCTCTCGCCTCTCATTATCTCAGCTATTTTTCCCCGTGGGTGAAAACGGATCTTTTTCGTCTCAAATCGGCGAGCATTTCGATCTCTGCTTTTTAGTGGTTCTACGTCAAAAATTCTAAATTAAAAATATCGAAATGAGTCCTGTAATTGTTTTGCATGTGTCCAGGAATGTTTCCTCTTGAGTCCAGTAGAAAATATGTATCGCAATCCACTATGATAGGAGTTAAGATCAAAATTTCCCATAAAATTACACCTTTTGACGTAGGACTACGTCTTCGATTTCGATATAGGGGGGTCACTCTGATAAAAACGAATCGAAACATTATGTGATTTCAAATGCATATTACGCAAAATCGTTTTTGCGATATATGTCATTCTATTAGATAGTACATTATTCAGCAATTTCTTTGATTGAAATACAAATAGTTAAGATAGTAAAACAAGCGAAAAATTTCACGAATAAAGCAGGTATGTTTTTTAGATTTTACTTTTTTATTTTCATGTTTGCACACCATTTTAAATCTTTTATTGCGTTATCTTCGATGACCTTGCTTGAGTATAGAGTTCACACAATACCGCGATCGTCTTCTTTCAGAGAAATACAAACCCCCACTCGATATATCATATTTTGCACTGATTGGCTCGTTTGAAAATGTCACACCCTGTATCACCACTTAAACACCATATCCTTAGAAGTGTCTCATTGGTTTAGCACATAATTCATGGCGTGATGTGGTGTGAAAGTGAACATCAAAGACACTGGCTGCAATCCACTTTATTATCTTAGCTCTAGAACTATTGAGCACGTTTTATGACACGACTCAACGCGAACAGGGCCGCTCTGTCTGCACAGAGAGCGAAAATATGCATCTTTCGCCTAAATCTAGGACAAAAAGGCAAACTTGCTGTTTGATAATATAGATTACGTAATCGCCATGGCGATTACGAGAACAACAGCGAGCCCTTGCTCACTTTCGCTTTCTCCGGAGCAATTATCGTTTGTCTTTCCCTCCCCGAATTAGCAGCGATCGAAAATCGACGACGACCGATCCGAATCGGGCAAGATTTCCTTGAACCGCGCGATTGCATTTCCAATAGATCCGATACTGCAGCTGGAAGCCGTCGGAGGGAGGGAAGCTCCACTTCCTCTCCGCCCTCATTATTCCATTCACCCCCATTAATTGTTGCTGCATATGTTATCTCCGCAAGAAGAGGAAAACTACAACAAAACTGTGGAAATCATTACCTTCGCATCGGGTTTTTTTTTTGGCTGCGAAAAAAAGAAGCGCTAAGCGATTCCCGGCAGAGCCGTTCCGTGGCGTCATTAACTCATAAGATGATGAGCGGCGGCACTAAAATGTATGCGAGTGTTCGCGCGGATGAGGAAACTGTATTTGGTCAGCTAGCAGATGCATACACGGACCTTGAAATTTTGTCGGTATGAATATATATGTTTATATATCGATGAGAACAACGAGCATTAACTTTGTTTGGCAACCGAATGCTGTTTTTTATTATTATATCGTTATAAGGTTTTTTTTTGTTTTCCAAAATTGCCACATTGCGAAACGCGCTGCTTTATGTTGATTATTCTTTATCGCAATCGCCTGCGGATGAAGAAGTTTCTCCGCCACATTGCGGCTATTGGCGGGCGTTAATTGCCTCAAGCTGGGGCATAATGGCCTAGTGATGAACTAATCAAACAAATCAAGGTTAAATGCGTTGAATGAGCGCGTTTTCGTGCGCCGCTTTGTTAAGTGTTTAGGTCTGGAACTTGTTTAGTTTTAGACGACTCATATTCCAAGGTTATTGGCTGACTCTTGACCGATTTTGGGAAACATACAATGCACGCTAAGTTTATCGGAAAAGTGTCATTTCAAATCACAGAGTTCATAATGATAAATAAATACCATCGCTAACTGGCAACGTAAATGGAACGAAGATGAATTGGGCCGGTGGTTTCACTCGATTATCCCTAAGGTTAGCCTCAAACCATGGTTCAAAAGTCTGGACTTAAGTCGGGACTTTATTCGCACCTTCTCTCGACTCATGTCCAATCACTGTTCGTTAGACGCGCTACTCTTTCGTTTTAATCTTGCCGATGGCAATATCTGTGCTTGTGGCCAAGGTTACCACGACATCGAACACGTTGTTTGGTCGTGCGAGGAGTATCTTGTTGCCAGATCGAATTTAGAAAACTCTCTTCGGACTAGAGGAAGGCAGCCCAATGTGCCGGTGAGAGATGTGTTAGCTGGTTTAGACCTTGATTACATGTCCCAAATATATGTCTTCCTAAAAGCTATCAATCTTCGTGTGTGATTGTCCTTATATCCTTATATTCTCCTTTTCCTTTCCCTTCGCGAGAAATCAAATCCCTTCTTACTAACAATAGAATAAGGTGAAATGTAAATACATGTTAGATATAAGATAGGCTTAAGAATTGAGTATGATGAATGTGAGTGCGAATGTGAGTGTGAACATTGTCAACATATCCTTATATCCCATCCTTTTCCTGAAACAAAATGTCACCCTTCTAAACTCGAGCAAGCCGCGAGTAATCGGTTCTCTACTTCATTAACATTAGAATTAATGAAAAATGTTTATATATACTTGTAACTATACAAATAGGAGTTTGGCTCCTTTAAACTTATGTAACTGAGCCTGTAAAAATAAACGATTTAATAAAAAAAAAAAAAATAATGATAAACTTCCTAACAGCATCCGTTTTCGAAATATTTCAAATTTAATTTAGATAAATTGAAAAAAATACGAAAATCACGTTTCTTTAACAACAGCAATAGATTTTCCGAAACGTTTGATAATTTTGCTCACAAACATCTCTTTAACACCAAGACGATTCGATGAATTGGTCAGAAGTTGTACCTACTTTCCGCTTACTACTCTCCCACGATTACGTACCTGAAAGTTTCTGTACTTAGTGTATAAAATGGTTCGTAGTTTGATTCTGATAATTTGTGCCATTTGAGGACACATACAAGGATCACCACAATAGATCAAATTAATGTTGGCTCGAGGCTCCAACAGAATATTTTGAATACAAACATGAACATATTTGAATAATTTTATAAGTAAAAGTGATATATTTGGTGCAACGGTGCCATTAAAAAGTTATGAGTGTCTACAGCAAAACTATGTATTTCAATGTCACCCAGCACTTTGTGAAATATTTTGTGTTGATATGATTCAATTTGGGTAGTACATAATAATTGCAGAAATCCACGGTGTAGACTCTTAATAACCAGTCGTTAAAGACGTTAATTGTGCTCCCGTGGCCGAGTGGTTAGCGTCAAACCTAACATGCCGGGGGTTCGGGTTCGATTCCCGTTCTGGTCGGGGAAATTTGTCTTCAAAGAAATTTCTTCTGACTTGCACTGTGGTCACGCGTATTCTAGAGCTTGCCACTCAGAATGCATTCAAGGCGTGTTATTTGGCATAGAAATCTCAACTAAGTACTAATGAAAATGACGCAAGTAATACTACGTTGAGACGGCGGAGTTCCTCTAGGAACGTTAGTGCCATATAAGAAGAAAAAGAAGAAGAAAGACGTTAATGGTTGGTCGGACACCGTCCAGCAGTAGATGGGCAACATCGAGCCCGAACCGGGCTACAAAAAAGGTTGTTTTAATTTTTTTAAATGTTTGTGCTCCCTTGGCCGAGTGGTTAGCGTCATAACTAACATGTCGGGTGTTCGGGTTCGATTCCCGTTCTGGTCGGGGGAATTTTTCGTCAAAGAAATTTCCTCCGACTTGCACTGTGATAACGCGTATTCTAGAGCTTGCCACTCAGAATGCATTCAAGGCGTGTTATTTGGCATAGAAATCTCAACTGAGTACTAATAAAAATGACGCAAGTAATACTACGTTGAGACGGCAAAGTTCCTCTAGGAAGGTTAGTGCCATTGAAGAAGAAGAAGAAGAAGGACTGTAAGTGTTGTGTCCTAGTCCCGGGTTGCGTCTAGTGAGTGAATAGTCACGATATAGAGGCAGCCCCTTTGATCGCCAATGTTAACCTGTCATTCCTTTCCTTATCCTAGTGAATGCAAGTACGTGATTGGCATAATTATCGCCTATTTAAAGTTGCAATCATCTAAACTGGCTTCTATTCTTAAGCGTCATCAAATGTGATCTTTGTGCGATTTCGCTGGTTCAGGAGATTTCAGGTTCACGAAAAGCGTTTACAAAGTATTCAGTCTACCCTAGCACCAGCTCTGACTCAATTTTCACTTCCTCGCTTATTTATTTATTTATTTATAATTATACTACATCCCATTGAGAGATTAGATCTTCTTCACAATTTTTCGCCAATAATCCCGATCCATGTCAGCAGTTCTCCAACTCTCGGCTGCGCCGATTCTTACCAAGTCCTGCTCCACCTGGTCCAACCACCTCGCTCGTTGGTTCCCTCTCCTTCTTGTTCCTACCGGATTTGATGTGAACACCATCTTTGCAGGGCTGCTGTCCGGCAATCTCGCAACATGCCCTGCCCATCGCACACGTCCAGCCTTGGCAACTTTCTGGATGCTGGGTTCGCCGTAGTGTTGCGCCAGTTCGTGATTCATTTTCCTTCTCCATACTCCGTTTTCCTTAATACCACCGTATATTGTTCTGAACTCTCGGCGTTCGAAAACACAAGGGTATACAAGGCCTTCGATACAATCGATCATAATGTATTACTAAAAAAATTGAATATCTATGATATTCGAGGAATAGCCAACGACCTCGTGCAAAATTATCTCACCGATAGACACCAATATGTTGCATTGAATAATGCCAGAAGTATCCTGCGTCCAATAAATATAGGAGTACCCCAGGGTAGTAATATCGGGCCTACATACATTAATGATATAGGTAACCTTCCGTTGATAGGAACAGCTAGACTATTTGCTGACGACACTGCATTATTTTCTCCTTGTTCTGAATCAAAAACCGTCGCCTCAAATATTGAAAATGATCTAAATGTTCTTCTTACTTATTTTCAAGACAATCTTTGGTCACTTAATCTGTCAAAAACAAAATATATGTTCTTCCACTCACCTAGGTAAAAAATCATCGTTTGTCCCGACCCAAAGGTCGGGGATATTTCAATTGACAAGGTTAACCACTTCAAATATCTTGGAATTCAGCTAGACACGACCTTATCATGGACACAACAAGTAAATTCTTTGGAGAGAAAAATTTCTTCACTCTGGGGTTTATTAAAGAGTATCCCACTTTGTGGCCAAGAAAGCGTTAATCAATTTCTACTTTGCATGTATACACTCACTGTTGCAATATGGAATAATAGTATGGGGGCATGCATGTAAAACAAAACTAAAAAAATTACAAGTGTTGCAGAATAGATGTTTGAAAATCTTATACAGACTACCAATTCTTCATCCTACTTCGGACTTGTACTCTGACGATTCTCATAGTATACTGCCTCTTATTGGACTGCGCGAATTACAGACTGTAAAATTTATTCACAGCGTTATAAATGACAATAATATCCATCACAACCTGACAATACCTACAGCAAATCACCAACACTCCACACGACAAGCCAAAAATTTAATGCGAAGTCGGGCAACAACCAATGTTGGTCAACAGCGCATTTTGTTTAATGGACCTTCCCGTTTCAATGCTTTGCCACCGGAAATCCGAGCAATAACACGTTCAGATCTTTTTAAAAATAAATTGAAGCTATACCTAAAATCGATCATAAGAGTTTTCCTAATATAGATTTCTAGCAACCACAATAATCCACCTCAGTGTTTATCTTTCTTATTTTTGTATACTTGCCAGTTTTTCTCATAATTTTGTACAATCTATGTTTTATATTCAAATTTTTGTTGTTTCTATTTATCTTTTTTACTATGTTATATTCTTATATTATATTGGATCCCTTAAAAGAAATACTATTTTCACTGGGATCCATACATCTTTGCTTTACATGTTATTGTCCGCTCACATCGTACCTAAATATCTTGTTTTGTCCTGTGGAAGTGGAATTTTTCGCAAAAAATTATTGGTGTCCAACTCTAGGATTCTCGAATAAGAGTTTCTTCGAGATGGGGGTGAGTGGAGGGGAAAAAAAAAGTCGGCTACCGTCGCATGTGTTCTTCCGATTATGTCCACGTCGTCGGCAAAGCATATAAACTGGCTAGACTTATTGAAAATGGTGCCCCGCATGTTGAAGCCCGCTCTCCGCATAACAACTTCCAGCGCCACGTTGAAGAGCAGACAGGAGAGTCCATCGCCTTGTCGAAGTCCCCTGTGAGTGATCAAATGATTCCGACAGCTCACCTGAGATCCGCACAATGCATCGCACACCGTTCATCGTTGCCTGAATCAGTCTTGTCAGCTTACGGGGAAAGCCGTGTTCGTCCATGATCCTCCATAGCTGTCGTCGGTCGATTGTATCATATGCGACCTTGAAGTCAACGAAGATGTGGTGCGTAGGGACCTGGTACTCGCGGCATTTTTGGATTATCTGCCGCAGTGTAAAAAGCTGGTCCGTCGTCGAGCAACCGAGCATGAATCCGGCCTGATAACTTCCCACAAATCTACTTACTAAATCTACTTTTTATATATGCGGCAGATTACCCCGTCCTTCTACTCCTCCAATAGCTGTTCGGTGTCCCAGATCCTGACTATCAACCGGTGCATACACTCTAAAAGTTTTCCCGGACCTCCCTTGAAGAGCTTCGCTACGAGGCCATCCTTACCAACTGCTTTGTGGTTCTTCAGCTGACTAATGGCCTCCTTAACTTCACCCATCGTCGGGGGTGGTACGTCGTCGTTGTTCACTACACCGATGTAGTCCTCCTCAACACCATCTTGGTCTCCTGTCTGCGCGCTGTTCAGGTTGTTCCTGCACATTTCGGCCCGCGGCACAAAGCCTTTGTTCGAGGCGTTTAGTTTCTTGAATAACTTCCGCGATTCTCGAGAACGATAAAGCAGCTCCATCTCCTCACACTCTTTCGCTTCCAGGCGGCGCTTTTTTGCTGCTTTCGCATCAGTCTGTATCGTTCCACGTTTTGTCGAGTCGCTCGTTGCTGCATGGCTGCGCGTGCTGCATCCTCCTCGTGCAGGAGCGCTCGGCACTCATCAAACCATTCGTTCCGTTGTTCTCGTTGTTCATACCCGATGACGGTCTCTGCTGTGCTGCTAATTGCTGCTAATTGCTGCTATTAAGGTGTTCAAGCGTTCATCGAGGGGAACAGCACCCAGTTCGTCTACCCTCGGTAACGCAGCTTCAAGACGCTGCGAGTATGTTGCAGCAACGTTCGACTCCTGTAGTCGTCGTAGGTGGTACCGTGGTTTCTTATGTTATTGACGACTGACAGTTTAGAACGCAGTTTGACCATCACCAGATAGTGGTCTGATAGTGGCTGTTAGCGCCACGATAGGTTCTGACGTCGATGATATCCGAGAAGTGCCGACCGTCGATCAAAACGTGATCAATTTGTGTTTCTGTTTTCTGTGGTGATCTCCAGGTGTAACGGTATTGGAGGCTGTGCTGGAAGAAGGTGCTACGTATGGCCATGTTCTTGGAGGCAGCGAAGTCTGCACAAGAAGTCTGCTCAATCTGCACATTCTTCCGTTGATCGGCAACCAGCCAATCACCCGTTTCTGAATCTTCCCCATCACAATGAAAGCTGTACCCAGTTCGTGTGTGTTGCCGCAGTTCTGGTAGATGGTATACCCACCTTGGAACGACCACACCATCGAACCTTTCCAGCACACCTCCTGCAGCGTTGAAATTGCTGATTACGTTGAAATTGAAATTACGATGTTGAAATTGCGAACTCTCAATATTTCCGAAAGAATTCGGGTACTCGCAAGGAATTTGAGAGACTTGCAGTTCCATGTTCCGAGTTTTCAATTATTTAATCTCTAGGCCGTGTTCTTTGCGTGGGTCTAGTCCGATTGTTCTGTCTTGAATTTCTTTGTGAATTTTCTTGTGCGTTTCATTTTTACGGATGGCTTGCAGGGCGTGCCCCAACCTCTTGTCTCGCCGAGTCCCCGCTGGCACGAAGATAGTGATCAGCCGCCCCTGACATGGGGATCAGACGCTGTTTTGAGCCGTACCTCCATGGTGAACAGACGCTCGGGGTTGGTTACCCGATCTTCACTATGGTTACTCGTACCCCAGCCGGCACCACGGGGAGGTAGGGATAGGAGTTACTGGACAGGAAACTAAGGACCACGAACGGGGTCTATTTTATGCCTGCAGGTACGCGAAGTACCGATGGTACGCTTAGTCCAGTCATTTACCAACCAGTCATTTCCTTGCTTAGTAAACATGAAATTCTACAGCGCAATTATAGTATCAGATAGCAGATCTAAGAAGCAAGTTAACTCGTAACAAAATGGGTTAATTGACCACAGTGGTGCAGGGTTTCAACTTTTAATCTTTATTTTCAAATTTGTTGGTATCATTGTGCATCATTGACTGCAATGTTTGCTGTAATGTTAAATAATATTTTCAAGAAGCAATAGTTTTGTTACCCCAGAGATGTTCAATGTACAGAGGAATTAAATAAGAATCCGGGATCACTCTTGAGTAGTTGCTAATGAATTCGTTCATATCACGCAATGCGAGTCGCTTAGGAAAACGTACACTTTAATATGACAACTCAATCAACATAAAAAATCCAAAATAACTCAAACAAACACTTGCCTCACCAACATAAAACGCTCAAGGTTCGAAGTTGACATTGAAACAATGCCGTGCTCACATTCCAGAGCAAATAAAGTATAAAACATTAGGCTTATCTCGCATCAAAGTGAAAACGAAAACATGTCACTATCAAAATCCCTCGAATCGACATCATCTTCCATTAAGCTCTCGTTTCAAACCCGAGTCGAAGGCGTGATCTAATTCCGTCACGCGTAAACACTATACATATTTGGTGTAAATCGAGCTGTCGAGCCTGTTTACAACTTAAGCCTCTACCTCTCTCACTTCCTCACCTACTTCAACTCTAATGAAAGCCAAAAAAGAAATAAAAACATAGCCGCAATCTGTTTGCTCAACAAACTGTTTAAATAAGGCAAAACAATCGATTCTCTCTCTATTCCCGGGATGAAAAAATATGGCCACGGCAAACTCCTGACGCAAGCAACACTCTTTAAGCGTAGAAAAACTTAAATAAGGCACCATCGTCATCTCCGGCCGTGCAGAGGTTACATTGTGAGATTCTTTTCGGGGGGAAACTGGGTGGCAATGACGACATCCTCCCACCCAGTCAGTCAGTGTACAGTGGGTTACTTGGCTTAATCGGTTCCGACGTGATGCATACATAGGCTGAGTGTATGACACAGTAATGTAAATATAGGCTGCCTCATATCAGCCCAGACGCAGCAGCAGCCAGCGATCCGAGGCCTCCAGGAAAGGCTATGTTAGCATAATTTCCTCGCCGTCGCCGTCGTCGTCTGCTCGGATAACCCTCACCAGAGCGTTTACCTTTTCAGACTCGCGTATATATTCACGAGGTGTAATTACGGCTGCCCCCGCAGACAAACAAATATAGGGGAGCGCGAGCGTCTTTTGTACAAACACAAACAAAAAATAAACAACAGCCCCATCGTGATCATCGGTCGTCAAGTTTAACGAAATTAGTTTACGACGACGACGAAGGCGACGCAACATGGCGTTCTCCGACATTGTTGTTCCCGCGCCGGCGAAAAGCCGCACTTTTGAAAGTCGTAAAATGAGTAGTAGTATAATTATTGTTAATAAGAAGCTAATGCTTCGCAATTGCCAGCGCGCGATTGCGAAATATCGTAACTGTCGCTGAATTGTTTTGTGAGGTTTCGTTTTCCATCAACTGACTGACTGACTGACTGACAAACAAAATGGAGCGATGCTCCATTGTTAAACGGGTAACAATAGACAAACTTAAAAACACGTGTTGTGCAAACGGATTTTACGACCTTTTGCGGGCGTCCGAATCAAGGGAATGCTCGAGTGGAGCCGTTTTGCCCCCGGGGGTCGTGTTGTTGAACTGAGTTGGGCAAAAACTCAGTTATGAACGCAATAACTTGTAAATGATATACTATTCCGGATTATTAAATTTGAATAAACGGCTGTGATGCGCAGCTATAATAGTTACGTTCCGGTGAAGTAATTTTTTAGCCCATACCATTTATTGGGGGTCGAATAATTTTCCTCGTTTAAGCTTATTTTCATCGATCTCGATATGTTTTGATAATTCTTTCGTTTCATCATGAGTTGAACGATTTTCCGGTTACGAGCAATCAGGAATTATACAACAACACTACCCTTCAGAAAATTAATTCAGTTTTAGGAATTTATCGGTCGTCTCCTAAAAGTATTTGTACAAAGTTTTTCACCTTTCCCTTCGGTCTGGTTCTCCTTGGGTTGGGATATGTGCCCGATATCCACACTTGGGATTCAATTCTGTTTCGATTCTTCCTCTTTCGCAATCAACATTTGGTTGGATAACACAGTGTATCCCTTACAAAGGTTTTTTTTTTTTATTTTTTTTTATTTTTTTTTTTATCTGTATTATAGTGATTTTCAACTCATTTGGCTGGTTCGTCACTTTTTACTTCCATTTTTGGAAGAATGTCGGGAGTGAGAATTGAACTCGTGACCTTCAGCGTGAGAGGCATGGATGTTACCACTACGCCAGATCGCCTCCCCCTTACAAAGGTCTCTTTTAACACATTATTTCATTTCATTTCTATTTAAAAAAAATTGTGAAACAATTTTTCGCCTTCAATTTTTAACCGAAGAACACAGGTCTCAGCGTTGAAAAATATTTACTTCACAATCGGTTTGAAATGCGCTACACATAAACCCTAGGCAACGAATCGACTACTACTCCAGAAATCATAATCCTTTCATGAGGAATAAAACATATTTACCTTTGAAAATTTTAAACTATTGAAACAGTTGAAAAATTGGTGGCAATATAGTTGCCACTGCCCGTTAACCCCGAAAACACTGTTTGCCGTTGCCTTGTAAATCCACTTTATGGCACCTTTGGTTATTCAAAAATCAAAACAATATTACTAGTACAGCGATACTGCAAAACAAAACTGTTTTTTTTTATAAAGTTTCAAAGAAAAGGCAGCTTGGTTTTGATGTCTCTGTTAGGGAACACATTTCGGAGGCAGCAAAAGTTCCCTCTACTTTGATGTACACGGAAACTTCGATATAACGTCACTCGATATAACGTACATTTTACCTCGATATAACGTACACATTTCCAAAGTGTAGAGGAAAAAAATTCAATATTTTTTTCCTGATATAACAATGAATTATCTGTATTGTGATGCTAAAACAAGTTTTGTACCTTCAATCAATCCCGAAATACAGCTGGTTTTGTGATTCCGGATTCTAAATGAACCAAGTTTTAATCAACAGTACGAAGGGAAACATCATGAGAAAGGCTGGCTTCGTCTTCTGATTGAAGTTATTCATTAACTTTACTAAAGCAGCAACACAACAATGTATTATAGACTACGTTTGTGAGTTCTTTATTATGCTTCGATATAACGTACAATTCGATACAACGTAAAATTTTGAAAGTGAAATGTACGTTATATCGAAGTTTACCTGTATTTGCAATGCCGATTTCTTCGTATCTTTAATTTCGACCAATCAGAACGAGGTATTTCCGTTTGGAGATTCTTCGATTGTTTGATAGTTAGTTTAATATAATATATTATTTTATTCATTGTGATGAATTGATTGGATTGCTCAGATCGATTGGTGCAAATATCTCGTAAATCCATCAGGAAATAACTGAGAAATAATTGTAAGTAAATGAGCAGCCGCTTCTGTCGTCAATTTCGACCATTCAGACCTGGGTATTTCCGTTAGGATAGGGGGTGAGATTTCTAAATTGTTCGATAGTTCATGACATATATTATTTCATTCAATTAGAAAAAAATGGGTGGGTTATATCTATGATATAACCGCAAGGTTTTCGTAGGACTACCTTAGCTTAGCAATCATTTGTTTGTATTGATTAAATTGTTGATTGAATGAAACGATTTCCGAATTCAATTGAATTCAATATATTTGCTTTGTGAGTAAAGAGATTGAAAAAATGCCATGTTTCATGCATTGTGACAGATTATGATCTTCATTACAAGTAAATTTAATGACAGTCCTTTCACGTTTGGTGTATATTTAGACAAGATATGTGAACGGAAGAATTATCAAACGATTATTTATCTTACATTTCCCTCTGAAGTTTGCATCTCTCAAGTGTACGTATATTTCGAACCGCGAATTTGCATGATATGATGAACTTCAGGCACTCAGTTTCGATTTTGACATGTACGTCGAACGCATATTGTTTAACCAATAGGCGTTATCGCAGCAAATGTATATCAACATTTTGCCTAATCATCAAATGGTATGCGTAGAAATTCAGTGAGCAGAAGATATGAATGCATATCCTTCAATACAATCTTGAATAACCGAGCCAAAGCGTTGTGTTCGTACCCGCATTTGTAATCTGTGTTAGGAAAAAAGTTTTCAGAGTGCAAAAAAAAAACATACGGTTGCAGAAGTACCCCCGCCTTGCATGAATCAACAATATTCTAGTCTGCACAAAGATAAGCGAGTGTAAAAGTACTCACAGTTTGAATTTATTTGCAAAGCCCATTTCCCCAGACACCTTGGTTTAGAAGTCTGTGTTGGGGAAACACATTTCAGTCGGAACAAAAATACCCCCGACTTTCATGTATTTGCAATGCCAATTTCCCCACGTTCCATGGATTAGAAGTCTGTGTTAGGGAAACACATTTCAGTCGGATCAAAAATACCCCCGACTTTCATGTATTTGCAATGCCGATTTCTCCAACACTGTTTGGTTTTGAAGTCTGTGTTAGGGAACACATTTCGGTGAGAACAAAAGTCCCCTTACTTCCATGTGCATTGCAATGCCGATTTCCCCAAGGCTGCTTGATTATGATGGCTGTGTTCGGGAAACCGTAAATCGGGCCAATCAAAACGAGGCAGTTAGGGCGTTTAGATAACGCATAACATTTTACGGTTATTCAATTGTATATCTAATGGAAAATAACATTGTATGATTTGCGATAAATGCGTAGAAATATTCCCTATCAATTGATGTAAACATCTTTCCGATCCAGTAAGAAATGTTCGAGTTATAAGCATTCGGAATCTTTCGTTTTTCCCTGCATGTTCTGTGTTTAGGTTTTCATTTTACTCCCCATATTCTCTGGTTAGACGTAGTCCCACGTCAAAAAAATGTTATGGAGTGCCGGAATCGATTGACGCAAAAATCTCATCAATCCATCATGAAATGACTGAGCCATAAGCCTTTTGAATTGGACAATTTTCACGATGTGCTCGATTTTCGATTTTCAATTCGTACCCCAATATGTTCCCGAAATACGTAATTCTACGTCAAAACAGTGCCTTGAAGTACACGATTTCAGCCCTTCTCGTTATCTGAAAAAAATCCAGTAAATTGTTAGTAAGTAAAGCTGCCGCTATGGTATGAATTTTTGTTATGAAGGATACATCTTCCAAAAATTGTCTTATATTATTAAAATGATAATTTCTATTGTTTCACTAGCTGATCCGGCAAACTTCGTCCCGCCCAAAATTTGTTTTTTGTTATCAATACCATCAAATATTCACGTATTCTTACAAAGCGCAAGTTCATGGGTCCAATCGCAGAACTGTTCATTGATTGATCTTCTAATCGACCCCGTTGAATTTACCCTTTACTAAAAAAATCCTAGAACTTCTACCAAAACTCGCCATTATAATAACAGGTATAATATCAGATTATTTTCAGACACAATTCTCGTGCAAGATTTTTCAACCACTTGCAAATAACATGTTTCTCCGTTACATGGAATAAATGTTTGATACATAAAATATGATAGAATAAAGACAGACCCCTCCCCTCTTCTCTTCTTAGAGATAGGGGAGGAGTGTCTATTCACCATAGAAACGTTTCGGGCCCCCTAAAATCTTCACATGCCAAATTTGGCTCCATTTGCTTGATTAGTTTTCGAGTTATGCACAAATTTGGTTTTCATTCGTATGACAGTCCACCCTAAGAGAGGGGGGGGGGGGAGTGTCGAACCACCATAGAAATATTTATTGCCCCCTAAACCGTCACATGCAAAACTTGGTTTCGTTTGCTTGATTAATTCTCGAGTAATGCAGAAATTTGTGTTTCATTTGTATGGCAGACGTTTGTGCGCGCTTTGAAGGTTGCAGTACACTTTTGGACAGGCCAAGTCGTTGTTATTTTCGCATGTTTGAAAATTTAATTAGAAATATAAATTTGAATTAGAAATATGAATTAAGTTTGAAACCAGAAAAAACCGTTATGCAATCTGAGTGTCCGAAATTCGAATTTATTCTATCCGAAATAATTAGTGTCCGGAATTTGATTCCTGTCCGTTCCAATAGAAAAACACTTTCATTCGATATTTTTTATGTTTTCAATTCAAAGTGAAAAGCCTTAAAAGCAAATTGAATGAATTTATTAATAATGTCAACCAATTAATACCTGGGCATAAAGTTTAGATCTGTTTTCTGCATCAAATGTCTTAAGTGTTCGAAACATGATTCAAAATGGTAGTATAATTCTTGTTAGATTTGAAAAGTGCGATTTAACATTGCAGCAGCCTTTAGAGTCGAATCATTGAAATCAAATCTCTTTCTCATGTACTAGGACAAGGGTGGCCAAACTTTTGGGCATTACGGACGACTAATTGTTCAAATGTTAGGCGGCGGTCTACCAACGTTGACTGTATAGAAAATAAAACAAAGTTTTAACTCTCCTGTACTCGCGTGTAAAATCATACCCGTAGCTCGCGCACGGTCACATGCTGTGCTTGTCTCTAAAGTTTTGCCATTGTGTATTTATAGACGTTATTTGTATTTATTCAAAGTAGTAAAAGTTATAATTAAATAAAAAAACTCCAGGAAATATTTTTTTTCTACGACTTCATTTAGTTTCAATAGTCTTTCAATACAGCCTCCTCAAAACCAAATTTGGTCTGTATGTGAGACTGTATGCTCGAGTATAGGAGGGTTAACAAGTTGATCCCCGAATTTTTATTGCTGCGCTTTCCATTCAACCCGCATCAAGAGCGTTTGCACAATATCAGCGTCGGTCCCAGCTCCCAAAGATACTAATAGTCAGTCAGAATTTCGACTAGTAAGTAGTCAGATTTTGTATAACATTTTTTTTGTAACTTTTGTCAGTCCCAGTCAGTTAGCGCTTTCCTACCAAAAAGCTCAACGTCGGCCACGCGGGGCTCAACGTGTCATTAAAGGAAAAACATAGGTCATACTAACAAATGTTCAATGATAAATTCTTTTATAGAATAAACATAATTATCGGTTACTAAATAATTGATGAGTAATACTCTATTTTCTGTAAAGTCGATTCTTATAATTACCACACCGAACAAACTTCCGTATTTTGTAAATCGATAGAATCTCATCGAATCGAAGTTCTTTCTCGAACATCGACGAATTTCATATTTTGAAACGTTGCCGAAATGTTCCCCAAAGCAAAACACCAGAAATGCAACAAGCAAACCAAACAGCTCGAAAAGTTATGCCAACAACTTTCACACGACTGTATATATAACAGCAAAATAGAGCTAATCAGCAAAGTTTTGTTCAGTTTTGTTTTGTTGTTTTGTTCAGAATAACATAATATTTTAGAAATTTCCAATTTCTCATTCATCACTATATATTCATGGCTATATTTCTCGATAGAAATCTGCACAATTAATTCACATTACTTATCATAGTTTTAGAATTAAAATAACAATAATGCAATCAAACTCGAATTCTTCAAAGGCGAAGTTTCTCCAAAAATTCAGTTTTCA
Source organism: Toxorhynchites rutilus septentrionalis (assembly GCF_029784135.1). Taxonomy (NCBI): domain Eukaryota; kingdom Metazoa; phylum Arthropoda; class Insecta; order Diptera; family Culicidae; genus Toxorhynchites; species Toxorhynchites rutilus. Next base: position 139,216,353 of record NC_073744.1, on the reverse strand, counting down.
TTGATCTTTGAAACCTTACGCCGAATGTTTCCAGCATTTTCAATTGGTCATTTAACAAAGGATATTCCTGGAGAAAACTTTGTTGAAATTGTTCCTAGTGATTTTTTTTTGCTTTATTATAAGCTATGGTCGAACAACTGGATATTAAATAACTAACAATCTGAAAGATAATACAGGGTCTTTCAGATTAAACGCTAACGCAAAAAAAAATCGAGTAGCTCCTTATAAAAAAAAATTTCTCCGTCGATGGTATCACCGCATTCCCCACTTCGGGACGATAATATTCGGCTACTCGTTCAATCTGATCGGATGTTTTTTTGTGTTAAGATGTACAATTTACAAGAACGTGTATTTTTAGTGAAATCATATTACTCGAGCAACCGAAGCCTTAATGGAACTTTGTCCTCTTAGGCGGCTCGCACACCGGAGCGATAAGCAACTAACAACTATCAACATGCAATAAGCAATATTATCGCCAATGGGTTTTTCCATTTAATTTTTGTTGATCTCGCACACCGACGCAATACGATATCGCTATCGCCTTTGTAGAGCAACACATATTGCTAGCAACACAACGTGTCGGTTGAAAAGCAACTTATCGCCCATAATTTGGTAAATTTCGTTCAATAGGCAGGTTGTTTGCATAATTGCTTTGGTATACGAAGCAAAACAAAATAAATATGTTGCCTGTTGCATATTGCGTATTGCAGCTTGTAGTTGCTTATTGCTCCGGTGTGCGAGCCGCCTTATGGTAAGAATTTCAACATTTCTCGTTGTCGATTACTTCCTCTGGGGATACGTGAAGGACCGTTGCTATGTTAATAAGTCCCAAAATTTGGAGGAACTTAAAGAAGAAATAGTTCGGATTTTCAGCCGCATCGAAGTCGTAATGTCAGAGTTGTGCATGAAGAATTTTGTTCCCGTTTTGAACGCGTTTTCAACGAAAGGGGTGGTCACATCGAAAATGTCCTAAAATAAGCTTTATTTCAGTTTAAAAAAAATAAAAAACGGTTCACTTTTGTAGAAGTTATTAAAATTTGTTGCGTGAGCATTTAATCTGCAAGACCCTGTATTAAAACGGAAACTTCAATGAAGAAATCTATTCTTAAAACCGATATGTTTTATCAAGGTTAGCATAAACACCTTATAAAATATTCACGGCAAAAGGTGGGATTATAAAGTACTAGCCGACCTGGGAAACTTCGTCCCGCCCAAAATTTATTTTTCGTTATCACATCCAGATTTTCTTTCTAAGCGCACGTTCATGGGTCCAATCGCAGAACTGTTCATTGATTGATCTTCTAATCTACCCTTTAAAATTATTTTTTACTATAAATAATATAAGACTAACTGACCCGGCAAACTTCGTTCCGCCCAAAATTTGTTTTTTGTTATCAATACCTTCATCGGACAATTCCTTTCTCGAGTTTTGCTCTTATCAACACATTCGGCGATCCATTTTTACTTATGTAGATAGAAGAAGAGATAGGAGTCCGTTTTTTCACATTAAAATCCATTTCCACTCTCGAACGAAGATCAATTTCGTTACCGCAAACATCAAATGGACTAACAACGCTTGTCAATATGTAATTGTAGAACACATACGAATTGAATTTTTCGAATTTTCCTTCTGAGTTTTCCGAAAATTTTCAATTGTCATGTTTGGTTGAAATATGGGCATTATTTTTATGGGCCCCCTTAGAGGAGGAATGGATGTCGTACCATCATAGAAACATTTCTCGTACCCAAAAACGTTTACATCCCAAATTTGGCTCCATTTGCTTAATTAGTTCTCGAGTTATGCAGAAATTTGGGTTTCATTTATATGGGAGCACCCCCCTTACAACATCCCCACCAGTTGCTAAATTCGGTTGCTAAACTCAATTAGGCAACCCTTCACTATAACTTGGCAACCACACCGGGAGTTGCCATTCTGGTTAGTAAAATAATAACGCACCCCCTGGGTAGCAGCTTGTTCGTGAATTTGGCAGCACAGTAGCAACTCATCGCAAGGTTGCTATTCGCAGTAAACGTCAAAATGTTGTTTTGATTCTCCGTTTTGATAAAGTTGTTTTATGAAATAGTGATTTTTACGTGATAATATTACTTCGAAATGAGTGCATCGAAAAGAGGAAGCAACTGGACGATTCCTGAGGACGAGGCGTTATGCCTAGCATGGTTGAATACATCACAAGACGCAAGTGTTGGCATAAACCAACGGTCGCAAGCCATGTACGACCGTGTTTACGGAAGTTTCCTTGAAATCTGCACGGAAAAATCAGTACCAGGGAACCCAGAACTTCGTGCCCCGAGTGGGATTAATGCTAGGTGGCATCATATAAGCAAAATGGTCAGCAAATTCGTTGGTTGTCTGGCGCAAATTGAAAACCGATGTCCAAGCGGAGCTACGTCGGAAGATTTTATTAAACAAGCTGTTACACTGTTTGCGTTGACGGAGAAATCATTCTTCACGTTAATGCACTGTTACGTGCTACTACAAAATGCTCCGAAGTGGCTGCTGTATCACTGCGTGAAGGTACGCATATCATTTCTGTTGAGATAAACACACATATTTAAAAAAAATGTCTATTTTAGGCACCAGCTACCCAAAAACGAGGACATTCGGAAACTGCTGAGTCGGCCCAAAGTGATACCAGCATGACTAATGCTGAGTCTACATCCACCAGTCGTCCGATCGGACAGAAGGCCGCTAAGGGTCGGAAGATTGTACTTGGATCCGAATATGCTCAAGCTGGTTTAAAAATCGCCAAAGCTGGAAGTGAACTGGCTGCAGCTGCAAAGGAAAGGCTCACCTACAGCAAGCAAAAAGCCCAAGCTTTAAGCAGGATGGCCAATCACACAATCATGTCGATGAATCTTGATGGTTTGAATGAGACTGCTCGTAAATTTTATTTGTTGGAACCACAAAGGGTTCTTGCCGAAACCAGACAGCAAGCCTGAGATGAACTGGAATCGAGCTCGATTCATTCAGATGATGAAGAAGTGCTAGATGTGGGAGTTTTTCTATAACATGGAAAATATATTTGTAATCAGTAAATTCTTGAGTTCGGACAATGTTATCGAAACTTATGTTGTTCAATAAAAATTGAGAAAAAATTAAGCATCATTGAAAAAGGTATCAAACTACTCTTCATCGCCTTTGACACTCCACAAGTGCTCAATCAGATCATTCTGAAGTTGATGATGAAGCCTGGCATTATGCACTTCTTGATACCTATTCAAATACGCTGCAAAATCATCCACAGGTACTTCGTCATTAATGTTTTCATGTACAAAGCTTAGTGTAGGATCATCTCTTTCATCTTCGATTATCATATTATGAAGCATAATGCAGGTACGCATAATGGATTTCAAATCGGCTTTACTCCAAATTCTACCTGGGTTTTTAATAATGGCGAACCGGGCCATCAACACCCCAAAAGCACGCTCAACGTCTTTCCTAGCAGATTCTTGCTTTTCTGCAAAATACTAAAAAAAATAAAAAATAAAACATTAATCTACGGAACAAAAATTTGCTCCATCAAGCTTACCTTCCGTTTTTGACCAACGGGAGGAGGGATCGTTTGCACTAAAGGGTGTGTCACATCAAATTGCATCACGGAAAAAACGCTGTAGAAATTCGCCCAGTAGACCGATCCTTTTGGAAATTTTAGACAGTAAAATAAAAACTATTAAACAACTTTTGGCATTTTCTTTTTATTCATACTTCGAGCCCAAGCCCGTATGCTCGCACCTTCCTCTGTACCCCGTCCATAAGGTTCTGTACAACGTCAGGTTGTAGTTTTTTTTGAACAGAAATCCATTTTCTCTTGAAGTCCGCCTCCGATTTGACAACTTTTGGGTTCTTCCGGAGGGCCTGCTTCATAATCGCCCAATATTTCTCTATTGGGCGAAGCTCCGGCGCGTTGGGCGGGTTCATTTCCTTTGGCACGAAGGTGACCCCGTTGGCTTCGTACCACTCCAACACGTCCTTTGAATAGTGGCACGAAGCGAGATCCAGCTAGAAGATGGTCGGGCCCTCGTGCTGCTTCAATAGTGGTAGTAAGCGCTTCTGTAGGCACTCCTTAAGGTAAACCTGCCCGTTTACGGGACATTGATTTCAAACGACACTGGTGGGGTTTTTCCGTTGTAGATGTTGGAGAAAAGCGAGGATCTATTCATCACAGTTATATCGTTATTGGATCCGGGCATGCCAAAAAAGGCATGCCAGATCCATAGATCATAGGACGCAACTATCTCGAGGATGATCGTTGGTTTCTTCTCTTATATTGTCCCGCCCAGGCAGTAGGACAGTTCTTCCACTGCCAATTACTACAATCAAGGGATCTAAACATGCCCGGAAAACCACGTTCCTCCCCGACACGTAGCAGACGATCCAAATCAGCACGAGTTGGTGACCGCAAATATTCGTCACTATATACTTGATCCACTGTACGGCAGAATTCCAACAGGCACTTTCGAGCCGTGGATTCACTATTCCGAACGTATTCGTCTATTGCATCCGATGGAGATCCATAGGCTAACTGACGAAAGGCAGCCGTGCACTTTTGGAAACCTGTTAATCCCTGTTTTCCAGTGGCATCTGGTCGCTGAATAAAATATTCGTTTCTCTCCTCAACCGCCATTTTAATCCTTAAAAACAACCTGCGACGCATACGGAATCGTCGTCGAAACTGATCATCGGTATATAGCGGAGCCTCGGAAAAATAATCACTGAAGAACCGAGCAGCACCTTCTTTAGCGCGACGGTAAATGTTCGGTCGTTTTCCTGGCCGCGAACCACCCCGGTTCTGTTCAGACGGGCCCTCGGACGGGTATAAATATGGACAGGTCAATGATGTACGAAGCGTAGAAGTTTATCGAAGGAATAATTTCGCTTTCTCTCATTGTTTGTGCGTCCAGTAACTGAAATAGAACAAAAAGAGAAAACGATATAAAAAAGAGTTCAATAGTATTCCCTTCACTTTCCATCATGCATTGGATGTGATTATGGATGTGACTGTCCATTTCAACCCCACAAGTGCAATTATTTCAATAATTTAAATTTACCACTTACGAACAAATTTACTTTTCCGTACATACCTAATATCGCTTAACTCACAAACCGAAATATCAAACATCAGTGAATTAAATTTTGCAATTAAATCACTCAAAATGCTTAATATCTAAGTCGGAAAAATTACATCCATACGCGGAATCACGATTGATTTTCTGTTTTTGTTTCCCTATTCCACTTCCAGTCAGCATTCATTGTCATAGGATGGTTTAAATATTATAGAATAGAAGAATAGAAGGGGTTCCCATCAACTGAAATTTGAAATTCATAATGCAACTATACAAATCAACCACCTGTCCATCATACCCCCACTGTCCGTCTTACCCGCGGTTCCCCTACTAGGATAACCCCACTTGTTATAAATTCAACACTTGGAAAATCTGTACCCATCTATACTTTTGGGCAAAAATCTGTAATCTGTAGCGCACAGAATCTGTACCGAGAAAATCGGAAAAAAAATGGTTTACATTCAAAGTTCGGAAGCAACCTAGAAAACATATTTATACAAATTGAAAACCACAATTGCTCGATGAATATTTCATATGCCTAGCAGCGGCAATTTGCATGCCAAACTTCAGTTGCTGTTGTGTGAAACAGAAGTAGTGAACCATTTGGTTTAACTTCAACTAGCTTTGTCTCCGTATTGCGTTGGGATGTATGCCCTCAACGCATACCATGAGTCTCGAGGTTTTGGCAGGCGTACTCCCACTAAAAGATCGCTTCAATTTATTATCTCTTCGGTTCCTCATCCGGTGTAAGGTTATGAATCCATTGGTGATCGGAAATTTTGAGCAATTGATCGAGCTAAATTTTCATTCTGGATTCATGAGTTCATATCATGAATTCACCTCTATGCAGGTTGTTCCTTCTTCGTATATTCCCAACCGTGTTTGTTTTCCTGACTACATCAATTCCTCTGTACATTTCGATCTGTTCATGAAGGAGAAAATCCATGAAAATCCAGATTATCTTAGATTGGGGTTCGTTCCTACAATCTTCAATGCAAAGTATGGGCGTATCAATTGTGATAATATATACTTTACTGATGGGTCCTCTATGAATGAGTCCACAGGATTTGGAGTGTTCAACGTATTTTTTAGCACCTCACACAGTCTTCAGAATCCTTGCTCGGTATATATTGCTGAATTGGCAGCGATATACTGGGCGCTGGACAGCGTCGCCTCACGACCTGTTGAACACTATTACATTGTAACGGATAGTCTTAGCTCTGTCGAAGCTATCCGTTCAGTGAGGCCGGAAAAGCACTCGCCGTACTTCCTTGAGAGAATACGAGAAATTTTGAGTGCTTTATCCAGACGCTGTTATGTCATTACCTTTGTCTGGGTCCCTTCACATTGCTCAATTCCGGATAATGAGAGGGCTGACCCGTGGCCGAGTGGTTAGCGTCATAACTAACATGCCGGGTGTTCGGGTTCGATTCCCGTTCTGGTCGGGGGAATTTTTCGTCAAAGAAATTTTCTCCGACTTGCACTGTGATCACGCGTATTCTAGAGCTTGCCACTCAGAATGCATTCAAGGCGTGTTATTTGGCATAGAAATCTTAACTAAGTACTAATAAAAATGACGCAAGTAATACTACGTTGAGACGGCGAAGTTCCTCTAGGAACGTTAGTGCCATTGAAGAAGAAGAAGAAGAAGAAGAGAGGGCTGACTCATTGGCAAAGGTAGGTGCAATTGAAAGCGATATATATCAGCGCCAAATCGCCTTCAATGAATTTTATTCTTTAGTTCGCAAAAATACCATCGCTAACTGGCAACGCAAGTGGAATGAAGATGAATTGGGCCGGTGGTTTCACTCGATTATCCCAAAGGTTAGCCTCAAACCGTGGTTCAAAAGTCTGGACTTGAGTCGGGACTTTATTCGCACCTTCTCCCGACTCATGTCCAATCACTGTTCGTTAGATGCACTACTCTTCCGTTTCAATCTTGCCAGCAGCAATCTCTGCGTTTGTGGCCAAGGTTATCACGACATCGAGCACGTTGTTTGGTCGTGCGAGGTGTATCTGGTCGCCAGATCGAATTTAGAAAACTCCCTTCGGGCCCGAGGAAGACAGCCCAATGTGCCGGTGAGAGATGTGTTGGCTCGGTTAGACCTTGATTACATGTCCCATATATATGTTTTCCTTAAAGCTATAGATCTTCGTGTGTGATTGTCCCTACATCCTTATACCCTCCTTTCCTTCCTTTGCGGGTAATTCGTCCCCTTGCTATAAATAGTAGAATAAGTTGAAATGCAAATAAACTATAGATATACGAATAGATTTAAAAATTGAGTGCTCATCAACATTGTTACAATTTCCTTATATCCCATCCTTCTCCTAAAAATATGTCACCCTTCTAAACTCGAGTACACCGCGAGTAATCGGTTTTCCACCTTACTAACCATAGATGTAAGAAAATTTTATATATATATATAGTTTTAAAAATATATTTAAGAATTCGGCTCCTTTAAACTTAAGTAACTGAGCCTGTAAAAATAAACGAATTAATAAAAAAAAAAACTTCAACTACGAGTATCAACATCTTGCATGTGCCAACCAGCCATTAAGAAGCATTTAGCGCAGCTTGTTTACATCCATTCAATGTACCCTTCCACAATTTGGTGTTATGAGAAATTTCGTCGTTACACAAACACCACCCTGGCATGTAATTAACGAATGAGCACGCCAGAGCCAATTCTTTCGCGTGGGAGGCAAAAGCCCCGCAGGGGCTTATGCTGAAAAGAGCCTACACATAGCGAACACTAAATCAAGGTCTCATTTGCACTATTTTCTCTGCTCATCTCTCGACGACACTCGACATGAAATGTACAGTTTTTTTTTTCATCCACTGCACGTCGACATCATTATTCTGCTGGAGCCTCGGAGTGTGACACCGGTGTCATAATTGGGCCTCCCCAGTGTTAATTTACAAGTACAGAGAGTGCAACGTGTGTGTGTGTGTTCCAACTCAGCTATCACACCATCTGCGGATATAGTTATGTCTTTGGTACGGGCCACGTAAGCCTCCATCGAACATTTCCTGCTTTCCGCAAACACAAAATATCAATTTTTCATAACCATGTGGACGCACCCAGCGCTCGAAGCGGGCGGGCCATACCCTGGGCTGGCGCGGAATTCCTGATTAACAATCAAGATTCGCGACACGACGCTCTGCGTGCTGCGCGCTTGTGGGTGGCGGCATCCATTGCTCAGCGAAAATAATAAAAAAAAAACAACCGACACAATTTCTTCACGCCTTTGGGGCAATAGGGTAACGTTTTAGTACACGAACAACACCTAATTAACACCCCCGGCAACATGCCGATGTTAATTTCGGCATCAAACATAGATTGTGCGTTTGTTTGTTGCCGTTTGTTCCTTCCATCATCAACCTCGAGATACGATAGGTGTTGGTAATCGATTTGGAGCAACGATTTCGTTGATTTGCAAATTGCGTTTGATGATGAGAGAAAAAAAACAGTGCGTTTCGCGATGCTATTTCTATGCATCGCGGCGTTGACTGTTAATTCAGTGGAGCATACAATTGATACCGGTGTATCAGAAGCATGGCATGGGCGGCGTCGTTTGTTCAATCAATCACCATTAATTGAGCTATTAACCGTGTGAAAAAAAAAACGCATCGATGTGCTGTGCAATGATGCGTTCGATGGATTTGGTCATAAATTTTGTTGCAAACATAACGTGGCAAAAACTAAACAGACTTAAAAAATCAACCTTTTTAGCCTATAATATTCCATGAAATGTCATTCATTGTATTTTTTATTCCAAGCTGGTCCGAAAGCCCGTCACAAATCAATAAGTGTATCTAAGTTTTCAATAACTACTTTTATTCTCGATAAAATATTTAAAATGAAAATAATTGGGTAATGAGACACTTAAACCACTAAGTGTTGTCACAGTGACAACTAAATGCGTAAATAAACTTCTGGTTTCATATTCCTCTTATCTGTCCTTTGTTTCCAAAATAAGTAATCGTAAACGGTGATAGCAGGTCATATCGTTTACAATCTGTTCCTATTTCTATTTGTTTATTTCGGTTATCATATGTTTCCGTATGTCTCACTGATATGCATACTTGTACAGATAGAACTCGGAAATCTAATCAAACTCTTTGTTCTGTCTATTCTTTCAGATTTCCTTCAGCATCTTTGAACTGCTGATAAGACGACGACAGGCCCAGAGAGAGGGCACAAACCAGCGTTCGGCGTCAAGCGCTGTTGACCAGTGGTAAGTGGAGTTCATTTTTTCCAACAACGAATTGTAAGTCTTAGTATAACAGCGCGTTTATCGTTTCGACGATTCCAGAGTGGGAACTTGAACTAGTCGAAAATTCAACCGAGTCACGAAGGGCAGTCTCTACGCATACGCGCTGCTCACGCACATACTTGACACCGATAAGAGGGCGTGCACGCGTCCGTTGTTTCGTTTCCGTTATTGATGGTGGTATCCCTAATGGGGAAAATATTCCGATATTGGTTTATCTGGACGACGCACACGTTCTCAAGTGTATGCCCCTATACACCCTAACTCGTACAGCTGTACCCAAAGCGTGATCTCCTGGAGGGCATTTCCACTTCCCATTAAGGTGAAGGTGGAAGCTAGCCACAAATGGCTGCCACAATGGCGCTCATTTCTTTCATCTCCCTCCCTCACCCCTCGCCCGAAAATCAGAAATTTTGTGAAACAGTGTGAAGAAAATGATCGTTTTCCTATCAAGTAATATCAACCAAACTATAATCGATTACTCACAAGATATTAAATTTTCATCTGCTGTCGCACTGTATAGTGAAAAACGTCGGAAAACTCGAGCTAGTGCTCTGAAAGTTAAATTTCCATTATTCAATCTTCGGCAATGGTTTTGTTTGTATTGGTGAAAGCATGGTTATTTTTTCGACACTGATGCCAGACAACATCATCGAAACAGCTATAAAAACCACTCAATAAAATGTTATTCCGGAGTCATAGCGTCCCATGTCATGAAAATCAATAGAATAAAATTGTGTTGATATCAATACAATTATTATTTTTACGTTTAATGGGTCTATAATGTAAGTTTTAGCAACTTTAACATTGGGTAAGAAAATTGTATTGCAGAGCTCGGAACACTGCCACGGCTGCTTATGCTTTCAAAACCAGAAAACGGTAAAGTATTACATTCAATCAAAATGCCTCGGCCAACGAAGAGAAGGGCTCTCCAACGTGAATATGTGAAAACAATACGATCAACGAAGGAAAATAATAAGGAATTATCAACATCGAATTACTGTACGGAAGAACTTGTTAAAACCAAAAGAGCCCCATTTCGCATGTGTTATAAATTTGCTCATGTTACGCTCGCGTATGATCAGAATTTTACTTCATATGCAAATACACCTTCTATATATATTTAAATTTGCAATTTTTCATCGGAACATATCGTTCATACATTTTACTTTAGTATTGAATTGTTATTTTTTTTCAAATGTATTCAAAAACTCGTGTCAATGAAGCACCACACAGTCTGATAAGGGAATTGATCTATTTACGTGTGCTTTCCTCTTCTCTAACAAACACTATTACCCCATTTTTACACGTGGGTTTACCTATACTACTACAATGGCTAGCTTCCACCTTCACCTTAAGGTGAAGGTGGAAGCTAGCCACAAATGGCTGCCACAATGACGCTCATTTCTTTCATCTCCCTCCCTCACCCCTCGCCCGAAAATCAGAAATTTTGTGGAACAGTGTGAAGAAAATGATCGTTTGCGCACACTTCCCACCAAGTAGTATTAACCAAAATCTAATCGATTACTCACCAAATATTACATTTTCATCTGCCGTCGCAATGTAGGGGAGTCGGGGGTAAGACGGACAGTGGGGGTTTAATGGACAGGTGGTTGATTTGTATAGTCGCATTATGAATTTAAAATTTCTGTTGATGGGAAACCCTTCTACATGCTATTCTATAATATTTAAATCATCATATGACAATGAATACTGATCAAAAGTGGAATAGAGAAACAAAAACCGAAAATCGAACATGATTCCGCGTGTGGATGTAACTTTTGCGGCTTCGATATTAAGCATTTCGAGTGGTTTATTTGCAAAATTGAATTCGCTGATGGTTATATTTTGGTTTGTGAGTTGACAGAGAAGCAATATTAGGTATGTACGGAAAAGTAAATTCATTCGTAATTGGTAAATTTAAATTATTGAAATAATAGGTTGAATGGACAGTCACTTTCATAATCCCATCCAATGCATGATGGAAAGGGAAGGGAAGAAAATTGAACTCTTTTTTCCATTGCTTTCTCTTTTTGTTCTATTTCTGTTACTGGACGCACAAACACTGAAAGAGAGTGAAATTATTCCTCTCGCGAGCGATAAACCTCTACGCTTCGTATATTATGAACCTGTCCATATCCCCCCCACTACATGTCCATTCTATTCGCACCGATAAAAATGTTCCACTTTTCGGCTTGTTTTATTTTCAGTAAAAAACATGGAAAAACATATTTTTATAAAACATTTGGCCAGTTATTTCGAAAACCAGTATATTGAACTGTAAGAAACTGCTTTTAAAATTTTGAAAACATGAGTTTCCAAAGATCTTCTTCTTCTTGAATGGCGCTAACGTTCGCTGTGGAACTTTTGCCGTCTCAACGAATGCATTAACTAGCGTCATTTATTAATACTTAGTTGAGATTCCTTAAGCCAAATAACACGCCTTGAATGTATTCCGAGGGGCAAGCTCTTGAATACGTGTGACCACAGTGCAAGTCAAAGGAAATTTCTTTGACGAAAAATCCTCTGGCCAGGACGGAAATCGAACCCGAACACCCGGCATGATAATGTGCGACGCTAACCATTCGGCCACGGGTGCACTATGCTTCCAAAGATACTCCCATATAGCGGAAAACGTCGTAAAACTCGAGCTATTGCTCTGAAAGTAAACTTTTCATTTTTCAATTTTCTGCAATGGTTTTGTTTGTATTGGTGAAAACATCTTTATTTTTTCGACACTGATACCAGACAACGGGCCTGATCACGAACATCACTGTCACAAACGCTTTCACGTCACTTACACTTCACTTAATCTTTTTGTGTCTATGTCACGGACAGTTGCGTGTAAAAATAAACTCCGTGAAGTGAAAGAGTTCATTCACGTTTATAAGAGACATGTGAGTTGCATGATTCCGGGCGTTTGAACGTTATTTTTTTTTCCAAAATATATATTTTTATCAAGGCTCATATGGCGTTAGCCTGACGGGGCCGGAGTTCAATATTTTGACAGTTTTTCTTATTATCTATGTTAGTAATATGTAACCGATTACTCGCGGTCGGCTCGAGGTTAGTATTACAAGTGTTCTCGTAATTGGGATGTTGCTGTCTCCAATGCTCTGTACGTGTGCCCGACACGGGATACTTCCTATTGGGATGCAGCTGACCATTAATCAGCAACGCCCCCCTAGTATGTACCCCATATCTAGCGTGGTGCGTCTTCTCGACTCGAGGAATCCAGGATAGAATGGTCACTAGCCGGCGCAATCATCAGCTCGTGTAGAGTTGTCATGAGCGGTACAACCTTTGGCTCTTGTTGAATCATCAGTGGACTGCACAACCTTTGGCCCGTGTATCTGTAAAGAGTGTGTGTATGTATTGCCGCGACTAAGTAAAAGTTTATAGATCGGATAGGAGGGATATGAAACAGGGACACAACGAAGGAAACATCATTAAACGTTGACATCGGCGTTTCTGAGGAACAGGTATAGATGAAGCAGAAGATCAGGATCACGGCTAACTAAGTTATCCCGGACGGGGATATCCGATTGTCTGCCTTGTGCTCTCAGTGCTCTAGAGAGCTGAGAGCGAGCAGCATGGAACCGGATACACGACCAGCCAACATGCTCGATGTCGTGGTAGCCACGTTATGTCGGTTGCATAATTTCGGACGTTTGAACGTTATGTAGGTAAAACAAATAAGTGTATGAGATAGTTAGAGGCGAATGAACTACAAAGTTTAAAGCCTCTTAAAAACAAAGAAGAAGAAGAAGTGTATGAGATAATATGCCATTTAATTGAACGTATGTTTTAGAATGATAAGTTTGCGATTATACCTCGATGATTTCAATGCCAACTATTCGGACTCATTCCATGAATCATTTGCTTGGTGCGTTAATTTGCTGAATCAAACGCTGGTTCAAAGATGAGGAGGAATAGTTGCTCTTGAATAATGTAGTTGCTGAACATATGGGAATGCAATTTTATTTCCTCTTTCTATAAATTACTCTAGAGATAAAGCATGACTATCATGAGTTTAATAATCGATATCTTGCACACTATTGTACTCAGCTCTGTCTTACTCGTTTGAATAGTGAGAAGTATTTAGTATAGGTCAACGGTAAAATAATTTTTTTAAGAACCGTTTCTACAATTTTGATGAATAATAATATCTTCTATATCTCAAAATAAACCCGAATTTATCCATCTCATGATCAGTATAATCTGGGCTACTCTCATATGGAATTCTGAAGTTTAATCCTCTTATCCTTCCCATTCCTGGTAATTTGATATACGGGACATGCGGTTTGATATAATTATTTAAACAGAAACTGGTCAGTAGCGTCGGTCACAAGCATAATTTTCATATGAAACATCTGACGAGTTTCAAGGAATTTGCCAAAAGCAGAAAATGATTCAGATTTTCTTTAGACGGATATCTAAATTATGGAAAAGGAACTAGAGAATAATTTAAAAATTATTAATTTAAAAGCATTGCAATGATAGATTTACTTTTTCCTTATTTGAAACTTAAATATTCTTTCATTCAAAGTATGTCTTCAGAACAATATCGTTGAAAATATCTATTACGTAAAAACAAAAGATCAATGGCCCTATTCGATGTAACTATCGTCCTGATTCGGGTCTTGTCCACCAATTGGGGTTGCAACTCTCTGTTAGTCTATTCCATAAAATAGAAACAAAAAAATTCTATTCAATTAGGAGAATCGAAATTAGACCTTTCGCCATGTTTCAATCGGTCTAAGGGAGCTACATTTTTAGTCCCCAATTACATCCCATAGTGCATTCATCGAATCCTAATAAACAAATTCACGTCCTCTGGATACGTCAGGATTTCGTTCTAAAAATGCCACCAAGCGGATAAATTGCTGTTTTTTTTATCTTTTCTTTCTTAAAAAGCAAGACAAAACAAATATACTTGTTTTTCCCCGTGACGTGACAGTATCGTGATATTCATAATAACACCGAGTTCATCAAAGTTGTCACGACGGATGAACTCTTCTGGATTCTACACACACGATGACAGCCGTAATAAGGTTGTATACGATTCACTTCGTTTTCACCTTGAAGTGACGTTCGTGATCAGGCCAAACATCATTGAAACAGATATAAAAACCATTCAATAAAATTTTATTCCTGAGTCATAGCGTTCATGACATGACAATCAATAAAATAAAATTGTGTTGATATCAATACAATTATTATTTTTACGTTTAATTACTCTACAATGTAAGTTTTAGCAACTTACCCATGATTGGGTAAGAAAATTGTATTGCAGAGCTCGGAACACTGCCACGGCTGCCTATGCTTTCAAAAACAGTAAACGGAAAAGTATTGCATTCAATCAAAATGCCTCGGCCAACGAAGAGAAGGGTTAAGGCTCTCCAACGTGAATATGTGAAAACAATACGATCAACGAAGGAAAATATTAAGGAATTATCAACATCGAGTTACTGTGCGGAAGAACTTGTTGATAACAAAAGAGCCCCAATTCGCTTGTGTTACAAATTTGCTCATGTTACGCTCGCGTATGATCAGAATTTTACTTCATATGCAAATGCACCTTCTATATATATTTATATTTGCAATTGTCCATCGGAACAAATCGTTCATACATTTTACTTTAGTATTGAATTGTTATTTTTTTCAAATGTATTCAAAGACTCGTGTCAAGGAAGCACCACACAGTCTGATAAGTGAGTTAATCTATTTACGTGTGCTTTGCTCTTTTCTCACAAACATTATTACCCCATTTTTACACGTGGGTTTACCTATACTACTACAATGGCTAGCTTCCACCTTCACCTTAAAGTCAGAAAGTCATATTTTTTTCTGAATTCACGGAATTTTTCGTGTTTTTTTTGCAATCCATCGGATGAAAAGTCCTATGTTGCGTAAATAAACAAACCGATGAAATACCGATGTTTGAAATTGATTTAACTATGACTGATATCTCCTAAGAATGTGTATTATTGGTGACTTAAAAGAAATCATCTGAATTTTCATTTTTTATCCATTAAATAAAATGTTACACCGGAGAAAAAGCATTTGAAAAACTAAAAGAGCCTGGCCGGGTAAGGGAGCAAAAAGTGCTCCCAAACCAAATCACTAGCTGTATGGCAAATATTGTGCACCCATACCTCGCTATACGGCCGCTCTTTATACGGCATTTTTCCAAATTTCGTATCTAGGCCGTGAAGTGAGGTATGGGTGTATAGGATATTAAATAAGGAATTTTGGCGGTTTTTTTTATCAAACCCTAGGTGGTTTAGCATAGGATCTGTAGTGAAAAACGTACTTTTTCGTTTATTTCACGCCATTCTCAAATGCTTCGAGATAAAAAATTGAAAAAATACTGAATTTATCAAAAATTTAAGTACTAAGAAAAATATTGAAATTTTGATTTTTTTTTGGGATTTAGAGATTCGGTACTACTCTAATTCATATTTTAATGGCTTTTCTAGATATTTGTGATTTTTTCAGATTTTTTTCAGTGTTGTGCGGCACAAAAAAATTTTTTTTTATATTTCCAAAGGGTCTGGCTAGGTAAGTGGGTAAAAAGTGCCCACAAATCACATCACCAGTTGTATGGAAAATATTGTATGGGGTACTAAATAAAACATTTTGTCAGTAGTACCAAATATTTGAGTTCTTATATGGATACACCATAGGATCTAATGGAGAAAAATGCACCTTTTGGTTTTTTTCACGCCTTTCTCAATAGCTTTGAGACAATAATAAGAAAAACATATTGGAAGTACATCTTACTAAGGTGTATCGATAAATATCTTCAAACATTTTTTCATCAAAAAATCTAAGAATAAAAAAAAATACGCGGTACAAAAAAAAATTGATATATTTTCTGGCATTTCGAAATTTTGAAAAAAATATATAACTTTTAGACCCTCTTCTGATCTAATTTTTATTGAAATGCGTTCGCATGTGTCTTTTTTTCTACATGTAGCGTAATTTCTTCCTGAATTTTTAAGTGCATTGCGAAACACAAAAATAATTTTCTTCATCGTCTGCGTTATTATTTTTATTTTCTTGAAATTGATTATTATATTGTATTCGTGGTTTTCAATTGTAACATTAAAATAAAAAAAATAATAATAATTTGTATTTTTTTAAGTGTTCTTCTCATTAATCCGAATAATCTATTTCACTTTCTATTTTCCTATGAATTTGGTAAATCATCTAAATCCAATTTGAAGACAATCTCATATATTTCAAGATATGAGAAAAAAATCTTTGTTTAGCTCAATGCTCTAAATATACCGACAAAATTTAGACAAACAAGTAAAATTTAAATAAATATAAATGGGTCTCTAAATTCAAAACAAATTAAAAATTCCCAAAGGCCAAAAAAAAAGATTTTTTATGAAAAAATTGTTTGAAAATATTGATGGATACACCTTAGCAAGATGCACTCTCAGTGTTTTTTTTTTCATATTTTTTGTCTCAAAGCTATTAAAAATGGCGTGAAATATACAAAAAAAATTTTTTTTGAACCGCGCAACACTGAAAAAAATCTGAAAAAACCACACATATCTAGCAAAGCCGTAGGAACACATTCAAATATGCATTAGAATAGTACTGAATCTCTAAATCCCAAAAAATGTTTTCAAAATTTCAATATTTTGAGTACTTCTTTTTTTGATAAAAAAAAATTGAGCATTTGAGGATGGCGTGAGATAAACGAAAAAGTACGTTTTCCCTATAGATCCTATGCTAAACCACATAGGGGTCCAAAAACCGCCAAAAATTTCTTATTTAATACCTTATACAATGTTTACCATACAGCTGGTGATTTGGTTTGGGGGCACTTTTTACTCGCTTACCCTGCCAGGCCCTTTGATACAAAAAAAAGGTCATTCTAAAATGGCTGATTTTTGACGTGGGACTACGTCTAACTGGAGTATATGGGGGTGAAATGAAAACCTAAACACAGAACATGCAGGGAAAAATGAATGAAAAAATGAATGTTTGCATCAATTGATAGGAAATATTTCTACGTGTCTATTGAAATTAATAAAATGTTATTTTTCATGAGATAAACAATTGAATAACTATAAAATGTCAAGCGTTATCTAAACGCAATAACTGCCAAGTTTTGATTGGCCCGATTCACGGTTTCCCCAACACAGACTTCAAAATCAATGTACCTGTGGGAATCCGCGTTGCAAATATACATGCAAGTCGGGGGTACTTTTGTTCCCACCGAGCTGTGTTTCCCTAACACGGACTGCAAAATCAATGTACCTGGGGGAATCCTCCTTTGCAAATACATACAAGTAGGGGGTATTTTCGTTCACACCAAAATGTGTTTCCCTAACACGGACTTCAAAATCAATGTGCCTGTGGCAATCCGCTTTGCAAATATATGCAAGCTGCGAGTACTTTTACACTCGGAAAATCAGATACTAGTGGTGAATGAGCTTTCGCTGTTCGAGAACTACGTAAACATGAGAGATGTAATAATTGCAGAGGGAAATGTTAAATACAATGATCGATTGACAATTCTTCCGTTCACATATTTTGGTAGTCCTAGGCATTATATCTAACGTAAAAGGACGTTCATCAAATTTGCTTGTAACGCAGAACATAATCTATTACAATGCATGAATTGATCTTACATGGCAACTGTTCAAACTTTTTACTTACAAAGCAAATAGGCTGAATTCAATTGAATTCAGAAATTGTTCCATTCAATCGATAATTAAATCAATACAATACAAACGCTTACTAAGGCAACGGTAGTCCCACGTAAACGTTGCGGTTATATCATAGATATAACCCACTAATTTTTTTTTCAAGAACGACAACATACTTGTCTTCCCTTTTATTCGAGACGCTTTGGAAAACTTGTATAAATGTGTTTAGGTAGTGTTGAATTATAGAAGCTTTAAATTTATTAAAAAATTTGTATTTTGTTCTGTCAATTTGTGTACTTTCCCGAACCGAGCTGTCAATAACGGGCAACTTATCGACGAGCAACGAAGGGGAAATCGTAAGATTTAAAGTCTCCGTGAACAAAGGAAAAGAAGAAGAACTTTCATTCGTTTCAACATCGTTGCTGGGCGAGCTGGTGAACGGTGAGGGATCGAATGCTCAAGTCAATGTGGGTGGGAGAGTAATACGAGGAAAAAGTAAAGTTGTATTCAATGTATCAATGCATTGAACTAACGCTATGGTGAAGCAGGTGTTAAGGTTGTGCACCAAAAAATTATTTGGGGAATACCAAGTTGTTCAATAAGTTATAATAAGTTATTAATTTATTTGGGCCAATTGCAAAACTCCCTTCAACTAGGATTTCATTTGCGCTAATCTTGATCATAATGAAGCAGTGCTACTCTTTTCGAGGCTGTTGAGATTAACAGAAACAGTTTATTTCGTTTATTTAGTCTCCAAGAATGTAAATGTCGGTCTGGAATTTTGTATGTGATTTGGTTTCGCTTGCCAATAGCAAAACTTTCCTCACTAAGGATGATAACTGCGCTTATCTTGAGCATGTATTGTTCTGCGAGGACAAGAATGAATCATGAAATGATTTTACAATAAAAAAAATATTTCAGGGCGACTAAACTGGTAGAATGGTTATTTATAAAATTTCGTAGCATTATAAAATAATATTCGCAGCTATAAACAAGCGACTTGAATTAAACTACAGCGTAGTTCTACGACAACACGGTCGTGTCTTTGGCACAACCTCCTATATATATTTTTTTTAATAATTATTTAAATACGTTGATCAATTCTCAAGTTATATCGCGACGAACGTACACCAACACATTTTTGTTTATATATAGATATTAAAATATATAATAATATAAGAGTTGATGGGCCTCTTTCTCATTATAATGGGTCGCTTTTGAACAAGGTCAGTCCCTTGAAAGTGAGCTATTACGAAGAAAATTCAAAAAATGAGCTTAATATTTTTTGATGATTTTTATGACAGTGTTTGTTATTAATGAGAAAACAACAACTTTTTACCAATTCATTGAATTTTCTATTATTATTGAGTAAATGTTTTTTTTTAAGTAAAAAACAATTGGTCACTATGTGCCAGAATGAACCTTGGATATTTCTCAAAATTTGGCTGGGTTTTTTATTTGATTCTTTTCTTTCACGTTCTTTGACATTCTCCCTGCTTTGGCTTTACTTTGACTTGTTTCTTTTCTTCCCTTATCATATTTCAAGATATTTTATCTTCACTTGGTCCTTCTTGTTATACAAACCTAGCCAAAGTTCTCGTTGCCACCGCAAACACGTACTAGAGGTTTTCGCTTGTGATCAATGACACATGAAATGCCAGTTCCACGATAGGATCCTTGAAGTAGTTGTTAATGAACCAAGCTAGAATCTCGTCATCCAATCCCTTCTAATCTCGCCTAAGCTGCTGTTGATCAGGTTGGTCCTGCATTTTCATTTACTGGCTGTTATATATTTGATGTTAATGTACAGAAATCAATCTCGTTCACATTCCATGAGCAAATGCCACGGGTTTTGAAGCTTTTACTAAGGTATTTCTTCGAGTTCGAAAAACGTTCTACCACTGTTTCCAAAAGTTCGCCTTGTTTATCCTGACAAAACTAATGCTGCTGCATAACTCAGAACAATACTTTAAACCAAATTTTCTTCAACGGATCGGAAAAAAAACTTCATCCAGCGGCTAGAGGAATCTGTCTGAAACATAAATCTGATTATAGAATGGATGAATGGTCGTGAATGATGAATGAAAATCCGTAAAGATTGTACCGAATCCCGTAGAAGGTGTCTATGGATCCTTATTTCCGTTCAATATTGTAGATGTGAAGATATTCCCATAGAGCTGGTTGCATCTTTGACCGGAACGTATCTGGATTTCAGGAGCATTCTGAAGAGACCACTGGTGCTACTGTTGCCAATGCCCGTTGGTGAAGCGTGGAGCAATTTTTCTTCGGTACCATGTTTCGCCAACTCCTCCTCCAGCAGTAGCAATACCAGCAAGAACTCGCAGAACAAAATGTAGACGTTGAAACGAGCTGTATAAACAATTTACGTATCTACAATAATGGATGTGTTAAAATCACTCGAGTCTTCTCCCGAGGTGGGGCTGATAGTGTTGTGGTGGGCAGGAATCTCAACCGGTAAGACTCGAGCACATCTGGTTCATATTTTTCGCCTCATTGGTGTTTATCACTTGGGCGTGTGGATGATTGCGCGCCGTTTCCGCCGGCTGACTGAATAATTAAATGGTTAATTATTCGGGAGAGCTTATGTTTCAAAACGTCGGCTATCAGTAGCGGCGCAACTGGGAAAATCACCGTTAGAGGTGTGCACATCGGGAGTCCCGTGATAAGTAGCCTGGAACCGTCTGGCAAACGACCTTGTACTTGATAAGCTCTGTAATTGCGTAGGTGTTGTGAGAAATTTACCGGGTAATTATTAATCTAGAGCTCATTCGTTGAGGAGCTATGAAATTGGAAAACGTTTGAATAAAATATCATGTGCGAGCTTTAAGAAGTAACCTAAACCAAGTAGTGTTCCATATCGGTCACATTTTTTCTTTCTTTTCTTTACATTGTCGAGTAGTGCACCATGGTGCACCTTGTGAACCACTTGTCTCCAGTGTTGAGTTCGACTTTCATGTGTTTCCTACTTATCTTCCACCGTCATCGTCATCATCATCTTCATCCGTGCATCAGGTTCCATTTCCATTTTCTCAAGCTACGTCACGTAGGTTTTTCCGCTTGCTTTTCTTGGGCTCCCTTCCGCCCATCACCCCCACAATCTTCGGTTAGTTACGCTTGAACGGGTAGATACCCTTAAAAATGAAACTATGAAAACAAAACCGAGCACAAAAAAGGCATAGACCAGGAAAAGAGTTCGATCGAGAGCGGCCTTTTCACGCCAAACATGGTTTTCTGGCCAGCCTCACTCTCGTTTTGGCGGCGGCGGCGCGGGCAGAGATAACGAAGTGACCATTTATGGTCATAATTAAAATGCGCGTGTGTGAACAGTGCTGAGCAGAGAGGGGAAGGGAATGCAATGAGGAGTCCAGGGTCTGGTGTTTATGCAAATATTGAAATCGAATTTGCGAAGGTGATTCGCCTCCGCTTTGGTCGCGATAGTGGAAACGTGCAAGCGAATCTAATTAAAGATTACTAGAAGGTATGCGATAAGGTTTTTTTTTGTTTGCTACCGCTATCGATTTCATAAAGTACCGATTGTTTATGACTTGAGATAAGCTTATATTTGGTGATGTTATCAAATAGTCTCCGAATATTAACCCGAATCGGGAAGTGTCTAATCCTTGGATATAAATTACATAATTTTTATAGAATAAAAAAGAAATCATCATCATTATTGAAGAAAAATTGCTCGAGGGATAAGTTTTCATAAGATCATTAGCTTGTGCAGGACATGTCCAAAAATCAACCACACTCGCATTCTGCAGAATTGCGTCTGGCTAGTGGTTGAGGAATGTGAGTTTCTTGACGATCCGTTGAGATCCGTTCAATGACATTTCATTCAGTGGAATCCGAAATGATTATAACAAAAAAAATATATCAAAATTACAAAAAAACTATTAGCTATTAGCTAGTCTAAATGTATCTGTTCTGGGATAGTCTTTTGAGTTTATTAATTGTTTTTCTTTCACACCCCTGAAAATCTGATAGGTTGGAGATTAGAGAAACATAGTTCAAAAGGACTATCATACAAAACAATGCTGAATTCTCCAAAAAAATCATATTTTAGGTGCTTTACGGTCTTCACAATTAAGAAGTTTGGTTTAACACCTCTCACCCCTTTGCATGTTTATTTATCTTATTTTTGACATGGAATTTCCACCATTCTTCATTCCACAGGAGCGGCTAATAGCCCGCATTATTACGATTTAAATAGTTGGAGTTATTACAAGTCTTCGGTTTTGGTATGAATTAAGCATGAAGATAAAATACACAGCATTTAAAATCTACAAGTTTCTTATTTCTTATTATTGATGTGTCTATGGATAGTGGACAGGAATATTGCAGGGAAAAATGTATTTCTCTGGTTTTATTTGATGTGATAAATATATTTTTGCCCAAGTCATTGATTAACTTCTGTTTGAGAATGTTCCAGAATGATCTTCTACTACCGAGATATTTCCGATTGAACAGCTTTTTCGTCTTCGATTATGCATGTTTGATGAAATAATGATGGAAAAACAAATCGATAGGTAGTTTTGAAGACTAGAAAAAATATACACAAGTTTTTTTTTGTATTTTCCACATCGGTTCTATAAAACTAGAAAAACAGGTTTTGAAGCACATTTTTTAAAATTTACTCCACTTTTGTTGTATATATATATATAATATATATATATATATATATATATATATATATATATATATATATAGAGAACCTCCCATCCGAGCTCCCGGAGCTTCTGGCGCGTCACCAAAGAAGTGTGTGGCCTGGCGTTGTCCGGATGGAAGACAATGCGGCCTCTGTTTATCAAAGATGGCCATCTTCTTCATGAGTGCTACCTTCAAGCGGTCCAGTTGTTGGCAGTACAGGTCCGAATTGAGCGTTTGGCCATAGGGAAGCAGCTCATAATAGATTATTCCTTGACAATCCCACCAAACACACAACAGAACCTTCCTGGCCGTTAATGAGGGCTTGACCACCGTCTGAGCCGCTTCAGCGGGCTTCGACCACGACCGTTTGCGCTTCACGTTGTCGTAAGTGACCCACTTTTCATCGCCAGTCACCATCCGCTTCAGAAACGGGTCGAATTTGTTGCGATTCAGCAGCGATTAACATGCATCGATACGGTCAAAGATGTTTTTTTTGCGTCAACGTGTGTGGCACCCATACATCGAGCTTCTTTGTAAATCCAAGTTTCTTCAAATGGTTAATAACGGTTTGATGACTTATCCCTGCTCATAGCACGCAAAAATACCTTTCCAACAAGCTATAGTATGACTCGATACAATGAATACAACTAGAACTACGCGCTTACAACGACACCTCGCGGAAATACCGCAGGACTTTTTTGACAGCCTAATATCACGAAATCATAAGTATTTTCAACTTGTTTTTTGTTTCTTCAATCAAATGTAATCAATGTAATCAATGACGATATATTTTTTTTTTTCGTTTACCGATCCTCATATTCTCCACCTACCATTCCACCCTGTTATGTGTCAGACTGATATTCATTAATCATTTTCAGTTAGACAGTTCCCACCAGAAGCTGATTTTCTTTTTTTGTTCGTTACAAACTGTTTGACGGTTATGAGTACATATAATAAACGGGCCTTTCCAGGGCTACTATTTGGATTTTCAAAAGAGTTAAACTAACAGATTTCTGAACAATGTATTCCTCCACTTTAAAAAAAATCTCTACGTGGTACATCCTTCAAATTGATACTTTTTGAGAGATGGAAGATGATTATAGAACATAACGGTTCCTATACACCATAATAACCCCACAAATATCGTGTATTCATTTCGCATCAAGATTGGAAAAAACTTATGCGGCACCCTAATATAATCGCTTGTGAACATGTGTATGTCAACTGGAAAGACTGCCGCGATAGCTGTTATAGCAGGCTCATAGAAGGTTATAGGTTATAGAAGGTTATATAAGAAAATTGCACTGAATATGCATCGTCAGCATGTGTATTATTCCCGCAATAGATGAATACTCAATCATCCAACATTTCTACTTAAATCAACTAAAATCAAAACCTTCTACTGAAGAGTTATTTGTAAAATTGTATATTTTTTGCTAGGAGAAGGCTTGTGTGAATTTAGGAGTGCGTTCGGACTTATTTTTAACTTTTTTCGATCGATCGTTTGATTCTTGCAAATTCGTGCATTTTTTCAGGATAACAAGTAGCGTCAAGAGCTGCGCATTTCACACCGATAATGAATAAGGTATTTTTCAGCGGTGGGAGCTTTGTTCTTTGGAGAAAAACTGAAGGTGGAAATTTGTTCCGCATTGGTTGCATTTGACAATTTGTTCAAATTGACTTCCAATTGCTTTGCGAATTGTTCGTGGCCCTCAGGGCAAACATTCATTTGTTGGCCCTTGTCAGTGCTACCGAGTATTTGTACCAAAAGTACATTATTAAATTTCTACATTTATTCGTGCCGTCAATAGTGTTGTAGTTTTATGTAAACAATGCGGTCGTGTACTGGATACCATGCTATTGATTATTTTCTCTCGAAAGTACAGCAAAGCGCCGATTGTCCGCGGTGCGGAGTATCGAAATAATCAGAAACATCTTAAAAATCTGAAAAATCTATAATAATCAAAAAAAAACCCAGAAAAATTGAAAAATTTTAAAAGTTTAAGAAAATGCGTAAAGGCAAAACAAATTAAAAGCATATGAAGCGCCCAATATTTAATTTAATTAGTTCCGCGTATGGTGAACTTGGCCCACTTTACGTTTCCAATACTCTCGAATTGCTTATTGTTTATTCGTCAAATTTCCGGGGGACAAGTTCAAAAACGCGGTGTTTAATTTCGTTCTGTTTGATTCCATAAAGGGACCCGCGCAAAGTCAGCACCACGGGAACGTGTGTGTACGATACGAGCGCGCCCTAAATTTAAGTTAGTAAATAGAAAGAAAACAAAAAATGTAAACATTCACGAATAATAAAAACATTCGAGCCGGTCAGGCTCGAGAGAGTACTGAACAGAAATTCTATCGCGCCGGTTGCGTTAATTTATTTCGTTCCTGCTCCGAAATCTTCCGTTGGGCGATAGTGTTAGTCGTTTGAGTTAGTTAAAACCAGTGGCAGAAGGCCGGCAACGCACATAAAATATCAAAAGCATGAATAATATAAAAACATTAAAAGTATGAAAAATAAAAAAATATTTAAGATTTTCCATTTTAAAAAAATTATGCATAATTTGAAACATCCCGAAATTAATATATAAAAAATATATTAAATATCTGAAAATTAGGAAAAAATATGAAAAATTTGAGAAGTTTAAGAAATGCGTAAAGGCAAAAAAAAATTAAAAGCATAAAATATGAAAAGCATGAATAATATAAAAACATTAAAAGTATGAAAAATAAAAAAATATGCATAATTTTTTTTTTAATGGAAAATCTTAAATAATTTGAAACATCCCGAAATATATAAAAAATATATTAAATATCTGAAAATTAGAAAAAAAAATATGAAAGATATTTTTTTTGTACAGACCCCGTTCGATTTTGGCAACACGCCCGAATATTTTGTGTTGCCAAAATCGAACCGTGCCAAAAACGAACGGTTTTTTTTCATATTTGTTTTTACTTTTTAGTAGACATAAATATTTTGGGATGAATGAAAAGATACCTAACGCGAATATTTTAATTTTTGCAACACGATAACATACATTACGCATTCATGTAAGTGTTATTATCATGAATCAGATTGACTTCCATTCAAAGGCTCCCATTGTCCGTTCGGCATTGTTTACAAACGCTGTTTCTCGTGATTGATTATTTGATCATTGTTCATTTTGTTGAAAGCGCACTGTTTACGATAAAATTTTGATGCCAAATGTCTTAGAATTGCATGACACGTCGAGAATTACAGTTATCTCAAAATATTTTTTTTCGAATATCGACTTTTCAGATGAAAAAACGACCGAGCGCCAAAACAATTTTGTTTTAAATTTGTTTTTCGAGATAACCGTGAATATCGACGTTCCGTGCAATTATAAAACATTTGACATCAAAATTTTTGACGTGGGACTACGTCTAACCGGAGTAAATGGGGAGTAAAATGAAAACCTAAACACAGAACATGCAGGAAAAAATTAAAGATTCCGAATGCTAATAACTCGAACATTTCTTACTGGATCGGAAAGAAGTTTACATCAATTGATAGGGAATATTTCTACGCATTTATCGCAAATCATACAATGTTATTTTCCATTAGATATACAATTGAATAACCGTAAAATGTTATGCGTTATCTAAATGCCATAACTGCCTCGTTTTGATTGGCCCGACTTACGGTTTCCCCAACACAGCCATCAAAGTCAAGCAGCCTTGGGGAAAACGGCAATGCAAATACATGAGAGTATGGGGACTTTTGTTCTCACCGAAATGTGTTCCCTAACACAGACTTCAATTCCGTGGAGTGTGGGGAAATTGGCATTGCAAATTTATGCAAGTCAGGGGCATTTTTGTTCAGACTTAAATGTGTTTCCCTAACACATACTTCAAATCCATGGAGCGTGAAGAAATTGGTATTGCAAATTTATGCAAGTTGGGGGTATTTGTGTTCCGACTGAAATGTGTTTCCCTAAGACAAACTTTAAATCCAAGGTGCGTGAGGAAACTGGCATTGAAAATACATGTAAGTCGGGGTCATTTTTGTTCCAACTGAAATGTGTTTGCCTATTACAGACTTCCAAACTAAGGTGTCTGGGAAATTGGCTTTGCAAATGAATGCAAACTGCGAGTACTTTTGTACTATGAACCTGGTAAAATCGTGCAGACACTAGAGGCGAATGAACTTTCAAGTTTGAAGCCTCTATAGTATGAAAAGTAGAAGTTGAAGTTGTTGATTCATGCAAACCGGGGGTACTTCTGCACCCGCATTTTTTTGCACTCCGAAAAGTGTTTTCCTAACACTGATTATAAAAGCGGGTACACAACGCTTTGGCTCGGTTATTCAAGATTGCATTGAAGAATATGCCTTCATATCCTGTGCTCACTGAATTTTCACGCATATCATTTGATGATTAGGCAAAATGTTGATAACCATTTGCTGCAATAACGCCTATCGATTAAACAATATGCGTTCGACGTTCGTTCGACGACGTTCGAAACTGAGTGCCTGAAGTTCATTAAATCAAGCAAATTTGCGGTTCGAGAAGTACGAGCACTTGAGAGATGCAAAGCTTAGAGGGAAATGAAGAATAAAATAATCGTTGAATAATTCTTTCGTTCAAATATTTTGTCCTAGGCATCATACCAAACCTTACAGAACTATCATTAAATTTACTTGTAACGAAGGACATAATATATCACAATGCATGAATTGACCTTACATGGCATTTATTCATTTTTTTACTATACAATTAAATTCAATTGTTTCATTCAATCAAAAATTTTATCGATACAAACAAATGATTGCCAAGCTAAGGTAGTCCCACGTCAACCTTGCGGTTATACCTTATATATAACCCACCTATTTTTTTTTTGAAAACCCCGATTTCCGGCAATTTATCGATTTTCAAAAAACTCACTTTGACCGCTTTGCACCACTCATGCACATGCACATGCAGATGAGTTCACAAATGTCCTATGTACATATTATGTTCACCAATTTCCTACTTTTTGGATTCCAATCCTTATCCCGGAACCAGTTGACCGATTCCAGTCATTTTTAATGGCAACATAAAGGATCATAATATCTTTCTTTTGTTAAGCTTAAATTGGTTGAATGAAAGACGAGAAAACTAAAAAAACAGGATTTAAGAAAACCGTTCGTTTTTGGTACATGTGCCAAAATTGAATCTCTACATACAAGATTCTAACAATTTGAAAAAAATCGCGTAATTTCGTGCAAATTTCGCCATCACGGAAAAAAATGGCATAAACAAAGAATCCAGTGTATCTGAAAATTATGACAAATATAATAAATATGACAAATTTAAAAATTCTTTAGAGCTTGGGCTTGAGCTTGGTAGACTGTACACTTCGTAGTTGCTCTCCGTGATTGACCTGAACCAGCGAAATAGCACAATGAACACGTTGAATTACGCTTGAAAGTAGCAAATCATTCTCATTGTACAAGTTTCGGTGAATGAGCTTCAAATAGTCAATAACGGCCACGGTTTCACAGTCACCATGGGAAGGGAAGGAATGTTAGTAGGATATTCGCTGTCCGAAGGCCAGAAGGGTCGCCTCTATAGCGTGGTTTCCTAGCGATTATCAGAGAAGGGATAGTTGTTAATGGGGAAAGGTAAAAATTAGGATTCACTGTGGTAAGTGGTGTGATTAGGAGTTTATCCATTTCTTTCTTTGCATAATAACAGTGCATGATAGCCATTACAACCATCCTCCCTATGGGCTTTGGACCCTCTGTTCTGGTTCTCAAAAGTTTCACGTTTTTTCCGAACATTCTACTATAGATATCTGTCATTCGCAGGCGGAGTTGAAATTCGTGCTATCACTTAAGCATTTTCTACATTTCCGATAATTTTGGCCCCCAACGGAGCGTGATATGTTTACTCATTTTGCACCATCGATCCATCGCATTTCGCCATCACGACATGATATACATGCGCGCTGAATGTCGAATCGTGCCATATCTTTCAAATCGGTGATATTCGTCAACCTTGAATTCAAATCAATAAAATCAAGGATCCCACACCATTCATCGAAGCGAAATTTTCTCTGAAGTGTCCGGGCAGCATTGAGCTCGGTGAATATTTGATGCCATGACAAATTTTGTTATACCATAATTGACCTTCAATTCAAGTGTGAAGGCATGCCTTTCAATCGAAATTAGCTATGGTTGGCTATAAATGACCGGTGAAATAATTTATCACGTCACCACTCACAGCTCACTCCGTGATATATGCTGACACGATACGGATGCGACCAGAAACAGAAACGCCGGAGCCAACCGGAGGTGCAGTAAACGGTAGAAGTTTAACACCAGTCGAGTCACCTCTCTAATGGCGCATTGGCGGTCATTTCTGGCGTATAATTTATCGTGGCTAACCACAAGCATCACTTAGCGTCGATTACAGATTTTCTCTCCGGTGTCATTTCGTCGGTCGCCATCACAACGCTCTCGAACCCGATTAGGATGGACGCTGAAACTTTATGGAGGGTCCGATCATTGGACACACATCCTTGACAGCGCGTGTTCATAATAAAATGTTGCACCGAAGAGACGCTACGGGCGGATATGTTTCCAGTTTGCGTTCGGAGGAAAGTGATCGGTTTTGTCATTATATGCATCGGATGCACGCAGCGATTATTGGAAAATCGATAGGTATCTTGTACGTCAAATTTAGCTGTGGAATGATATATCAAACGCAACAGATTCGAAAATCGTATAACAGATATAAACACCTCGTTTGGCATTTCCTTCTGTGTGTTGTTGACCCGGTTTTGAACCATCAAAATCCAACACGAAACTAAACCAACTCAAGCAATTAAAGTTTTTCGACAAGTCGAATTCGTTTATTGGGGGAGATATTCATAAAACCATCAACAGGCTTGCTACCAAATGGCGAGTGGGGGCATTGAGCGTAAATTATAAGCTGCCCTGCCCTGAAGAGATCAATAAACGGCGAGTCTCTGTCTGGGGCAGGGCTTCAAGCCGCACCGAAACTAGGCCACATCCGCTGCAGAAACATGCATAGTTAAAATAGACCGATATCAATTTCGCTCTCATGTGAGCAGGACGACGACGTCAATGATTAATCAATTTGGTGGAAAATTCGATACCATGCAGGGCTTAAAATATCCGCGCGAGTTTACCCCCATATCGCAGTCGGTGGTGTTTCCTCGCGGTAGGATATTAATAGATAGTCACCACAAGGATTATCAAGGACATTTATTCCGGTCGCGGACTTCAATCGCTACCGAAGGGCGATTGGCTTTTTTTGTGGGCGATTTGCTTTTGTTCCTTTCATCGGGAAATGACGATCTTTTTTTTCCGCTGTGCAGCACAAAGGGTGATTGTTATATATTTATGCAATTTTCATCACGAGGAGAAGCTTAATTCAATCCGAGGGTTAGGGAGTTTCCACGAAAAAAGTCTGCGTCGGGACAGATATCGACTTGTGCGGCGCTGTTATGTCCTGGGAAGGAGCCATCATCGTAGCTGTTCAATCATCGCAGCCGTCATGCGAAAGGAAGAAGCAACAAATTTCTTATCCGTTTTTATATCCGCTGCTATGTCTGGCTGTGTGTTTTGGAGCGTATATCCCTTCCCCCTCGTCTCACTGTCGGCGGCATCAAAATGAGTGAGACCGTTTATCGTTATCGTTGAAGCCAGAGCCGATGGAATGGAACTTTGGAAAGCAACAATCAGCAAGGGAGGAGGAGTTTCCTGTTTAGCGAAAAGTGACTTTATCGAATTTTTACGCGTACACTTCAGCCTGATAGCTTTTAGTGATCAATTGTGTTATCGATGGAACTAGAAATAAATTTATCGGGAACGGGAACGAATCATTGCTTCGGTATGTATTGCTCTACATGACCGAGCATTTTGTAGCTTTGAAGCTACATCTGTATATTCTTTATTTGTATATTTATAATTGAATCACTATCAATTTGTTCAGGCTTTTTTAGAATTTTTGAATTGTATTCAGATTTTTTAGATTTTTCATGTTATAATTTTTTTAATTTTTAATTTTTTTATGGTTTCAATATTTCTAATTTTTCTGATTTTTTTTAATTTTCAAAATTTTGTATACTATTCATATATTTTAGATTTTTCAGATCTTAAAATTTCAGTTCACCAAATTCTAAGATTTTTATTATTTTTCAGAATTTTGAAATAAAAGTTCTAACAAACGTGAAAAATCTGAAAAATGCAAATCTAAAAATCTAAAAATCTGACTTTCAGATTTTAAAATTCAAAAATCCTGAAGAAGGGCAAATCAACCAAAATAGTCGATTTTCATGATGTGATTTATTTTAAATCTTGCACAAAAATTTTCTTGATAATTTTTTCGAATACAGCTCGGACTCGATTATATACAATTTTGTACTCGTATATACAGTTTGGAAAAAAAAAAATTTTTATGCTTCAAATATGACTTATTTCAAGAAAAAATGTAACCTTTCAATGTAAAGCTGTAATTTAAGTGGCTATTATATGTACAATGGGGTAAAAATCGTGATTTTTGAAGATTTTTCTTCAATTTTCACCAGGAATTGTTTATCGATATTGCAGCCAAATTGCAGGAGTTGGGTGCCAAAGAACAAATTGTAGAGCGGTTAAAGAGTTTCAATTTAATTGATAGAAACAATCTAGTTTAATATAAGTTTTTAGGATGAAATTAACACATTTTAAATTATTAACTTTAAAGTTCGTCACTTCCAAAATGTTATTAAAATCCACTAATTTAGATGTTCCACTACTATATCCTGTACTAAATTTTCTCATCTTTCAAATGAAAGCAGAATCGTCTTCCGTAGCGTACTTTGTAATGTAGAGCCAGTTTGAGGCAACAGAGTCCGAAACAAAAAAAAAGTTTCATAACTCTGTCATTGTTGAAATTCGAACATATGCGTAAAAGCATTTTTTTCATCAAATGATCGTTTGTCACCTCCTGAGAGAATCTGGATTAATATATTTTTTTCATGTGAAAGGTGTTTTCTGACTTTAAGGGGATGAATCAAAAATCAAATTCTTATTTTACATTCAAAAAACAAAAAATACATGCAAAAAAAAGAATTAAAAATTGTTTTTTTGACTCGATTATATACAGTGAAAAGAAATCAGAAACTGTCCGCGGTGTAGTCATAACATGAAATCCAGATTTCTGATTAAATTATGCTGCTTGACAAAGTTCTTGTTGATGCACTATTCAAGGCAAATAACATTTCAAATGAATTCTAATCCAGAAAATGTTTTTAAAGTATTTAATATTAAATTCTTCTTTCAGTAATTTTTTATAACAGCGTACATCCCGGTTTTTTTACGCGGGAGATGCGTACCTCGTAAAAAAAAAGGCACTTATGCGGCACTTATTTCCTTCATAAGCGCTAAGCTCCGTTATAAGCACTAATAACCGTAAAATGCTCTGAGGGAACATAAGAGAAAAATGTGAGCTGAGGGAGAGATGTGATATTGCACGGGTCTTTTTTTTGTAACAGGTCTTTAAATTGTAAAATTTGAAAATTCGAAACATTTCAAAAAACTTAAAATCTGAAAAAAAAGAAAAGAAATGAAAATCTGGAAATAAACATAAATCTAAAAATCTAAAAATCTGAAGCATCTGAAAATTATGAACAATCATTTTTCTAGACTTTCAGATGTTCAGATTTTTTTCCAGAATTATGTAATCAAAAATCTGAAAGTCCTTAAAAGAATTAAAAATTTAAAGATCTGAAAATACAAGAAAATCTGAATCTATAAAAAAGGAAATCTGATGATTTTCAGATGCTTTGAATTTTTCAATTTTTAAAGAATATTCAGATTTGTATTTTTTTTAAATTTTCCATTTTCTTTCAGGTTTTCAAAATTTTCAATTGTTTTATTTGTTGTTTTAGATTTTTTATATTTATTATTATTGTTAGATTTTTATATTTGTTCACATTTTTCAGGTTTTTCAAATTAAAACAAAATATTTTTTTAGATTTTTAGAATTCTCGGATTGATAATTTTTTATATTTTTCAAATTTTAAAAATTGTTAAAAATTTTCAGGATTTTCATGTTTTTCATAATTTTTATATTT
Source organism: Toxorhynchites rutilus septentrionalis (assembly GCF_029784135.1). Lineage (NCBI taxonomy): Eukaryota > Metazoa > Arthropoda > Insecta > Diptera > Culicidae > Toxorhynchites > Toxorhynchites rutilus. Next base: position 139,183,558 of record NC_073744.1, on the reverse strand, counting down.
TTTATTTTTATTTATATTTTTCATAATGCCAACTTTTCTAATGTTTTCCATATTTTCAAAATTCTAAGATTTTCTTTATTTTTCAGTTTTTTATTTTTTTCAAATAATATAATTTATTTAATATTTTTTATCTTCTTCTTCTTCTTCAATGGCACTAACGTTCCTAGAGAAACTTCGCCGTCTCAACGTAGTATTACTTGCGTCATTTTTATTAGTACTTAGTTGAGATTTCTATGCCAAATAACACGCCTTGAATGCATTCTGAGTGGCAAGCTCTAGAATACGCGTGATCACAGTGCAAGTCGGAGGAAATTTCTTTGACGAAAAATTCCCCCGACCAGAAAGGGAATCGAACCCGAACATCCGGCATATTAGTTATGACGCTAACCACTCGGCCACGGGAGCACAATATATATATATATTTTATATTATTCATATTTTTATTGAATTTTTTCTGTTAGGTTGAGGAAAAGGTATTCCATTATTTTCTCGATGGCATTTCACTCTAACTGTTTTTTTTATTGTTTCATTCAGTTAGAAGTTATGAGGAAGTCAACAAAGAGAATTCGGTACGTTTTACACTTTTTCTTTTACACATTTTACTCGCATTGCAAAACTTCCTGAGTGATAGGCAATTGGGATCAGGAGAAGACTGTAAAAATCGATTGCTAGAGTTTTTCGTCAATAAGGATCTCTACTACTATGAGAGAGGCATTATGAAGCTGCCCTTAGAATGGCAACATATTTTACAACAAAACAGTGCATGTTTGACCCAAATCGGACAACTCGAAAAAAAGATTTTAATTTTAGGTAAAAAATGGATTACTTTTCCCCAGCTTGATATTTCACTTTTTTGTACTCCCACATTACCCCACATTTTTCAGATTAATTATTATTTTTAAAACTTTTCGTTTTTATTTTTAAGATTTTCCTGATATTTCATTTTTTATTCCAAAATTTTAAGAATTTAATATTTTTGTTCAAATTGATATTTTCAATATTTTCTTTTTTCTTATAATTTTTAGTCCATTAGTCCATTATTTTTCAAATTTTTCATATTTTCATATTATTCTCATATTTTTAAAATTTTCCAAAATTTCAATATTTTTAACAATTTTTTTCGGATTATTCAGATTTTCAAAAAAATTTCAAACTTTTTCTTTTCTTTAAATATTTTTCATGATTTTAATATTGTTCATATTGTTCATATTTTTTTAATTTTTTATATTTCAAGATTTTCTAGCCTTTCCAAATAATCTCATATTGTTACCTTTTTTAAATTTTCCTTTCTTTTACACTTTTTCGGAATGTTTAGACTTTCAATTTTTTTTTAAATATGTTTATATTTTTCATATTTTCAAGATTTTCTCAAATTTTTCATTTTCCTAACCAGTTAACTGTGATTGACGAGTATACTCGTCATACGTATAAATCAGTGACCATTAACTATTTCACACATTAAGGACCGCACGTTTTGGGGCAAGCTTGTACACTTCATTTGTTCGGATTCCACGAATGAGATCGTTTCCTTCTGTGTGGATAAGACGAAAACGAGCCATCGGTAGACCTTGTTAGATTCGTGGGAGACCTAGAATTTAACCATCAAATGTAGAAAACACGGGTTATTTCGTGATCCATCTGTAATAGACGGAACGCGAAACACGAGAATTCTTGTGAGCGGTCCGCAATGTGTTAAATTGCAATTTTTGGGAAAAACAAAACATATTCTCAAATTTATCATTTTGAGGCTAAAACATTTTTGAGATTTCTCTTAGTTTTATTCACATTTTTCAAACTTTTTCGATTTTTTATATTTGTGTTAGCTTTTCCATATTTTAGTACTTTTTTAGATTTTTCATATTGTTTATATTTTTTATACTTTTCATATTTTAAGATTTTAAGCCTTTCCATTTTTTAATCTTCTCTGATTTTCCGATTTTTTAGAATTTTCTTTTTTTGTTAAACTTATGTTTTTCATACTCGTCACAATTTTTAGTATTATATTCAGAATGGAATTTCAGATTTTATCTTGCATATTTTTCATATTTTTATCAGTTTTTTATATTTATTATAAATTTTTCAAATTTTCCGATAATATGAAATTTGTTCACCTTTTTTTCTGATTTTTTTAAATTCCATACATTTTTTATGTAATTCTTTCAGATTCTCAAATTTCTAATTCAGATTCCATATCCAATGGCAGATTTTAGACTCTCAAATTACGAATTTAAAAAAAAACATTAGTTTTCCAGATTCAGATTAACGATATTTGAAATCATAATACCCGATACCAACTTCAAATCTTGAATTTCATTGAAACGCCATTTTATTTTATTTTTTAGAATTGTGTCTTTTGAAAAACTTTTGGTAAATACTATGAATTAATCTTAATTACGATGTTATATGAATGTGTTGCAATAAAAAATGTAAAAAATTGAAACTTTTTATTTTGGATTGGATTTTTTTAGTTTCTTCATTTTTAAATGAAGTATACCATTCTCATGACTAATTGATTGATAAATACAAATTTATTAAAGAAGATATAAATATATTCATATCTATGTTGACAGAAAAAAAAATTTATTTCATTCATATACAGGTCGGACTCGATTATCCGGAGTATTTTTTTTTTTCTTATTTTTAGATTGGAAATTTTGAAAAATTTGAATGATAATTCCATATTGAATAATCAATATGGGAATCAAACCCTTTCACCTCGACTAGCAGAACACAATTATTTATGAAAAACGTAAATCCAAGATGGCGGCCACTACAAAATTGCAGGTTACATGTTTTCTCAGAAACCAATCAATATGGATATCAAATGAAAGAGATATCTAGTAGAAAACAGTTATTTATGAAAAATTCAAATCCAAAATGGTCACCACCACAAAATGGCGCCATATAGATTTTTTTTACAACCCCATTAATATGTGTATCAAATGAAAGGGCTTGACCAGTAAAACATAGTTATTTATGAAAAATGCAAATTCAAAATGGCCGCCACCACAGAATGGCGCCGTATTTTTTTTTTCAAAGCCCCATCAATATGGGTATCAAATGAAAGTGCTCGACTGGTAAAACACAGTAGATCATAAAAAAAATCAAATCCAAGATGACCGCAGTTCCCAAATAAACAATTACTTTTCATTCATTCAGCTTGCCCTGTTTGTATGTATGTTTGAGGGATTGTAGGGTTTTCTCACATTAATTGAAATTTGACCCCGTTTAATTCTACTGTCATTATAAAACTGCGTATTTCATGATCTTGAAAAATTCAATTCGGCCGCCGCTAAAAAAATGGCTAAATGGCTTGACTTGGAGAATACTAGATAAATTCGAAAAGGTCGCCGCCGCAAAATGGCCGGCTGTGTATTTTTTGCAATCCCCTCAATATTGGTATCCAATGGGTTCTGAGAAAATATGTAATCCGCCATTTTGTAGCGGCCGTCATCTTGGATTTTCAAGATCATGGAATACGCTGTTTTATAATGACACCAGAAATAAAGATGTGTCCTCAATTTCAGATCAATCAGTGAACAAGAAGGGGGTTAAATTTCTATTAATGTGGTACAGCGCTACAGACAAAGTTACAAAGTTACAAAGTCACAAACATACAAACGGATCAAGCTAGATAAAACCGTTTAATAAATAAGTGCAAATCATAATTATTTTACGTTTGCCGAGAGAAAATTCGTTTTTTAATGATTCGATTATCCGGAGGATTCGGTTATCCGGAGGGTTGAAAAAAATAAATACTCCGGATAATCAAGTCCGACCTGTATTGTACTCCAAATAAAATGGTTTAATACAAAATTAAGGAGATATAGACGAACTCGACTAGCCATTGGGAGCACCATCTCAGATTGCAGTTAAAGATTGCATTAAAAATATCAAACAAATTCTTTTTGACGTGGGACTACGTCTAACCGGAGTATATGAGGGGTAAAATGAAAACCTAAACACAGAACATGCTGGAAAAAATGAAAGATTCCGAATGTTCATAACTCGAACATTTCTTACTGGATCGGAAAGATTTTTGCATCAATTGATAGGGAATATTTCTACGCTTCTATCGCAATTAATAAAATGTTATTTTCCATTAGATAAACAATTGAATAACTGTGAAATGTTAAGTGTTATCCAAACGTCCTAACTGCCTCGTTTCGATTGGCCCGACTTACGGGTTCGCTAACACAGCCATCAAAAACAAGCAGCCTTGAGGATGTCGGCATTGCAAACACACGAAACTTGGGGGTATTTTTGTTCCGACTGAGTGTGTTTCCCTAACATAGACTTCAAATCCATGGAGCGTAGGGAAATTGGCATTGCAAATACATGCAGTTCGGGGGTAATTTTGTTCCGACTGAAATATGTTTCCCCAATACAGACTTCAGACCAAGATCGGCCTTTCAAACAAATGCAAATTGCGAGTACTCTTGAACTCCCTTGCCTTTGTGCAAACTAGAAAATGTTTCCTTAAGACGTTCTCCTAAACATAGGAACCTGGGAAAATCGTGCAGACACTAGAGGTGAATGATCTTTCAAGTATATTTCCTCTATAGTATAAAAGGTAGAAGTTGAAGTTGTTGATTCGTGCAAGCCGGGGGTACTTTTTTGCACCCGAAAAGTGTTTTCCTAACACGGATTACAAAAGCGGGTACGAACACAACGCTTTGGTTATTCAAGATTGCATTGAAGGATATGCCTTCATATCTTCTGCTCACTGAATTTCTACGCATACCATTTGATGAGTAGGAAAAATGTTGATAACAATTTGCTGCGATAAAGCCTATTGATTAAACAATATGCGTTCGACGCACATGTCAAAATTGAAACTGAGTGTCTGAAGTTTATCAAATCAAGCAAATTCGCTGTTCGAGAAGTACATACACTTGAGAGATGCAATCTTCAGCAGGAAATGTAAAATAAAATAATCGTTTGATAATTCTTCCGTACACATATTTTGTCTCAGGCATCATACCGAACGTAAAAGAACTGTCATTAAATTAACATTTAACGAAGAACATAATATATCACAATGCATGAATTGACCTTACATGGCATTATACAATCATTTTACTCACAAATATATTGAAGTCAATTGAATTCGGAAATTGTTTCATTCAATCAAAAATTCAATCAATGCGGAAATTGGCATTGCAAATACATGTAAGTCGGGGGCATTTTTGTTCCGGCTGAAATGTGTTTACCCAACACAAACTTCTGAACCAAGATGTCTGGGGAAATTGGCATTGCAAATTCATGCAGGTCGAGTGTATTTTTCTTCCGACTGAAATGTGTTTCTCTAACACAGACTTTAAATCCAAGGAGCGTGGGGAAATTGGCATTGCAAATACACGCAATTCGGGGGCATTTTTATTCCGGTTGAAATGTGTTTACCAATTACAGACTTCTAAATGAAGGTGTCAAGAGAACTCGGAATTGCAAAAACATGCCAATCGGGGGCATTTTTGTTCCGACTGAAATGTCGGAACTGTCATTCATTTTACTTGTAACGAAGAACATAATCTATCCAAATGCATGAATTGACCTCACATGGCATTATACAATCTGTTTACTCACAAAGCAAATATATTGATTTCAATTGAATTCCGAGATTGTTTTATTCAATCAAAAATTAAATCAATACAAACAAATAATTCCTAAGCTAAGGTAGTCCCACGTCAACCTTGCGGTTATATCATAGATATAACCCACCCATTTTTTTTCATTTTCTCGAAAAAAGTTTTTTTTTAATTCTGAAAAAACAAATTTAAATAGCCTTTAATCTAACCAAGAGTTGTGAAATTTTTGAGGCATTGAGACTGTAATTTGATGATTTAGTTCATCGAATGTGCACAGCACCAATCTTTCAAGCACCAACTTCTTGCTGAAGATGATTATTTCGGGAATTCCAAGCGTCAAACACTGTATGTAACCATGGATAGAATTCTTTCTGCCTTGTCTTTTGTGGATTTGGAGGAGGTGTGATATATTAAGAGCTGCCAAAACCTGACAAAACTTGTAAAACTGTTTGGGATCGAGATGAATGGTTTGCTGAAGATGAAAAGTTATTTTTGTCTACAATTTTTCATACCATAAACATTTTGTTTTCTATACAAGAAATTACGATTACACAATCATATTAAATCAATGATATGGTTCTAGTAGAACAGTACTACAACAGAAGAATCAGAAACAAAAACGTAAATCCAGTTCATAATATCACGCTGTATATGCGGAAGCTCGAGCAGCTTTCGCATTACGAATTGCATCTTCTCATTACTCTTGTAATTGGGCAAACTCCGAATGTAACATGATAATCCAAGCTAACATAAGAAACAGTCACTTATGTTCATAGAAAGGTACTTTGGCTAATCCAGGATGGAAAGAATGTAGAAAAACCACACCATCTCGAACACATAATTACCATCCCGCCAGCGAACCGCACAAATATATTTCCCCTTAATGTGCATAGGAAAAACAAGCAATTCCGATTTCCCTGAAGTGCAATGTTGTGCCATCAGCAGGAGATGGTAGCGATTATGAAGTCGGCCGGATTCATTCGACAATAATACCAGTTTTCACTCGTCGCAGAATCTCGTGCTTATTATCCCGTCTCCGTCTCCGACAACCCGGTTCAAATGATGAAGATTTGTCTGAATCCCCCTCGCGTACCAAATTCAACTACCTCCGAGAGAGATTCGAGTGAACGGGAGTGGGTCCTCGTTATGGGCTGCACGTGTGCCTTGCCGTTGAACTGTCGTGCTCGTGCCTTGTTGCAATGGCATTCCTGCGTGCGGTTCGCTACAGCCAGGAGCTCCCCGATCTACGAGGGTGGTGTGGTGGCCCCCACAACACGGAAGAGCAACAAGTTTGGCCCCCTCGCCGAGAATTGCGGGAAGATGAGATGCAAACATGTTTCACGCGTTGTTCCGTTTTACCTCCGTTCGTTAGCTCCCGACCGAACGGCACCACAAACGTCGTTGGCTGGTTTTCTGAAACCGCAATTCTGCATTGAAACAGGTTTTTGGGGGGCAATAGTTGCGATCGATGCAACGAATGTTGGTGTGAGTGGGCAATAAGAGAGTAATAATAAACGAGTGTTTTGGTAATGTACCCGCCGTGAAGGCGGCGAACACAGAAAGATATACAGTCATGAAAGAAGGTGTCGAGGTTTCGCGGCTCCAGCCTGCCGCCACAAGACATTGTAGGTCGCGAAAGGGCAAAGGCCAAGGCTCGCTTCACCAGGGCCAATGTGAACTTGAGTCATGAACAGCCGGTGAACAAACAAGAAGGTAGTATTTTGGTTCGATTGAAGACCCAGGATTCTCACCTTCGCTACCGAATCGAGCTTGCTTAGACACTCCACTGACGTACGTACCAGCAAACATGTATACACCGTAAATATTGGAGTAAATAACGCCACCACCGTAACATTGATCACGGACTGAGAGTTATTGAACCCGCGAAAATGTACACATTTCCATACAATAATATGTATAAACTCTCACTCTTCCCTGTTGGCACATTACCCTATGCTAAGCTTATGTTGGCTTTTCTTCGCTCGAAACACCGCGAGCAAGCGAACGCGTTGTGATGGACCCAACGGTGATATAAAAATAAACATGAGTTATTGATTTTTGATTCCCCTGGTGCCGTCATCCGCGCCCTTTCACCCACTACCCACAGCACGTAATTGCGATGCGTGGCTGGGTTCGAATATGTTGAGAATCTTCGTTCGATGCGAAAGGTTTCCGTTCCCTGGAAGCGATAGTGGAATGTATGCTACTTTCCTCGGTTACTTTCTTCGAGTTTCTCTGAATTTTGAATAGGTGTGGACAACCGCTACAGCATATTCAGGAAGATATCTTGGAACTTGTTTCGCTGGTCCCTAGCCATGTCAATCAATCATTTAGTTAAGTCAACAAGGTGGGATATTATTCTACAACAGTGGTTTTCAACCTTTTTTGCTCCATCCCCCCCTTTACGAAAATTAAACCCATTGCTTTCCCCTATCAGTATTTTGTAAAAAAGTATGTATGCTCAGTAAAATAAAAGAATACAGGCGGTTTTCAAGTTGATGCGAATATACAAATTTGATTTTATAGTTGTATCTGATAACAAAAAAGGTATATAAAGACAGTATGGCACTTGAAAAAGGAAATCGGGGTTTTCGAAAAAAAATTTTGATGCCAAATGTCTTAAAATTGCATGAAACGAGAATCTAGTGTCATCTCGTAATTTTTTTTTTGTCAATAATCGGCATTCAAAAGAACTCAAACTTTAACGTTTGTGACACTAGTGACACTACCATAGAAATGGAACACAAATTTCTGCATAACTTGAGAACTGACCGAGAAAATGGAACCAAATTTGACATATGGAGGTATGGTACAATAAACGTTTTTATGGTGGTTTGACATTATGTTGCTGAACAACTCGAGAACTAATTAAACAAATGGAATCAAGCTTAGCAAATAGAGGTTTGAGGGATCGATAAACGTTTCTATGGTAGTTCGAAACTCCTCCCCCCTCTCTTAAGGGGGGCTCCAATATACAAATGAAACACAAATTTCTGCATAACGCGGGAACTAATCAAGCAAATTGAACCATATTTGACATATGAAGGCTTTAGAGGGCACGAAACGTTTCTATGATGGTTCGACACACCTACCCCCTCTCTAAGGGCACTGGAGCTGCTGGACCCATGAAAGTGCGCTTAGTAAAAAAACGTGGATGTGATAACGAAACATAAATTTTGGGCGAGATAAAGTTTGCCGGGTCAGCTAGTAGCCCTTATAATTTTCGACTTGTTGAAAATTACTAGAAGACCTACAAAATGTTAATTGGAGAATGAAATGTACAAAATTATTTAAGTTTTCATGAAGAATATTAAACTTTTTTGTTTAATTACTTGGAAGAAAGTTTGTGAAATTAAAATTATTTTTTTTTCAAAAACGCATTTTTCTAAAATTTTCATAAAAATATATGCTATCCTTACAATTTCCAATAAGTCACGTATACATCGGAAGATGGACACTTTCACAAGGAAAAAATATTCCTGACAATAACTTTTTCATGTTTTCTTTGAAAAATTACGATTAATGTTTAACTCGCAACTTTTTTGTGTATAAATTATCGCTATTATGTTCTGCAAACTTTTTTCTGTTTAGAAACGTGTTAAGCACATGTCAAACGCGGGAATTTACACACTAAAATGTTATGGGTAAAACATTACTTTTTCAGGAGTTTCCATACAAAATGCCTCATATTCCAGGAACTATAAAAGATAGAAAGTTGATGTCTTCGACAAAAGTTCATATTTTAATGAGATCTGAAAGTTTGTCGAATACGCTATATCGCTATCCTGACTTTAAACATAATTAGTATTAGTAGTATTTTTTTCAAAAAAAAACACGAAAAAAGAAACTGCTACAAAAACTTTTTCCCTGCAAAAGTGCTTATTGGAAATTTTAAGGGCTATTCAGATAAGAATTTTAGAAATATACGTTTTTGAGAAAATTGATTTTTAATTTTTAAAATAATTTTTTTCGGTGTAAATTTTCTTAACAATTGTTTACGAAAATTTAAACAATTTTTACATTTCATCATTTGATCAGAGTTTTGAAGGTGTTATAGTTTTTGAGTTATAATTTTTTGTAAAATATAAAGAAAAAAATGGCGACCCTTTTCAAAAAGTAGTATTATTTTTCGAAGATTTCAAGTATGCAAAGTTGCTTAAATGACCAATGTATTTATACCTACAACGTTTCACTGCAACCTGGGATGTTGCTGCCAATGGCCAGTCAAGTTGGTACGGAATTTGTCAGTTCTAACATTATAAAAATGAATATTTTTGAAGCTTTCGTCAAAAAGTAAACAGTTACTGTACTGACCTAAAATTGGTCAAACGGTTAAAAATTGCATTTTCACTGGTTCAGGTCATACACGGAGTGAAACTACGAGACGTAATGGTACAACTCAAACTGTAATAGCCGAATGCGTCAAAAATGTCGCAAAAATCATCGAAGTCGACAGACATGCTGATGGTAGCATCGCCCAAGAGGTAGAGATCTGCCATAAAACAGTTCTAGACCATTACACAAAGCTGAGTTCAAAAAAAAAAATGGGTGGGTTATATCTATGATATAACCGCAAGGTTGACGTAGGACTACCTTAGCTTAGCAATCATTCGTTTGTATTAATTAAATTCTTGATTGAATGAAACAGTTTCCACATTCAATTGAATTCAATATATTTGCTTTGTGAGTAAAAAGATTGAACAAATGCCATGTAAAGTCAATTCATGCATTGTGATAGATTGTTCTTCGTTACAAGTAAATTTAATGACAGACCTTTTACGTTATGTATGATGCCTAGGACAAAATATATGTATGGAAGAATTATCAAACGTTTGATGAACCAGCCTAAGGCTGAAAATCTCTCTAATAAAGACAAAAAAAAATCAAACGATTATTTTATTTACATTTCTCTCTGAAGTTTACATCTCTCAAGTGTACGTACTTCTCGGACCGCGAATTTGCTTGAAAATGGAAAGTACATTCGCTTCTAGTGTCTGCACGAATTTCACAGGTTCCTAAGTTTAGAAGATCATGTTAGGACAGACATATTGTAGCCTGCACAAAGGCAAGCGAGGACAAAAGTACTCGCAGTTTGCATTGATTTGCAGATGATGATGATGATGTTGGAGAGGCTTTAAACTTTCATTCGCCTCTAAAATTTCCCCACGCTCCATGGATTTGAAGTCTGTGTTAGGGAAACACATTTCAGTCGGAACAAAAATATTCCCGACTTGCACGAATTTAAAATGCCGATTTCCTCCAGGCACCTTGGTTTAGAAATCTCTGTTAGGAAACACATTTCGGTGGGAACGAAAGCTCCCCCTACTTTCATGTGTTTGCAATGTCGATTTCCCCAAGACTGCTTGGTTTTGATGGCTGTGTTAGGGATCCGTAAATCGGGCCAATCAAAACGTGGCAGTTAGGGCGTTTAGATAACGCCTAATATTTTACAGTTATTCAATCGTTTATCTAATGAAAAAATATCATTTCGTTAGTTGCGATAGATGCGTAGAAATATTCCCTATCAATTGATGCAAACATCTTTCCGATCCAGTAAGAAATGTTCGAGTTATAAGCATTCGAAATCTTTCATTTTTTCCTGCATGTTCTGTGTTTAGGTTTTCATTTCCCCCCCCCATATATTCCGGTTAGACGTGGTCCCACGTCAAAACTCACGATGGTTTGGTAACCCTAAAATATATCAAATTGAATTTCCATCCGCGAAGCTTAGGCCAACCGGAAAAAAATCGAATGGTGACTGGGAATGAAAAATGGATCACACACGACAACAATCTACGGAAACAATCGCAGTCAATGAACGGTGACGCCAAAATCAAACGGTGGACAAACCAGTACTAACGACCAGGGTGGCCCTGCTGTGCATTTGGCGGGTTTAGAAAGGAATAGTTCGATAATCCCTTGGTTCCACTAAATTCGGATTACTATTGTCGACAGCCGAACCAGAGATGACCAACAGGAGAGGTTATTGTGTTTCGTCAGTAAACGTTCTTAATAATGATAAATTGAGGCATACTGAAATTACCTTCAAAATGACAACAGTTTATCGAACAAAGTGGTTCATAATTGACCCAGATCGGATCATTCTAACTATGCTGAATAAATACTCTAAATTAACGCTAAAATAATGAATGTCTTTTTCCCAGATATAATTTGATATTGAGTTATTTTTTTCACAACCTTCTTTTGTTGGAGCCAAAAGTTTGTTTTGTTTTCGAGATTGTTGAAGAGAATGATGAAATAGAATGCGGTGCAGATCATTTCAGCTTTTCTCGGCTTCTAGTTTTCAGCTGATTCTTTTACTCGTTTAAATTTGATATCCTTTACGGAAAGCCAGTCTAGCCTTTCTAAATCGAATTAGCATAGATCATACACATTTCGCAATCAATGTTCTACTACTGAAAGTCCAGTCTGAGTGAGTACCTTTTCAACAATTTGAAACTGGCTTTCGTGCTGTCTAGTCCGCTTTTCCCCTTTGCACGTGGACATAGTTTGCTTTTATACCTATGCACATTCGCACCCACCGAACCAGACAAGATTGGTTTCTCGTGAGCATGTGTTTCTAGCTCGATGGTTGCAATTCGAACAGAGTCTATTCGTTTTAAAATAACATACAATTTTGAAAATACATCCTCTCCATCGGAAATTCACACGATATCGATTTATGAAATCTAATTAACTTGAAACGGGGTAACGCTATGCCGCTGCTGCGTATTATCATCGAAGCACCACTGGAGCTGGAAAAGCTGGAAAAATAGGGCACCGTCCAATATGACCTTGACGCAACCAGGTGTGCAGTTGGTTGCACTCGTGTCGCGTCACAATAATAATTAGAGCGCCAATGACATGACAATGCGAGCGCGCGAGTCAATGGTGGTGGTCACGCGCCATGATGCGCTCCATTGATTTCGGGTGTATTCGAACGGAACCCTCTCGGTGCTGCTGCTGTTGTGTGTGACCTTGGCAATGGAATAACTTATCGCACGGAAGAGTTTACTTTAGCCTCGAACACGGTTGGCAGATCTGGCATTAGTTAGCCCAAGAATCGTAACGTCAGTGGCGCGGCTCATGAAACGAATTTCATGCATCAGTGTAGGTGTGTAAGGAAAAAGATCAATAGGCGCGGCGCCTGCAAGTCAGCTGATGCAGATCCGATGATTTGGTTATGTACTTCATCCTTCCGAATGCAAACTCTTCACAGCCGAATGGGATTAGCTTGCTAGTGTTTTTCCTCTGTTAACATTAGTAGTAAAAAATAATGAATCGCTTCGATTGATTCATTGATTTTTTCTATTATAGAGGCTTGAAACTACGGTGGTGTGGGTGTTATTGCTATATTAGTACTACTGGGTTTGTTTTTCTATTCAAAAGACCGAACAGAAGCCTCTGCGAAATAAAAAAAGAGAATTTTTGAATTTTATTCTTTCTTCACCCAGTGATGAATCAACAGGGGTTCCGAGGGCTAATAGTTGATTATCAAATTTTCAAATTGCCTTCAAAAGACTACGAGAGAGTTGGTTTGACCTTCTAACTGGCACATTCAAGGCTAGAGACTATTTAAATTGAAGATTTTTATAGTTGAAAGAAAAAAGGGTAATTACGGTTTTGCTCCCGTCAGCGAGTGATCATGAACCTTTTCCAAGGCTAAGAGTTCATCTAACGTTTTCCAGGTGGTCTTCCTCAAAGCTTCGAGAGAGGTAAAGAGAAAAGAGAGAAAGATTAAAAATACAGAGAAGAGAGAGAGGAGAGAGAGAGAAGATAAAGATAAAGAAAAAGAGAGCTAGAGAGAGAGTGAAAAAAAGATAAGGAAAGGGCGAGTGAGAAAGAGATAAAGAAAGACAGAAAGAGAGAAAGAGAGAGAGACACAGAAAGAAAGAGACACGTGAATAGAGGAAGGGAGAAGGAGAGACGCAGAGAAAAAGAAAGAAAGAGAGACAAAGAAAAGAGAAGAGAATGAAGCAGAAAGAAAAAGAAACAAAGAGAGACAAAGAGAAGAGAAGAAAAAGAATCAGAAAGAAAAAGAAATAGATAGAGAGAAAAACCGAAATAAAAATTTGAAACTGAAGAATGAGAAAAAAGAAGATAAACAGAGGAACCGAGAAACAGAAATAGAGAAAGAGAAGATGGGAGAAAGAGAGGAATAGTGGAAGAGAAAAGAGTGGAAGAAGAACATATATAGAGAGAAAAACAAAAAAAAACAGAGAAATTGAGAAAGAGAGTGAGGAAGAGAGATTTAAATTGTCGTTTTTAAGGCTCGATGCGTGTGGACTGTTATGCCAAAAGTCTTAAAAGCAAAATTTTTCTCTACCAATTGCATTGCAAAGTAAAAAAAGAATAAGAAGCACGTGCAACCCATGTTAGAAATACACCCAGGTTTTTTACGCAGGGGATACGTATCTCGTAAAAAAACACGTTACTTCGAAAATCTGCGTAAAAATCCCCGATAAAAAAGTTGATGGGTCTTGAATTGAGTTTTTCATTGTTCCAAACTTGTATTATTTTTTTTTGTTTCATCAAATGAATGCCCTGGGAAACACACAAAAATACCATTAAAGCCGTTACTACCCTTTTCATCTGTTTATTCAATCATGCAGAAGAAGACAAAGAGTCATCATGTATCATTTTTAAACACAAGTCTAAATAGTTAAGACCTAGTTAAGCCTGAGTCAAATCAATCTATGACTACAAAAATATACTATAGATAAAAATATCATTATCTCCTTCGTTACCAGGTTGTCTGGAACATTGTTAGTAATAACTCTATAGCCCTGTAAGATCGCGACGACTCAAGCTATCATAATCTGATTTACGTGGGTATACCCTTTCGATCTTCTAAATTAGCAGCCATTTAAATTCATTCATCTAATGATATATAACACAACATATGTCGCAATAACCATTTTGAGTAATTTGCGTTTGAAAACTCTTAATAAATCGTTGCATTTTTCGTAGAGTGACCCCCCTATATAGAAATCAAAGACATAGTCCTATGTCAAAACGGCGTTAATTTGAACTTTCGCGTGAAGAACAAGTTCACCTGAGAATCCACGGGAGAATTGTGATAGGGTGTGGAACTAGTTTCCGTCATGAGCACTAGATTTAATCCAAAATGTTTAAATGTTCAAAAAGCTTCGGTTGAGGGAGAAATGGACCGCGAATCTGCGTTGATTAGAAGATCCGCGATCATTTGAAAATCCGCGTAGAAAACCTGGGTGTAGTGTAGTCTTTGCTGCGGCAGCTCGTAAAGCTCGTTCAGTATTTAGAGTAGAAACTTTTTTGAACACATTTGCAGCATCGATGTAAGAAAACCGGAGAATGCCGAGTTCCGCGTGGATATGCTGCAGTGCTCACGGTTGAGTTTGACTTTCGATGCGACAAAACCACATAAAGCTTCGGCCTCCGAAAATTATTACTAAAAAGTAGTCATTCAATAGTATGATTTATCCCGCGACAACGATGCGATCATGTCTTGGAAACCACTCTTTATATTTTTTCGGTCAAAGCTCGCTGCAAGCAAATCGGTCTGTAGATCTCCTCCGTTACAATTTAACTTGGTTCAAAATTTAACAAATATTATCAAACATCGTATGACTCAGACTTTTATCTCTTTTCAAAACACAAAATTACCACTTCACAACTATATAGGACACTAGCTGACCCGGCAAACTGCGTCCTGCCCAAAATTTGTTTTTTGTTATCAATACCTTCAAACATTCACGTTTTTTACTAAGCGCAAGTTCATGAGTCAAATCGCAGAACTGTTAATTGATTGATATCCTAATCGACCCCGTTGAATTTACCTATTACTATAAAATTCCTAGTACTTCTCCCAAAACTCATCATTATAATATCAGATTATTTTCGGACACAATTCTCGTTCAAGATTCTTCAACCACTTAACAACCGCTTGTTATGTTAAGTGTTAATGTTTCTCCGTTACATGGAATAAATGTTTGATACAGGAAATATGATAGAATAAAGACAGTCCTAAATCGGACAATTCCTTCCTCCAGTTTTGCTCTTATCAACGTATTCGGCAATCCATTTTCATTGGTATATATAGAAGAAGATAAAGATATTTCGTTAGCGCAAACATCAAATGGACTAACAACGCTTGTCACTATGTAATTGTAGAACATATTGGAATTAAATTTTCCGAATTTTCCCTATTTCCTTCAGACTTTTCCGAAAATTTTCAATTGTCATGTTTGATTGGGATATTTTTGGTTGAAATATGTGTAACATTTTTATGGGACCCCCTCTCCATTCCAGAGGAGGGAGGGGTGTCATACCATCATCCAAAATTCTAAATTGTGCTTGATTAGTTCTTGAGTTATGCAAAAGTTTGTATTTCATTGGTATGGCAGCCCCCCCCTTAGAGAGGGGGGAGGAGTGTATTCATCATAGAAACGTTTCGTGCCCCCTAAAACCTTCACATGCCTGCATCATCATATTTTTACATTTCAACAAAACAGTTCAAACGCAAACACAACCACTTATTTACAAAGCCACATTAGTTCTGACAAATGCCTAATTTGGCTCCATTTTCTGGATTGATTCTCGAGTTTTGCAGAAATTTGTGTTTCATTCGTATGGCAGACATCTCCCCCTCCCCTTCTTAGAAAGATGGGAGGAATGTTGAGCCACCTTAGAAATGTTTCTTGCCCCCTAGAACCTCCACATGTCAGATTTGGCTCCGTTTGCTTGATTAGTTCTTGAATTATGCAGAAATGTATGCTTCATTTGTATGGCAGTCCCCCACCTCCCCTCAGAGAGAGGAGAGGAATGTCTATTCACTATAGAAACGTTTCATGTCCCCTAAAACCTTCGCATGCCAAATTTGGCTCCATTTACTTGTTTAGTTTTCGAGTTATACAGAAATTAGTCTTTCATTTGTATGACAGTTCCCCCTTAGAGAGGGGGTGGAGTGTCTAAGTATTGTAAAAACATTTATTGCATCCTTAAACCCCCACATGCCAAATTTGGCTTCATTTTCTTGATTAATTCTCGAGTAATGCAGAAACTTGTGTTTCATTTGTATGGCAGCTCCCCCTTAGAGAGAGGGGAGGAGTGTCTAATCACCATAGAAACATTTATTGCACCCTAAAACCTCCACATGCCAAATTTGGTTTCATTTGCTTGATTAATTCTTGAGTAATGCAGAAATTTGTGTTTCATTTGTATGACATTTATTGCACCCTAAAACCTCTATATGCCTAATTTGGCTTTATTTGCTTGATTAATTCTCGAGCAATGCAGAAAATTGTGTTTCATTTGTATGGCAGCCTCCCCTCAGAGAGGGGGGAGGGGCCCCAAAACCCCAGGGATTTGTGTTTTTTGTAAAAAATGAGTGGGTTATATCTATAATAAAACCGCAAGTTTGACGTGGGATCATTTGTTTGTATCGATTAAATTAGTTTATTATTAAATTAAATTAGGTAAATTAGTTAAAAAGTGAATGAAATAATTTTCAAAATCAATTGAATTCAACATGTTTGCTGTGTAAGTAAAGAATTTGAACAAACGCCATGTAATGTAAGGTAATTTGGTCTTGATGGCTGTATCAGGTAACACATTTCGGTGGGAACACAAGTTCCCCCAATTTGCATGTATTTGCAATGCTTCTTCTTCTTTTGCTTTGTTTACGGAGACTAAATCTAACGATTCATTCGTCTCCGATATCCTCTTTGTTTCTATTTTTATTATTTCAAGTTCAAAATTTCTTATATTTTTTTGAAAAGATCAGTTTCTTTTGAAAATTCTATTAAATTATTTTCCTGAGTTTCGTTACTAAGAATATCTCTAAAGTTCTATCCTATATTATTCCCATTTCTAGCGTCCTTTGTATGTTGGCAATCCAGTAGTGAGTGACTTACAGAAATGTGAGCCTCATTGCAAGAGCACTGAGGTTTTTCTTTCCTTTGAATTAGATAAGAATGAGTGATTTTGGTGTGGCCGATTCGAAAACGGGCGAAACCCTGTCTTTCTTTACTGTTATTTCTGTCATGCCATGAAAGAGTGGTGTTTTTAATTTTTTGAAGAAAAGCTGTTCCACTGTTTCTCCAAGCTATGTCCCAACTGTGGCGGATCTGTTCTGTCGCACCTAAAGTTTCGCATCAGGGCGAGGAATATTAAGGGGTTCTTGGGTACTACTTTACCGGCTAATTTGTCGGAGTTCCGGTATGACCAACAGAAGGTGATATTATTATTAGAAGCTGCTTCTTCTATTTGAGTGATCCATGGGTGAAGGTTTTTATCTTTTTGAAGAGCCTGGAGACAGCTCACGAAATCAGAAAATATAACAGTAGGAAGTAGGAATCATTTATGTGCTCTTGGGTAGCGATTGGAAGCAAAAAAGCTTCTGCACTAAAAATTGTGCATTGAGGAGGAAGTGAGGAATTACCAGTATATCAGTTCTCGAAAAATCCTTAATGTTCAATTCGGAACTTTGTTCCAACGAGGTGATCAAAAAAGGCTTTTACATAAGAATGAATATTTCCTGCACGAACCTCCTTGAGTAAATCAAGGTTGACATTCGATGGTTTTACATTTCAATTCCTTTCCATGACCGCTGAATGTACACATATATCGGGAAGATCCTGATTCATGTGTTCCTTGAATCGGTCCATTGCCCGAGATATTAATGGGACATCATGGTCGTGTTTCGAAATTGAAAGGTAACGGATAGCTCTATTGGTTACAATCTTCGTAACGAGATGATATTTACAATGCTAATTTCCCCAGGCACCTTGATTTTCATGGCTGTGTTGGGTAAACCGTAAATCGGGCCAATCAAATCGGGACAGTTAGTACGTTTAGATAGCGCTTGGCATTTTACAGTCATTCAAATACTTATCTGAGGAAAAATAACATTGATAGATGCGTAGAATCATTTCATTTTAATTGATGCAAACATCTTTTCGATCTATTAAGAAATGTTCGAATTATAATTCATTTTTTCTGCATGTTTCGGTTTTCATGTTAACCCCCCACCCCCCCCATATATTCCGGTTAAACGTAGTCCCACGTCAAAAAGCTTTATGCATAATCCAAATTAATATTATCGCCATTAAAATGAATGCATACACTTTTTCCAACGAACAATCCAGTCATCGAAACACTTTTTATATCTGTATTAGAGATAGACAAAACGGTTCATTTCAATGAGCGGCTCAGAGCCGTGCGCTCAATGAAAAGAGCCGGCTCATTTGAGCGGCTCGATGGCTCTTTTCAAGAACTGGTTTATTCGTATATGTAAAGAATGGAAGACGTAAAAAATAAGGTTTAAAACAATAATCAGTGCAGAGAATAGTAAAAATATTACTTTACTGAAGGTTTTCTCTGATATAGTTCCATCTCAACAATCTTCTTTACTTTTTTTTATTTATAAACATTATCTTTTCAATGTTATCTGATGAAAGTCTATTACATCTTTCACTGCAAACTTGTCCTGCTTTCGGGAAAAAAACATAATATTTTCAAAAAAATGGTAGAGCCGATAGATTTCTTTTCATTCCACCAAAGCAAAGGGTCGCTTATTCTCAGCAAATGTGGTTCCACTAAATATTTATCTACAATAGATATTGTAGCAACATTTGCATCATGTGAGGATTGAAGATTGCCAACCAATGCATAAAACTTCTCCCATACAGATGAACGCGCTTCATGACTAACGATTTGTGGTATTTTCGAATGCGTGTATTCTATGGGTGTCATTTTTAGCGTCCTTATCAACGACTGGTGTGCATAGTTGTACTTTCTGTTATCCCCAAAACCTTGCTGCTTGAAGCGAGGATCTAGCAGTATTGGTTAGGCTACTAATTCGTCTGACTCAAGACTTGTAAATCGCCTTACCAGCTCCGAAGCCATTTTTACAGAGCTTTTTTATAATCACTAGAACTGATTTCTCTTGATACATATAATGTTGATAATGTCGAATTATCAGTCGGGAGAGTGGAGCAGTTTTCTATAACGACACAGTTTTCTCCCCGTTTTATATCCCAAACTTTTTTAAAATTTCGAATGGAATGTTTTCATGATTAACTGTATTATATTAGTCAAATTGTTTCATTGCGGGAGTTGCATGCAAAAAGTAATTGACTATCTTGTAGTTGGATTTTTCATAAATAACTGATGGGGTTTTCAGAAGAAATGTAGTCTGCCATTTAGTAACGGTCGCCATTTTGGATTTACATTTTTCATTAATAACTATGTTCTACTAGTCAAGTCCTCTCATTAGATACCCATATTGATGAGTTTTTTAAAAAATACATAATTCGCCATTTTGGGGTGGCGGCCATTTTGGATATGCATTTTCATAAATAATTGTGTTCTACTAGTCAAGCCATTTGATTTGATACCCATATTGATGGGATTTATACGAAATTTGTTGTCTCCCATTTTGTAACGTCCGCCATCTTAGATTTCCATTTTACATAAATAACTGCACTACTACTAGTCAAGCCCTTTCATTTGATACCCATATTGATGGGGGTTCGAGAAAATATGTAATCCGCTAAAATTTACAAACATTCAAAGCTAAATAAAACCACTTAAAAAGCAGCATGGAAAACATATATTTCTTCCGCACTTCCGCATGCCAAGGTTCGTCAGAACGAGCGTACGATCCACGGTCCTTTTCCAATAAGCCGGCTCTTAAAAGAAACACTTCTTTCTTTAGTTTTTTTTTGAACCGTGGATCTCAAATGAACGGCTCTTAAATGAACCGCGGTTCAAAAAGAGCTACGGTTTATAAAAGAACCGTGGGTCTTTTTTGAACCGTGGGTCTTTCTTGAACCGTGGTTCATTTGAGAGTCGTTCATTCAAGAACCGTTCATTTGAGAGCCGCGGATCATTTTTGAAGAACCGTGTATCGTACGCTCTTTCTGACGTGCCGGCTCAAATGAGCGGCTCGTGAGCGCTCCCCATCTCTAATCTGTATTCAGGAATTGCCTTCAGTTTACGCAGTGAATTCGTTTTTATGTCTTCTATGCTGTCAAAACGGGAAAAAGCTACATGGGCCATATTTAAAAAGTACGGTGTTTGTTCTATTGACCGTTTGCAAAACGAAATTTCTCAAAATATCTTTGACCAATAGAGTTATCCATATTAAAAATCGCAGAGTAGAAAAGGCTAAGTTGTTCTAAAAGGCGTTGTAAACAAACTAAATGACAGATCGCGCTCAAAAATTTGCATTAAGCCCACTGACAGTAATACCAACCTAAAACGAAAAATTAAAAAAATGAAAAATGTTCAGTGGGAATATATTTCACAGAATGTATGACCTTATGGCAATTTAAGTGATTAATACTCAGTTCAAAAGACACACTAAACAGCCATTCGTATACTTATGAATAGAATACATTTATTCACTTTAATTTCATTTTTATTTAGCTATACAACATAGTCTGATTTACAATACTGTTGTATGCTATTCGTCGCTTGGTTTTTAGATGGTGCGACTTGGAAAGGTTTCGATCATCTCCACTGTTCGTAGGAGGACCATTGTGAAACTTCTGATTTTCGTCCCGAGTACCACCAGGCCTGGGCAAGGGCACTTACAATGCACAATGGTCCAGGAGATGCATTTAAGTGCAAATTAGCATTTAGAGCTCGACAGTTATTCTCTAGACAAAAACCGTCTTCGACAAAGTTGTTACGTATGATAAAGCGCTCATTTTTATGTTGCCAAAAATAGGGTGACCAACATTTTTGATGAAATAAAAAATCTAACTTTCTTATCTCTATAGATAGAGGTAAACATAGTTCGACAATGTTATAGTCCCAGTTATTGAAAACATTTTTGCAGAACAAAGTTTTTTTGTATCTCTTGAAATAACCGATATAGCGCATTTTTCCTAATTCGCGTTGGGGTTATCATTAAAAAAAACTGTTTTTTTTTGCTCTAACTTTTATATTTCAAATTCTACATACAAACAATTCAGACAATTTTGATGTAGAATTTTAGATATAAAACATAGAGTAGAATAACCGTTTTTTCATGGTTATCCTAATGCAACTTAGTTAAAAAACAACGTTAGATAAAAACTGTCCTCGACAAAGTTGTTACATATGATAGAGCGCTCATTTTTATGTTATCAAAAATATAGTGACCACAATTTTCGATGAAATAAAAAATCTAACTTTCTTATCTCTATAGATAGAGATAAACATAGTTCGACAATATTGTAGCCCCAATTATTTTAATTAACTTTGTTGAACAAAGCTTTTTCTATCCTTTAATATAATCGATTTAGCGCTTTTTTCCTAAGTTGCAGTACCATGACCATGACCATGAACCATGTGACCATGAAAAAGCGGGTTTTTTTTTGCTCTAACTTTTATATTTCAAATTCTACATCAAAACTGTCTTCGTACGACTTTTAGAGCTCATGATTTCAATTTTAATTTACTCAAACAAGAAACATAACATAGTTTTGAAAAACATACAGTATGTAGAGTGAACTCTGTGTTTTCAAATGCCGCCAATAAACTTTGTTTATGTTTGCTCCAGAAAGAATGGCAAGCGATTGAAGAGATCGCATTTTTTTGGGAAGAAATATCAATAACTTTGAGTGAAATTGAGATGTAGACAAGATCTGCATCGCAAAATGTTTGTATTAGTATGTTCTAAAAGTCTTTCGAAGACAGTTTGTATGTAGAATTGGAAATATAAAAGTTAGAGCAAAATAAAATTTTTTTTTCAATGATAACCCCAACGCACATTAGAAAAAAAGCGCTATATCGGTTATTTCAAAAGATACAGAAAAATTTTGTTCTACAAAAATGCTTTAAATAACTGGGACTATAACATTGTCGAACTACGTTTACCTCTATCCATAGAGATAAGAAAGTTAGATTTTTTTTATTTCATCGAAAATGTTGGTCACCCTATTTTTGGCAACATAAAAATGAGAGCTTTATCATACGTAACAACTTGGTCGAAGACAGTTTTTGTCTAGAGAATAACTGTCGAGCTCTAAATGCTAATTTCCACTTGAATGCATCTCCTGGACCATTGTGCAATGGCATCTCACTTAGAGAAGCTCTGTTTCTGGGTCTACGTGGCTTTCACTGGATTTTGAATACCCCTAACCAGTTCTTCTGACTAGAGCGGGAATCGAACCCGAGACCTAAATATTGGTAAGCGCCACGCTAATCACTAGGCCATGGACACATGCATTAGAGGAAATTGTCATTCTGAAACAAATAATTGTATTCCGGAGATTATCGCCCTCCGGAGCATAATTGAGAAGGATGCAGCGATTATACAACAATTCCCTCGTGCATCAAAAGTACGAAGAATTCACACAGCAGCAGCAGCAGCCCAGGAAGTAAGACCGCCAGAGCGAGATGAACAGCTGTCTGTGTGTCGAGTGATTATGAAAACGCCAAGTGGCGACATAATTTCCACCACCGACACTTCCAGCAATCCATCCATCAGTCGTCAGCAAATGATCAAACAAAACGACGCCACGGAAAATGAATAGAGTGACAATTGCGTGTGCGATAGCCTGGTTTTACGATCCTCCCATGTCATAACGAATGGATTAATCATCTTTGTGTTTTGTTTTAGTTTTTCGACGCATCTAATTATGTTGTCGATCACCAAAGGCGGAGCAGTGGAAAGTTTTCTCAATTAGGTCAGATATATTTTTTTTCCAAGTGGAAGTTTTGAATGATATGGATAGGAACTTAATACGGTCATCCCACTTTGAACACCAAATGTTAATATGATTGAGTATTTTTTTTCATGCAATTGGGTCATGTATATCTTACCCAATCAATCAAATTCAACGCTCAAACGATTTTCTCGGAAAGGAAAGCTTCGCTTAAGGAACACATCAAACGACACACACACACATGCCCTCTACCCGGCAAGGCAAGAAACGGGACGAAAAAAAGTTCCACGGCCATTATTATTAAAATTGACACGTCCTTTGTGACCTACAAATCACGCGCACAATCGACCATTCCCGGTCGACATCCCTCCCGTTGACGAATAGCGTTTCGCAGCGCATTCGGAATGCGCGATGACCGCATATTTTTGACAGCGCGCTCAACTTGGTTTGGTGGTGCGTATCAAATAGAAGGCATGCGCGCGGGGGTGGTAGGCATTCCGCCAGCAGATGGACGAATAAATGCATTTTAACCACCGGGTACGAACAAAAAAGCAAACAACAGGAATCGATCGTTTTGGTTTGCGCTATTTTTGTGGTGTTTTCGAGGCGATTTGTAAGTCAAAGCACGTCTCCAAGTGGATATGTTAATAATGTAGTACCTATGCGGTTCTGGTCGAAGTTGGACCGGGACAAGCATTCAAGAGTGTCTGTCTTTTTCCGCCACTGGTTGGGATATGCAATCGTTTCTGCACTCTATTTATTTAAATTTGTTGAAGGTTCTTTCGGGTTGACGAAAGATAACAACATTTATTTGGGGCACTTATTGGGAATGCGAACACCAACCAGATCTGAGAGGATTTCAGATGTTATAAGTAGACTGAGTCATTGTTTCAAAAAGCTTGTTCGAGACAATTTCATTATTTATTATTGTTATCATTCGAATTATGTACATCCTGTCAATTATATTCCGGAAATTTGTGTTTTTAAAGAAAATGCTTCATTTATCATCTGAATTCATAATATCGCCTTCGAAAGCGAAAGTAAGTATGCTACCAAGCATAGTGCACGTAGTTTATTGTGCAGTGACAAATATGTAAATATCCATGTATATTCATCTCTAAAAATCATCAAAATTCGTTATTGGCGTTAGCTCTGAGGTGCCCTTTCCAGTGCTATTGATTGTGTAATGAAAAGAACATTGAAGTTAAATTGTCAAAACTATCGCCGCTGCTAAGCAGACATTGTAACAGACAAAAGAAGTGATTTCGAGCAGTTTGTGCACTCAATCTTGTCCAAAATGTTGGAGGATGAAGTTAGTAAACGACTGCGTAGTAACTCAGTTCGCAATGTAGCCCCGGCAGCTACCAAAGAAATGAGTGTAGCTGAGCTCGCAAGCTTGATGACTTTTCAGCTGTCCGCATATTCACAAAGCGCTAAGGATGATAACAAAAAACTCGGAGATAAGCTGGACAGACTAACATCACAAATGGAGAGCATGAAGTTGGAACTCTCTGCAGATATTCAGACACTGCGAGATGAGTGCAATAGATCTCATTCTGAGTTAGCAGCAACGGTGGGTAAAAACAAGGATGACACTACCCAAGCACTGGAGTTTGTTACGAGGATGGATGACTTGATCGTCAGCGGAGTTCCCTATACCGACGGTGAAAATCTCCTGGAGTATTTCCATAGATGGTGTCTTACTTTAGGATATAAGGACAACAACTTTCCTTCCGTGGATATTCGCCGACTATCATCGAAGAAGCTTGAGACAGGCAACAGTGCGGCTATTTTGATACAATTCGCTTTTACTGTGCACAGGAATGATTTCTTCTCTCGATACATGCGAAAACGTACCCTTTCGTTATCACCGATTGGTTTCTCTGTTGACAAACGCATATTTGTTAACGAGAATCTCGGACCTACTGCAAGGCAGATAAGATCGAAGGCTTTACAAATGAAGAAAGAAGGAAAATTACGCACTGTTACAACCAAAAACGGCATGGTATTCATAAAACGAAACTCAGATGATCAGAGTGTACCAGTATCATCAATGAACGAGCTGGAGCTGTTTTTCAAAAGGAATTAACCAACACGTATTTGTTCTACTGTAATATGAAAATTGTCATGTATAAGATATCGATAAAGTTCAATGTAGTTAAGTTTGATAAAATGCTCGAAATAACCCTCCTCCAATATGCTGATCGTCATAGTAATGATAATGGATAATTTTAGCAATAGTAATGCCTCTACAGATTGGTGTGTACCAGGAATAGTTATGAAATCGGCTTTTTACCCCGGTAGGCTCTCAATATGCTTCGCAAATAGTCAATCAATATGTGCTCGGAAGTTAAGTAAGCTTCATGAATTGAAACAAGTTTTTCATATATCTGAAGTTGATATTGCATGCATTTGTGAAACTTGAATGAATGAGCGCATTGATAGTAGTTTGATTGCTATTGATGGTTACAATATCATTAGGAACGATAGAACTAAAAGGATGGGCGGAGGAATAGTTATTTATCTCAAAAGAGGTTTATGTTATCGTATTGTTGATCAGTCAAACAATGATACCGATAGAATCACTGAGTTTTTGATGATAGAATTGTTAATCGAAGGGACGAAAATTCTGTTAGCTGCTTTTTATAACCCTCCGGGAGTTGACGCCTCGATCACTTT
The DNA here is from genome assembly GCF_029784135.1 of Toxorhynchites rutilus septentrionalis. NCBI lineage: Eukaryota > Metazoa > Arthropoda > Insecta > Diptera > Culicidae > Toxorhynchites > Toxorhynchites rutilus. The sequence continues at coordinate 139,157,652 of NC_073744.1, read as the reverse complement.
GGATATATTGCTACAGAAATATGGTTCGCTTTACAGTCATATATACTTTTTGGGTGATTTCAACACAAATTTGTTAAACTCTGTATTATTTTCAACGACACGGTTCATGGATGTTTTATCCAGCCATCAGATGGAAAGCTTGGGTCGTGAGCCTACTTATTTCTATAACAATGGCTCTTCTCAACTTGACCTCATTTTATCCAATAGTGTTTCTCGAGTTCTCAGATTCAACCAAATACAAATTCCGGTTTTATCAAACCATGATCTCATCTTTGCATCACTGGATTACAGTATCGTAACTGAATGTAACAATGTTAGTTATCGTGATTACAATCGCATAGATGTTGATGGTCTTAGAACGACCTTAAGTGAATTCGATTGAGATTGTTTTTATTCGTCATTTGATACTGACGTTTTAGTAGATTATTTTAACTCTGTTGTTACTAATTTATATGATCAATATGTACCTATGATAACATTCAGACCATCCAAAACAAGAACGAATCCATGGTTTAACAGTGCTATTGGTAGAGCAATAGTCGATCGTGATCTAGCGTTCAGGCAGTGGAAAACATCACATGAGCACGTCCATCATGAACTATACAAAAGGCTTCGCAATCATGTGACTTATCTCATACATAAATCTAAGCAGCAATTTTATAAAAATCTATTAAATCCTGCACATTCTCCTAAGGTTTTGTGGAAACGTTTTTGTGATATGGGAATAGGAAAGTCGTCCACATACACAGTCATTAATTTTAACGCTAATGAGATTAATGAATATTTTTCCAGCAACTATCTAGACACAGACCAACAGCCACTTTTTACGATGAGACTTCATGAAAATCAGTTTAGTTTCAATGTAGTCAGCGATGTTGAAGTTATTAATGCTCTGTATGAAATCTCGTCTAATGCTATTGGTACTGATAATATTTCTCCTCGCTTTTTGAAGATAATTCTGCCATTAGTCGTAAGACAAGTTACTTTCATATTTAATACAATCATCACTACACAAAAGTTCCCAACTGCATGGAAATATTCAAAAATAATCCCAATTAGAAAGAAAAGTACGTTAACTTCCATCGATAACCTTCGTCCCATCAGCATTTTGAGTGTGCTTTCGAAAGCATTTGAGCGCATTATCAAAAATCAAATATGTTTACATACTCATGAAAATAGACTTTTGAACGAATATCAATCAGGATACCGCCCTAAACATAGCACCAAAACAGCTATGCTCAAAATATTCGATGACATAGGGTTGATTATGGACGAAGGCAAACCAGTAGTTTTTATCATACTGGATTTTTCCAAAGCGTTCGATACTATATCGCATAGTATTTTATGCAGAAAACTAGCAAACAAGTTTGGGTTTTCTGGCAGTGCTGTCGAATTAATTAGTTCATACTTATGTAATCGTTTTCAAACTGTGTGGAATAATTTCAATTTTTCTAATTTTCTTCCGATTAGATCAGGAGTGCCTCAAGGTTCTGTTTTGGGGCCAATTTTGTTTTCGTTATACATAAACGACCTTCCGAACACTTTAAAATATTGCATGGTTCACCTCTATGCAGATGACGTGCAACTATATCATAAATGTACTTTACAAAATACAAATGTAATCGCTTTCCAAGTGAATGAAGATTTGGCTCGTATTTCTGAGTGGTCATTGAGAAATAGATTGTCAATCAATGTTAAAAAGTCGTACGCAATGTTCATAGGGGGGGATGCTAGAAATAATGTTGACAGGCCGTGTTTGAGGCTGAATGACTCATTATTGCCATTTGTTAGCTTTGTTACCAGCTTGGGCTACAAAATCCAGGAAAATATGGAATGACACAATTTTATTCTCGAACAATGTGGAAAAGTGTATGGAAAACTACGCTCATTGCAGCTTAGTGGTAGTTTTCTGAGTCTTGATATTAAATTAAAATTGTTTAAATCGCTTATCCTTCCTCATTTTATGTCGTGCGATTTCCATTTGATACAGTCTTCATCAGTTGCAATCAACAAACTAAAAATAGCTTTAAATTCATGTGTACGTTTCGTGTTCAATCTAAATAGTTTTTCGCATGTTTCACATTTGCAGTCAAAGTTACTTGGATGCTCGTTTCAAAGCTTTGGGAAGCTTAGATGTTGCTTGCTGATATTCCAACTAATAAAAAACAAAGAACCACAATATATGTTCAGTAAATTGAGACCATTGAGAAGCGTTCGCTGTCGGAAGTTTGTAATTCCGCGGTACCACTAGATGAAATATGGCAATTCATTCTTTGTCAGAGGCGTTGCAATTTGGAATTCACTACCGAATGATTTAACTTTGGAAAGATCAGATTCAGCATTTAGGAGAGGGTTCGAGCACTTTCGTGAAAATTAATTTAAAAATGTGTTAGATTAGAAAAATTATAAAAATTTCCAAGGTATGTGTCACTAGTTCTACCGTGTAAATGCATTGTAACATTTGAAAAGGCATTGCCTTAAGTTGCAGAATAAACAGTAATAATAATAATAATAATAATAATAATAATAATAAATAGGGCCCTTCTGAAGCAATACACTTTTTTCAACGAACAATCCAGTCATCGAAACAGAAATTGCCTCCAGTTCATGCAGCGAGCTTGTCTATTTTGATCGTTCAAACATGTCTTCATGAAAAGGTGGATGGTCGTCATCGACGTGTCAAATCGTTCATCTTACCTTGCTCTTAATGACGCTGTGAACATATTGAATGACAGATCGGGCTCAAAATTAACGTTAAGACCACAGGCAGTAGTACCAAAAAAAAAAATGGAAAATGTTCAACGGGAATATTTAAAATTACAAAGTTCCGGTGTATATCTAACAGAATATATTGCACGATTAAATTGCATCACATGCAAATTTCTCTAACCTCTGAGCCTTTGGGTTTCTTTCATCTTTCTCCTTCAGTAGATTTTGAGAAAAAAGTTACATGTGAATTGTTTACCAAGGGTTCATCAACAGTTGTGCAAAAGTCGAAACAAAGTTGAAGTAACAGCTAATTCGCGAAAATGGCTTAACATGTACTTCGAAATTAAGAATCGTGATCAGTGTTGTTACATTTAAATCTGTACCAGAGGGGTTCGAAATCTTTCTCATCTGGACTTTTTCTTCCAAAAATCTGTACCATCGAAATTATTCGTTGTAGAGAAAAATCCATTTTATTAGCATAGAAGCGATACTTCGGCGTAAAAGTCATCATGTACCTTAATGCAGCTTTGTTCAAATGTAAGAGATTCCACCCGCGGAAAAAATCGGTACTTTTTGACGAAAATCTGTACTCTGTACCGTACAGAATCTGTACCAAAAATAACGAAAAAGTCTGTACCCTTCCAGATAAATCTGTACGTGTGGCAACACTGATCATGATAACGTGATGTAGGACAAAATGGAAGTCGTACGATTTACCGATTTTTCATACAACCCTAATCCTGATGAATATGTCCATTAGAGTGCCAATGGATGTATGGGAAAAAAGGGACCCTCGAATTTTCAAAGCGAACTTGATTAGAAATGTTGATTCTCACGAAAAACTACCCTATGCAAAATATCAGCTCAATCGGACTTCGTTTACTAGTGTCGCACAGCGGTCAAAGTGTGAGTTTTCTGAAAACCGAAAAATCACCCAAGGGGGGAGTAAAGGAAATCGGAGTTTTCAAAAAAACAAAAAAAAATTATGCCAAATGTCTTAGAATTGCATGAAACGTCGAGATTTACTATTATCATTAGCGTTTGGCGGTCAACGATTCGATAACACTGAAGAAATTCGTGACGCAGTTACATCATACTTCAAACAGTTGGACGCTACGCACTGCGCGCTCGGAATAGAAAAACTCGTGTCACGCTATGAAAAATGCCTCGAAACGTTACGGCGATTATGTAGAAAAATAGAAAATAAAACGTAGATTACGAAATTCACCTTGTTTTTTGTCCTTACTTTATTTTTCCGCGATTCCTGAGGTACTGGAACCTTTTTTTTAAACGACCCTCGTATATACATTTCTAAAAATTTCCCACTTTTATGCGACCTAAAAGTGGGAAATTTTTAGATTTTTAGGTCGAGTTTCGTTTATTTTTAAACAGCGAATGAAAGATTTTTGGATGAACTTCTAGGAAAAATTATAGTCATGCGTCTCACATATCTAGACTAGATCATAGAGATTAGTTTTTAATATAGTTTTTCCGTCATTAAGATATACTTTCATTAATAAAACATGTGATTTAATATTTAGAGAGATATACATGTTGCTTCCGTGGCCGTGTGACTGAAAAAAACATAAATTGAAAAAAAAAAAAATAGGTGGGTTATATCTATGATATAACCGCAAGGTTGACGTGGGACTAACTTGGCTTAGCAATCATTTGTTTGTATTGATTAAATTTTTGATTGAATGAAACAAATTCCGAATTCAATTCAATTTAATATACTGGCTTTGTGAGTAAAAAGATTGTATAATGCAATGTAAGGTCAATTCATGCATTGTGATAGATTATGTTCTTCGTTACAAGTAAATCTTCGTTACAAGTAAATTTATTGACAGTCCTTTTACGTTTAGTATGACGCCCAGGACAAAATATGTGAACAGAAGAATCATCAAACGATTATTTTATTTTAGATTTCCTTCTGAAGTTTGCATCTCTCAAGTGTACGATTTCTCGAACCGCGAATTTGCTTGATTTGATGATCTTCAGGCACTCAGTTTCGATTTTGACATGCACGTCGAACGCATATTGTTTAACCAATAGGCGTTATCGCAGCAAATGGTTATCAGCATTTTGCCTAATCATCGAATGGTATGCGTAGAAATTCCGTGAGCAGAAGATATGAAGGCATATCCTTCAATGCAATCATGAATAACCGAGCCAAAGCGTTGTGTTCGTACCCGCTTTTGTAATCCGTGTTAGGAAAACACTTTTCGAAGTGCAAAAAAACATGCGGGTGCAGAAGTACCCTCGGCTTGCATGAATCAAAAACTTCAACTTCTACTTTTTATACTATAAAAGATATAAACTCGAAAGTTCATTCGTCTCTAGTGTCTGCACGATTTTCCCAAGTTCCTATGTTTAGGAGACCGTGTTAAGGAAAAATATTCTAGTTTGCACCAAGGCAAGCAAGTACAAAAGTACCTGCAGTTTTCATTTATTTGCAAAGCCGATTTCCCCAGACACTTTGGTTCTGAAGTCTGTGTTGGGGAAAGACACTTGAGTCGGGACAAAAATACCCCCGACCTGCATGTTTTTGCAATGTCAATTTCCCTACTCTCCATCGATTAGAAATCTGTGTTAGGGAAACACATTTCAGTCAGAACAAAATACCCCCGACTTTCATGTATTTGCAATGTTGATTTCTCCAAGGCTACTTGGTTTTGATGGCTGTGTTAGGGAAACCGTGAATCGGGCCAATCAAAACGAGGCAGTTAGGGCGTTTAAATAACGCTTAACATTTTACAGCTTTTTAATTGTTTATCTAATGAAAAATAACATTCTATTAATTGCGATAGAAGCGTAGACATACTCCCTATCAATTGATGCGCACATCTTTCCGATCCAGTAAGAAATGTTCGAGTTATAAGCATTCGGAATCTTTCATTTTTTCCTGCGTGTTCTGTGTTTAGGTTTTCATTTTACCCCCCATATTAGACGTATTCCCACGTCAAAATGATTCGACACGATCGCATTGTTAACATAGGACTACGAAGTAATTATATTTAACCGGCAGCCTTTGAATGAAAACGAAATTAAATTTGAGATTAAACACATTAATAGAAGTTGTTGGTGGTTTCGAAAAGGGTCAATGGTTTTCATAATTTTGTTGCTTGTGAAAAAGAGTTCAAAAATACTAGTGATTGCCATGGCATTCTTTGGTTTAGGGGCTGTCCACATACCACGTGGACAGAAAAAGCACGATTTTGGACTCCCCCCTCCCCCTCCGTGGACAAACGTGGACATTTTCATACCCCTCCCCCAGTTGTCCACGTGGACATTTTTCCTTTTTTATTTGAGGAAATAGCCGAATTGCGCAAAAGTTAAATTTTAAGTCCATTTGAGTTTATGTTGTTTCAAATTTCACTAGCTGTACCATGCCACACTTTGCTGTGACACATTGAGGCTTTATTGCAAAACAAAACATATGTTTCATATGAGTTTAATTTTGAAATACTTGTAATACTTTGTTTTTCTATTATCTGCGAAGATATAAAGACTATCTGGTTTCCCAACACGGAAACGGGAGGCGATCTGGCGTAGTGGTAACATCCATATCTCTCACGCAGAGATCACGAGTTCAATTCTCACTCCCGACATTCTTCCAAAAATGGAACTAAAACCACCAGCCAAAACCACAAATGGAACTAAACGAACCAGCCGAAATGTGTTGAATGTAAAATAATAAAATCATAACCATAATATTATACTGTTTATACTATACTTTTTATTAATTTATATCCGTACTATCCGTTTGTACTGCAGTTTTTTGCAAGACCCTTAGAATATGACTTTGGCATGTGTTATTGTAATAGAGATAATAGAGAGAAAAAAACAACACGGAAACGCGTAATATATAGTTGAACAATCCACATCCGAATATAAAACACATAATTCCAAAGATACATATTCAATATTAGAAAGTTAATTTACGTTCACAGCTTTATCTCAGAAGTGTGTTTCTTCTATCTGGAAATCTTAAAGCTTCCTGAGGTATTGGCAGTAGCAACAACAATCCTTGAAGTGGATTGTATATTGTATATGAGCCTCATCAGTGCCGAATTTTTCGAGTTTTTGAAGGGCACCAAAACGAACAGAACATTTTATATGCATAGATTTTATCAATTAAAAGAATTTCAGGAAAAGAAAAGATGAAGTAGGAAGCATGTACTGATATTTATAGATCTTCACTTGACAAAGGATTGAGGAGTAACGGGTCGAAACTTTAACTTTAATTTCGGAACACCTGTAGCTTCGATATAATTGATCATATGAAAATAAAAAAATACAGCATTTTCTAGCTACAAATTTCTAGTTTAGGGATATCGTACGTATGTATTTTTAGTTTGATATGTATATGCGTTGTAGACAAGTCATTGCAACAAAAATAAAGTGTTTTTGGTTCGCTTTTGAAGTTTCTATTGATTTCTAAAATATATTCCCAATAACAATCTAATCAACCTGATTATTCAACCTGATTTTCGATGTGGCATTTTGCTCCTCTTTTTTTGTTGAGTGTAGTTCTTTGCCCCCTCCGGAATACGATTGATCACAGGAAATGTCGGTTCATTTACACACTCGATTCACTTTTAGTCGTCAACACAATACGAAACCTTTACCGCAATAGTTCGGGGAATTTTCAGAGGGCACTAATAGCTTATTAAAAATATTTTCAATTTATATTTTCTTATTTTTCATCTGCTTATTGACCATTCTTCACTAAGTGTCTAGATGGCTTCCAAAGAGCTCGTGGGGAAAACTTACATAAAAAAACTCACGACTCATTGATTTTTTTTACTAACTTTGCCCCAAAAGTTATTTGTATTGCTCTTTAGTTTTTCCCATTTATGTTGTTTTGATTTTCCTCCACTTGAATCCTTATCAAAAAATCACTTATGAAATTTCAACAGTTTACTAGAGAGTAATTCGACGCCAAATAAATCAGCCACTGCCCCTCCTCACCCATTATTTTAAATTTGTTCTTTTTTTCCAAAAAAAAATATAACTCTTCCCGATTGAAATAAGTTTTTGAGAGATCAATTAACTTTCTATTAAAATTCAAAGAAATTTTCTTATACAGGTTGTTAGGTAGTCGAGCCGGAATATTTCAGGTGATAGAGGATCATGTTTGATGATAAAAATCTTCCACACTTATTGTACGATATGTATGACCAGCAGCTTAGCAACACTGTTACCGACAAGCTACCAACCTCTAAGCACAGAATAAAGGTGAAAAAAGGCTTTCAGCCATTCAAGTATAAGATCGTAACGAGGAAACATCCATGTATTACCGTTATACAATAAATGTACAATTAAACTATAATTGAGTTGCTGAGTTCGAGTGGAGACAATTTTGGGCGTCGGTGCATTTTTTTTTGTTTGTCGATATCGTGGAACATTTTTATTAACTGCATCCAGTTCTGGCGTCATAACGATGTGTGAGTGTTCGTCTTCATCGAGTGAGACGCTACTATGTCTTGGTGAATGTATCACAACCTAAGAAATACAAAGCTGGGATTAGCGTACAGCATGTTGGATAAGTTGTCTTTTTTCATCACTTTTCAAAAAATTCTAAACCCATAAAATCGTAAAATTATAAAATTTTGGAAATTAAAAAAAAATAAATTAGGAGTTTTCGATCGGGCAGTCGTCGGGAGAGGACGTGTATTTTTTTCACTCCTCGTTCGGTTCTTTCTTCGTCGTCAGACATGTTCTAACATGCCTGTACCAATATTCCTTACCTGAATAAGATTTGCCCAATATTATTTCATTCGACGATGGCAATTTATGGTGTCGGTGGTTTGTGATGGTGTGAAAAGGGAAACCAATCAAGCCTAAAAAAGTGAAAGTGTTTTTGATTTTTTTTTCTTTTGTTCTGCTTTCTGTGTAATATTTATTTTAATAAGTAGATTCCGATGTTTTTCCTCGCGAGTGTTAAGGAGATCAAAATTGTGAGTGAATGAGACTTGAGGAGCTCAGTTGCGTAAAGTGGAATATTCCGCCAATCATAATATCCATTATCATGATGAATTCGGATGTTCTGCTAACGCTAGAGGAAATATGGTGTGCTATCCGTGTTTTGTTTCTCCAACCTTCTCTCCTATACTGCAATCTGTGTGCGTGTGTGAAAATCATGTTCTTCGAAATGAACTCATCACTTGCACCAATACGGACACATTTAATAACAGTGGTGATATTATCACTGAAACAAGGAGCTCTGTGACGGTCCGCCAGCAGTATTATGCCAAAATAATAACAGCTAAGTTCACAAATTAGTATTTACATTTACCAGTTTCAGCCGCAGACTCAATTATTGAGAACTATTTCTAGATCAACATTTTAGTTGCAGATATTGGATGATATAATATAGTTTCGTATTTCACTTTTTTCCAGTGCCATTCAATCATACGATGTAGTAATGTTAGTAATCCATCATAGCGGTTCTTCGACTTCGCTTGGTTAGCGCGAACACTCACACTGACATTGCAAAAAATCTTATACTAATAGTAATGCGACATAACTTGTTAGGCTCGGCATGAATGGACAGTGTACTTTTAGTTAGAGCAAATCCTTGTACTGGCTTGTCACAGTGAGCTTGGTGCTCTTAATGCACGATAAAAAAATCAACGAGTATTTAGTTTCTGAGTCTGAATTGAATCTGAGATAAAACAGATAATTTTTTTGTTATACACACACATTATCTAGATTAATTCTTTAATAGTTATTTTTTTTATTCTCCAATTTTTTGATTTTTCATGAAAAGTACGTATGATAAATAATTGAAAATATAGATTTATCTTGGTTGCCTTCTCAGATTTCCCAAGAATAACTCTCCTCCGTTGCGTTTGAACTTTGATAAACGTACATACGATAAATAATAGAATATAAGTCGGTTCAATTCATTTTACAGGTTTTCCTTCTCAGGATACCGGAATATAATTTCTGCCGCGTGTCGTGACACGAAATTTTAGGGTTTCGTTCCGTCGAGTGGTCATTAGTTCGCGTTTACATAATCACATCACTTACCACAGTGAATCCTGATACTACCTCTCCCTACTAACAACTATCCCTCCCATGATAAACGCTAGGGAACCACGCTATAGAGGCGACCCTTCTGGCCTTCGGGCGGCGAATATCATACTAACATTCCTTACTTTCCCCTGGTGGCTGTAAGGACGTGGCCGGCGTCGTTATTGACCATTTAAAGCTCGAATCACCGAAAATTGCACAACGAGAATGATTTGCTAGTCCCAAGCGTCATTCTGTGTGTTCTTTGTGCAATTTGGTTGGTTCAGGTCAATCACGGAGAGCAACTACGAATTGTACAGTCTACCCAAGCTCAAGCTCAATTAAACTATAATTGAGTTGCTATTGCCTTCGTTTAGTCACAACACTACACTTATGGTCAAATCTCAACTACGGAAGAATTATTGAACATTTCTTTTTGTGCCTTAAACTGATTTTGATTCAAAAAGTACGCTGCTTAGCCCGATTCAATTGCTTCCATTTGAGGAAATTTTGCATAAAATTCTGTTGCGAAACATTTAAATTAGGGGAAGATAACAAGAAGGAAAACAGTGTGGCATCAAGGAAAGAATTGTAGAGTGGTTGGAGAGCTTCAATTTGGTTGATGAAAACAATCCAGTTAATCATGCATTTTTGGAAAATTAATAAAAACCCATAAAAGACACTACATTTTAAAGTTCTTCTTTACTTGTTAAGGTTTCTTAATTGCATTAAATTGAATGTTTTCTAAATTAGAGTTAGTTCAAGACATGAAATTAGGCTCAAGAGAAGTTCTACAACGGTGTCCTACTTGAGAATTGACCATATGCGTAGAAGAATCTTTTTCATCAAATATGATCCTCTATCACCTCCTAAAATATTTCGAATCAGCTACCTAATTCCATGCATATTCTCATCAGAACACTGGCTCAATTGTTTTAAGTTTGACGACTAGTGGTGCATGGACAATCTCTCGCGAATGTAAATATTGTTTCCTAGAAATTGACGAAATTAAAACACTTTGGAAGAATGATTTTACGCGAATGAATGATTTTTTTTTCATACAGAATGAAAAACTATACAGACATTAGTATCCTATGACTCACTGTTCTTGAAATATAATAAAATGTATAGGAAATTATATTAGATAAAAAAACCATTCACGCATTTCATTAAACATCAACAATTATGAAATCGTTTATTTTTGTAGCATACTCCGTTCCTATAAAAAAATTCGATCATAGGAATTAGCTTGGTCATTCACAGTTTACGTGAGATAAAATACATGAACTTTTGACACACATAACATGAACTACCATAGCCACACATAACGCACAACACGAGAGAAAACAAGATAGTGTTTTCAGCAAATCAAATCCAGTTCTTTTCAGAAAGAGTTTATCAAATACTGCGGTCAAATACATTATTTTTGTAATTTATTCGATCAACGTAAGATTACATCTTTCGAGCACTTATTAGGGGTACAATGAATCTTGAGAAAGACAATTCATTCCGGCTCGACACTCACACAAACAATGTTCACTCATCAATGTCACAAAAGGGAAGTGGGTGTTGTGAGGGAGAGCAGAGTGAGCGCTACATTTATGTAGACTGTTTGGAAGCGACAGTTATGTTGTCTATGGGAAATGGTATACAGATTAAATCACACATAAAGGGGAGAAAGAATCTTGACCCTTTTAGTTTTGTGGACAAGACCAATTGGTTCACCTTCACTATCGGTCAATTCGATTGGATCTTCAGTGATACTATTGCCTTGATTAGCGACCTGCATGTCAAATTTAAAATTTGCATATGAATGGTCCATCAGTGATGGGCAGGAATATCATGGCAAAGATGACGAGAGACTGGTAGGATAATTCTCATCTTCATCCGAATCGTGATCACTGCCTGTTAAAATTGCAGACACAGCATCCTTTTTAGTCAACCTATTATTATTTCCTTCGGACACAAACAAAATTCCCTCAAAATGCACCAGAGAGAAATCAATGTTAACTCTTTTAATTGGAAGATTAGCACTTATTTTATATATTCCACATATGTTGCATATTCAAATTGCATCGGAGAATATACAATCATCGCCCACATTGCAAAAATCGATTCACTGAGCTTGCAGCAATAAATCAAACTGGAACCAGTGAAAGAATGAATGAAAGAATGAAAGAATTCGCGAAAACTGAATGAAAGATCGTAAAAAGTCACAAATGAGCCCAAAACACCCATAAATTCACAAAAGATCTCCACCGACAAACAAATCATAAAAAAACAGTTTGCTTCTTATTTCGGATATTGTTTTAGTAATCATCGAAATAATTCTATAGAACAACTGTATCGAAATTATCAAAAGTAAAAAAAAATGCTGGAATGGGCCGATGCTGATGGAAGCCATGATGTGGGCTGACCTGGTACATCTTTTATTATTTCCTACATGATCCTTTTTATACCCCCATATATTCCTGTTAGATGCAGTTCTATGTCAAAAATCAAATCGGGGATAAAAACGCACAAAAGTATTCACAAACAAAGGTTCACGTCAAGTTTGAACACTTTTCTCACAAATGAATGACAACAACTTGCTTGATTGAAATTGTCAGATTGGAATTTTCTTGATGATGATGCGTAAGAAGAATAAGAAGAAAACAATCTATCTGTCATTCAGCTGGCTCCTCTCTCTTAGGTTTGCACCATTTGTAACCTCGATTGCACGCGAGAGATTACACGACAATAAAATTGGGAAAAAATGGAGGAAAATGGCAAAATTAAGAAAAAATAATTTCCATATGTTCTACAGTGACATAATAGCAGGCTTTGTTGATCCAACTGAAATTCGCGTTGACGGCATTGAGCTTCGTGTTCCGTTGGTGCGAAAGCGAAAATGGTAATGGATTCTCAGGTGGAATAATGCACTCTAAAACTTTTCCGTATCGGATAAGTATTCCATGTCATGTAGTAACATGTTTTTCACAAGTGTTTGAAATTTATAGAAAGTGATTAAGTAAGAGACTAAGCTATCAAATAAAGTTGAGTAGAAATTTTTATTCCATTTCTAACAATTCGAAACTTCTTTCGGGGTTGCTAGCCTGACAGCCTAGCCTAGTATGCTACACCACCCCCCTTTGGGTGAATGATGCAATGAAATGGAGCATTCAGCTTTTGTCAACATAATTCAAAAAAATGTTAAAAGGAATTTGTTGTCCCAAAACTTCGTTATAATGTTTATTCGTACATTTTTTTTGGTTTTTCTTACTCGTGTGGGAAAGATATAGTAATAATATTAAACTTAATTTAATTCTAACCGAATTTCTCACTTTTTAGCTAAATGCTAAATGCTAAATGCTAAAAATTTTAACCTATCTCATTTTTTTTTTTTTTTTGAGATTAGGCTCGGTATTTGTAACACATCTTAAACTCTAATTAATCTATTTTTATGTACTAATAATGGTTGATTGGGTTGCAAATTAATTATTTCACAATTTGGTTCATGAATGTTTTTGATTTTGAATGGTCCTCTATAAAAGGAATCTAGTTTTTTCTATTTTCGTTTTTTAGATACACCAAATCTCCTATACTTAAGTTTATTGGATTTGCTGATCTATCAGCTAATTCTTTTCGTAACTGTTTTTGTTCTGATAATTTTTGTTTAACTATTTCGTGGGCTTTCTGAAATTTATACTTTATTTCATTACTATAGAGATCAAAATTGTAAACAGGTTCAATGCCATTAGTAAATGTTTCTTGAGGTAATTTAGCTTTGACACCAAATAAAAGTTCATAGGGAGTGTTATTTGACACTTGAACGAATATGATGCAAGCGTATCTAACATGCGCGTAAGAACATTTCGAAATTGAGCTGCATGTTTGCTCTTTTGGAAAACGTCAAGATTCTCTAATTTATGATCTTTGGAAATGCTATAGAAATCTAGTATGATACAGAGAGTTTTGCTCATGAAATTCAAATCAAAACACCACCACCAATCTTTTTGACTAGACTGGGTGGTCCTTATTTTGCGATGCAGCCTCGTGGGAAAGCATTTCACACCCATTTCATTATCTATCGATCTGTTTCCGTCTTGCCCACTCCGCGAGGATTATTCCTCGGTGGTAGACAGAATTCAATTTCTGTCAATTTTTATCCGATTTCCGTTCATCTGGAAATTGAAGTGCTTCAGACTGGGAGGGCTCAACAAGTCACGTTTGGTGTTTTCGGTGTTTCATGGTGGATAGTAATTCCACCGTGTCTTGCCGTAACCGCTGTACGAGTGTCCACGCGAATTAAAATTACCATCCTCTAATGGCACGATTATTGTCCGGTTGTTTTCAAAATGACAGCCGTAGAAGAAAGTATGTTTTTTAATATGTTCCGAACGACAGCGGCTAATCGCTTGATCTGATTCATAAACCAGCTGCTCGTATGTATGTATGTAAGTGTGAGTGTGGGACGAGAGAAGAGTACTCAAGCGCATAAATTGCCATCGTGTTGCCACAGACAGAGTAATTACCACATAGCATAAATACAGTGGCGGCGGGTCGAATTGAACAACGCCGCGCGTATTGACGCCGAGCCGAACTCTCTGAGCTGCATGCGGAAATGGAAGTGGAAAGTCTCGTTTACGGTTTGCGGTGGTTGCAGGCAGCGTTGGCCTTCTGGTTATGTTCGTGGCCACTAGATGCTGTCACACCTGTGGTCGGCGGGTAACCACATTTTCTAGTGCTGGAGTTGTCCCCTGTGAATGAAAGTCGATGCGAAGACGAAACGCACATTGGAAATGACGTTTGTTTTATTATTGTAATGTTGCGGTGCTCGGTGTCGATGTTGCTGCTTGTTAAATAGTGGCAGCTCATGTTTTCATTATTCACGGTGTGATGTAACGAGATTCGTGGTACTTAAGCGCGTTCATCAAGGGCTATAATTTGTTAAAATTACATGAAGCAACATTGAGCTGAAGTGTCTTCATCCGTGGAAAGTGTGACTCGAACAATCTTTGAGACTACGCGTAAACCCCACCAATTTTTCAATTCCATGAAACAGCATTCATTACTTCATCGTGAATGTTAACCGAATGTACATTATAATTTATAGATATGTATTCTATGACACGAATCGCAATTATCCAAAAACATTCATTACCGAAAATTACAATTTCCAAAAAAAAAGCAATGTTAATACAGTATTAACCCTTTGAGGACGCTTGTCTAAATATATTTTTTTCAGGTGCGCTCCAATACCTATCGTCCACAGCGGGTTAAATGTAGCTACAAAAAATCAATGTGAAATGACGAAGCAAAAAGAGCAAAATTCACTATCTAAGCGAACGATTATGGATTCAATCCGAGAACCATTCAAAATTGCTTTTCTAACTGTCCTTTTTCAAGGCTAGGAGCGCATGAAATTAGTGGTCTACAGCCTTTATAATAGAGAAAAAAGATAAATTTTTCCGCGTTGACGAAGGTGTAATACCGACATCTACGGTGCTATAAAATAATTAATCTTTTGAGGCTAAGAATGAATCCAGCTAACTTTTGATACCCTGTTCTGAAGTGAAGCGTAGTCCACTCAAAGACAGACATCAGACATAGATCGAAACAAATGGTAGTCGGAAGAGACAAAGTTTGGGCTATTAGGCGGTTGAACCAGAATTTTCCATTCAATGGTTTTCAACTGAAACAACAACATGAGGCCGAGCGTTGGCATGATCGAATATTATCGAATCGTGTCTGATCGCATTATCTGGCTGTTGCCTATAGAAGTCTCCATTGGTCGGTTGACCAACTTTTTCGGTTGACCCGGATGCTTTTTGTCTTTAACACTAAAATCATCATTTTTGAATCATCCAAACCATTCCCTACAAAATATATCTATTCAACTATCCATGTCACCTTGAACCATTATGGAAACGGAACGAATTAAGTTGCATACCCAATAAAATAATATCCGAAGTGATAAGCAAACGAATTGAATAAAATAACTTGGAGGCATGAGAATAGGTCGTAATATGTATACGATACCCCTAAAATACCGATTACCACATATTTGATACTGATGATCGACATGTACGCGAAGGCAGAGAGCGAATAATATTCATATACACCCATATCTCGCTTTACGGCCTAGATAGGTTCCACGAAATCTGGCCGCAAAGCGAAAAGCCATATAAGGAATCAATCGGTTCCAAATTTGTTAAATATGTAACATGGTTCATCATTCAAGCTTTTAAAAAAATATTTTCGTTTAAATCAAAAATACCTACATAACAAGTACAGGGTTTACCAATTTTAAATTCCGAAAGTAAATTGAAATAAAACACACTTAGAATTCGAATTTCGATGAAACTTTTATTTCAAATTAAAGTTTGGTTTATGTCATTATGTGTGAAATACAACATCATTCAAATGTCCACCTAGGGCTTCCTCGCACACCTTGATCAGGAACAGGTAATTTTCGATGACTTTTCGGCACATATGGGGCGGTATCTCGGTCATAACTTCACGAATGTTGTCTTTCAAATGTTCAAGACTTTGCGGAGAATTTGCATAGACACGGTCTTTCGCATAACCCCACAAAAGAAGTCTAGCGGCTTCAAATCGCATGATCTGGACGGCCAATTGGCATCACCAAAACGCGAAATTATGCGTCCCTCAAATTTCGTTCGCAATATGGCCATGTTCGGTCGTGTTGTGTGGCACGTGGCGCCGTCCTGCTGAAACCCCATGTCATCCGTATCCATATCTTCAATTTGTGGCAAAAAAAATCGGTTAACATGCTTCCATAGCGCTCACTATTCACAGTTACCGTCTCGCCGTCCTCATTTTCAAAGAAATACGGCCCGATGACTCCACCAGACCATAATGCGCACCAAACAGTGACTTTTGGCGGATGCAATGGCCTCTCAACAATCACGTGTGGATTTTCTGAGCCCCATATACGGAAATTTTGGGTGTTCACATAGCCACCGAGCTCGAAATGTGCCTCATAGCTGAAGAAAATGTGATGCGAAAATTCAGCATTTTGCTGCTGTTGTTCGTTCACCCAATCGACGTATGCCCGACGCATTCCATGGTCACCATGCTCTAATTTTTGTACCAGTTGGATTTTATCTGGATGTAGGTGCAAGTCCAAATGCAAAATTCGCCACAATGATGTGTTTGACAAGCCCAATTGCTGAGCACGCCGTGGAATCGAAACATTCGGGTCATCCTCCAAACTGGCAGCAACAGCAGCAATATTTTCGGCCGAATGCACATTACGATGATGCACAGGTTTCACAATATCCGCTACGGATCCAGTCGAATTTACGCACTACATTAGCGATTGTGGGCTCTGTAGGCCGTCCATGGCGACCAAAATCCGTCCGTAATGCTCGAAAAACATTTGCCGGTTTTTCATCATTTTCATAGTATAATTTAACAAAATTAACACGTTGTGCGATGCTAAAACGATCCATATTGTAAAATGGCAGACATTCAACTAACGATATGAAGCTTTGGTTGACAGCTATGTCAAACGGTTGTCAGCGCGGGGCTGTACGTTTAAAATTTGTGCATACATACATACATAAATGTCTCTAATCGTTTCCTATGTTTCCAAGTAAAACATCCACAGACAAGTTTAAACCACACACCGGATAAAGCTTGTAAACAAGAGGAAATATAAAAGAGTTTGCATGTAGATATATAGACACCGAAAAAAAATAGTTTGCCGCTATAGCGAAACATATTAGGCCGTAGATCGAAACTTCTTACGTTGCACATCTAATATTTATCTTGTAAATTGAACATTCCCAAATATTTTTTTCAAAAAACACAGATAAAGGCTTGGTGATTATGCGAAAACCTGATTTTCATGCCCTGCGGCTAAACGTGTCTCGGGAAAAAACGACGTTTGAATGTTTATATCCAACGATGCCGCTTTGTGTGTGTGATTGTGACGCACGTCCTTTCAATAAAAGTGACTTAAATATAGTATTACTACAGCACATCAGTATCCCAATAAAAAGAACATTCCTAGTTGTTTTGCAAGTGTTTCAAGTTTTTTTTTTCAAGTGCGGCTAAACGAATGTCTATCACCGTATTGGGGTTCAAATTGAAAAACAGAACATCGGTCGCATCGTGGAAATTATCCAATTTCAAATTACTTATTGTTCATTCATTTTCTGATGGATTTACAAAATATTTACATCGATCGATTTAGGCACTTCCCAACAATTTATTACATTGAAGGAATATATATTTTATTTAATTATATACTTTATCAAGCTGAATATCGAACAATTGTAAAATTTCGATCATTATCTGCACGAAAAACCTGGTTCTGATTGGTCGAGCACAAGTAATCTGTGCTTTCCCAGTTGCTCATTCAGTACGAATATGGGACTGTGCAATGAATTAATGCATCTTAATGCATCGAAATCCGGAAACTAAAGCGTTTCAACTACTAAAAAATATTGACATAATAACATATGACATGAAAAATTACCGTTAATATAGCATTCATGTAAGTTATGAATGACAGAATTCCACAAAATCATGTTATATTTGCTAGAAATTAGTAAATAGCTTCATTGTGCCGTGATTTGAAATCCAATCACTTTTGCTTCAAATTCCGTACACATTTTGGCAGCAGTATTTCTTAGAGAGAAATTAGTTATTGATTTTTAGAGCTTATTATTCTATTGTTATTCTATAGTAATTTTAAACCAAACATCAATAATGAACAAATGCACCATTTGATATCTGGATATGTTATGTAAAAAATTCTCAGCTTTCAATAAAAATATTTAAAAAATGTAAAAAAATAGCGCCTTTGGTCCCGAAACCATGTAAATTATATAAAAAAAAAATACAATCAATTATCATGGAAATGAAATCCAATTTTTTGCAAGTGTAATTTGTTTCAATGAAAATTATTTCATTGGCCTCAATTTGATATGTTGTTAAACAGAATCGGTCCAATAAAAATTAAGTCCCAAAAAGTCGATTTTCGGCCAAAATTTATTTTTTCGTTATAACACCAGATCTCGACGTTTTATGCATTTTTAAGTCATTTGGCATCGAAAAAAAAATCGATTTTCTAAATTTCCTTCACTCCTCCCTTGGAAGATTTTCGAGGATGAAAAAATCAAAACTTTGAGTGCTTTGAGGCACCCCTAAATCATGTGCGATTGAGCTGAAACTTTGCACAGATCATTTTTTTTTGAACCAATGAACAAAATGCACATGGTCGGTTCTTTAAATTTAAATTTTTTTTCCATACCTTCATTGCCTCTCAGGCTAAGTCGCAAAAGGTCGATTTCGGCCAAATCTTTTGTTTAATGCATTTTAAGTCACTTCGATTCTATTTTCCACAAGGGTTCTCAGACTTGCCTAACAAAACAAAATGCGGGTCCAAATTTTTCGATAAGTCAACATTAGGGTGGCAGCGAAAACGGTCATGCCAAATTTCAAAAATTTTGTTAATTGACCCAAAAAAAATTACCGTTGCAAAGTATCAGCTCAATCGGACATGTTTTGCTTCAGAGCGCTCGGAGTTTTGATTCTTTGATCTTCAAAAATCGAAAGGAAGTTTGGAAAATCGAACTTTTTTTTTTGATGCCAAAAGACTTAAAAATGCATGAATCGAATTCTGGTGTCACCTTGAAAAAAAAGTTTTGGCCGAAAATCGATTTTGGCACTTAGCCTGATAGGCAATGAAGGTATGGAAAAAAATTATCGAATTTAAAGAACCGACCATGTACATTTTGTTTTCTGGTCCAAAAATGACCTGTGCAAAATTTCAGCTCAATCGGACACGATTTAGGGGTTCCTCAAAATTTTGATTTTTTGGCCACTCAGGCTATGTCCAAAAAAGTCGATTTTCGGCAATTTTATTTTTCCGAGATAACACCAGATCTCGTCGTTTTATGCATTTTTAAGTCATTTGGCATCGAAAAAAAATCGATTTTCCAAATTTCCTTTGCTCCCCCTTGGAAGATTTTAGAGGATAAAAAAATCAAAATTTTGAGAGCTTTGAGGCACCCCTAAATCATGTCCGATTGAGCGGAAATTTTGCACAGGTCATTGTTTTGGGCCAATAAACAAAATGTACATGGTCGGATTTTGAAATTTCACATGACCATTTTCGCTGCCACCCTAATTTACATTACCAAAGCAAAATCGAAGCATTTTTCTGGTAGATGGTTTTCTGTCGAATTTCTGAGACCATCTTCTTCTTCTTGAATGGCGTTAACGTTCCCTGTAGAACTTTTGCCGTCTCAACGTATTCATTAACTAGCGTCATTTGATAATACAGCCATTCCATGCCAAACCGATATAGTGGTTCTAAGATTTTCGTCAGAAGTGGTAGTTTTGTTCTTCATCGCAAATTATTAGACCTGTATTTTTTTATTTTTTTGTTAGGGTGACCATTTTCATTCTAGGGTGGTCCGAAAAATCAATTTTTTCGCATTTTTGCCAATCAATTTTTTTTTTCAAAAATTCATAACTTTCGAACCACTGGTCCAATTTAGATGTTCGATATATCAAATTAAAGCTAAATAATTTCTTGGAAAAATGCTACAGTTACAGAAAATTTGAATTATGTTTTTTTTCATAAATCGTTAATTTTTACAGGCTCAGTTACATTAGTTTAAAGGAGCCGAATTCTTAAATATATTTTTTAAAACTATACATATACAATTTTCCTAACACTATGGTTAGTAAGATGGAAAACCGATTACTCGCGGTTCACTCGAGTTTAGAAGGGTGACATATTCTTTCAGGAAAGGGATGGGATATAAGGGAATTGTTACAATGTTGATGATCACACTCAATTCTTAAATCTATTCGTATATCTATTGTATATTTACATTTCAACTTATTTTACTGTTTATACCAAGGGGGCCAATCGCTCGCAATGGATGAAAAGGAGGGTATAAGTACATAGGGACAATCACACACGAAGATCGATAGCTTTAAGGAAAACATATATTTAGGTCATGTAATCAAGGTCTAACAAGGTCTAACCGAGCCAACACATCTCTCACCGGCACATTGGGCTGTCTTCCTCGGGCCCGAAGGGAGTTTTCTAAATTCGATCTGGCGACAAGATACACCTCGCACGACCAAACAACATGCTCGATGTCGTGATAACCTTGACCACAGACGCAGAGATTGTTGCTGGCAAGATTGAAACGAAAGAGAAGCGCATCTAACGAACAGTGATTGGACATGAGTCGGGAGAAGGTGCGAATAAAGTCCCGACTCAAGTCTAGACTTTTGAACCACGGTTTGAGGCTAACCTTAGGGATAATCGAGTGAAACCACCGGCCCAATTCATCTTCGTTCCATTTGCGTTGCCAGTTAGCGATGATATTTTTACGGATTAAAGAATAAAATTCATTGAAGGCGATTTGACGCTGATAAATGTCGCCTTCAATCGCACCTACCTTTGCTAATGAGTCAGCCCTCTCATTACCCGGAATTGAGCAATGAGAAGGGACCCAGACAAAGGTAATGACTTAACAGCGTCTGGATAAAGCACTCAAAATTTATCGTATTCTCTCAAGGAAGTACGGCGAGTGCTTTTCCGGCCTCACTGAACGGATAGCTTCGACAGAGCTAAGAAAATCCGTTACAATGTAATAGTGTTCAACAGGTCGTAAGGCGACGCTGTCCAGCGCCCAGTATATCGCTGCCAATTCAGCAATATATACTGAGCAAGGATTCTGAAGACTGTGGGAGGTGCTAAAAATTTCGTTGAACACTCCAAATCCTGTGGACTCATTCATAGAGGACCCATCAGTAAAGTACATATTATCACAATTGATACCCCCATACTTTGAATCGAAGATCGTTGGAGCGATCCTCGATCGTTGATAATCTGAATATCCATGGATATCCTGCTTCATGGACAGATCAAAATGTACAGAGGAATTGATGTAGTCAGAAAAACAAACACGGTTGGGAATATACGAAGAAGGATCAACCTGCATGGTGATGAATTCATGATATGAACTCATGGATCCAGAGTGAAAATTTAACTCGATCAGCTGCTCAAAATTTCCGATCACCAATGGGTTCATGACCTTACACCGGATGAAGAGATAATAATTTGAAGCGATCTTTTAGTGGGAGTACGCCTGCCAAAACCTCGAGACTCATGGTATGCGTTGAGGGCATACATCCCAACGCAATACGGAGACAAAGATACTGAATTCGCTCGAGTTTAATGAGGTGTGTTTTGGCAGCTGATTGAAAACAGAAACTGCCATACTCCATCACTGAGAGAATTGTTGTTCGATACAACATTATAAGATCTTCGTTTTTTTTTATTGTGTTTTTTATAGTTTTCAAGGTCTCGGGACCAAAGGTGCTATATTTTTTTATATTTTTGCTGGAAAGAATTTTTGAGAATTTTTCACATAACATATGTCGAAACCAGGGAGGCGTTTTTTTCGTTTTTAAGTTATGATTTTTAAAAGATAACCGATGGTCCGAAAAATCATTTTTCCCCATTTTTTCCACTACAAAAAATCATAACTTTTGATCTACTCGACCGATTCAAATGATCAACATATCAAATGAAAGCCAATGAGCTAGTCTTGTTTGAAAAAATATTACACTCTGAATTAAAATGGATTTTGTTTTCGTAATTATTGATTATATTTGTTTTTTATAGCTTACATCGTTTCGGGACCAAGGGCGCCATATTTTTTCATATTTTTTACTGAAAGCTGAGGTTTTTTCACATGATATATCCAAATACCAGAGAGGTGTTATTTTTCGTTTTTATGTTATGATTTTTCAAAGTTAACATGTTATCAGTTTTCGTTCAATATTTCTATGCGGCTAGACTGGATGTATGTGACTATAATCCAACAAATTGACAAATGTGTTATTTTTTCAAAAAATTCTAGCTAGTAGGTTTTAATTTGATATATCGATCATCTGAATCGGTCCAGTACTTCAAAAGTAATAAATTTATAGAAAAAGTCATTTTTTGGGAAAAAAGGGAAAAATGATTTTTCGGACCATCGGTTAACTTTGAAAAATCATAACTCAAAAACGAAAAAAACGCCTTCCTGGTTTCGACATATGTTATGTGAAAAATTCTCAGCTTTCCAGAAAAAATATCAAAAAATATAGCACCTTTGGTCCTGAGACCATGAAAACTATAAAAAGCAAATACAATCAATAATAACGAAAACATAATTCAAATTTTCTGTAACTGTAGTATTTTTCCAAGAAAGGCCAGCTATTTGGCTTTAATTTGATATGTCGAACATCTAAATTGGTCCAGTGGTTCGAAAGTTATGAATTTTTGGAAAAAGTCATTTTTGGCCAAAATGCGAAAAAATGGATTTTACGAATCACCCTAGAATAGAAATGGTCCCCTTTACAAAAAAAAATATCGGTTTGGCATGGAATGGCTGAATGCTTAGTTGAGAATTCTTTAGCCAAATAACACGCCCTGAATGTATTCCGAGGGACAAGCTCTTGAATACGCGTGACCACAGTGCAAGTCGGAGGAAATTTCTTCGACAATAAATCCCCCGGCCAGAACGGGAATCGATCCCGAACACCCGGCATGATAATGTGAGACGCTAACCGCTCGGCCACGGGTGCACGGGTGCACGCACTAAAATCATATCGACATTATAAAGAAGTTCCCTTTCATTAGATCCACTCACTGTCTGGTGAGAAGAAGAAAAACAAATACAAAGACAATTCGAAAAATACTTATTCAGTGCTTCGGCTTTCCTACATTTCAAGCTTCAGAATAGCTTAATGGACACTTCGAACTTGGAACTTATCTTGAAGAATTTATCAGTTTATTTTGTAGGTGAATAGCTTAGGTTTTCCATTTGATCTAAATTCGATCAAGCATTCAATTTCTTCTGTCACGAAAGAAAAAAAAACCTAAAGATCGAAACTCCTATATCCAATTCATCGCACAGACGTCCGCTTGTGATTGATCTGGGCTGTGCGGTAATCCAAACCACCAGTAATGGGTTAATACAAACGAACAAAAGAGGAGGCACTTTTTCCGCGAACTTCATAATGGTAAATTATAAAGCAATGCCAGACATCAGGGGATCGGGCAACGTGGCGGCCGGTGGGTCGAACGAACGTGATTAAGTATAGCGAATTTTGGAGGCCCCCCTCCCCGGTTCTCTCTGGTACCGTGGCCCAACCGTCTGCCCTCCAGTCTGGCGTTTGCTCGGTTTGGAAGGAAAGTGGAACCAATTCATGCAATAATCTGACTTTTATTGTATCTTCCCGCTCTCTACCCACTCTCTACAGCGCTATAGGTAAATAACATACTCACTGATTATTACACAACTTTTCTTTTTTTTTTGGTTTTTCTACGTGTATCACATTATGAAGCTCCCGAATGGCAACATGATAATCTATATTAAGCACTTTACTTTTTCTCTCGTTTTGTCAACAAATTGCGCCCAACCAAAAGCGGTAACTGGTACTGTTATTGTTTTCGATTAAATGGCCGTTTGGCGTGAATGGTGTGAATAACAGTTGTGGAATTATACTCGAACATGTACCGACCGCAGCTAAAACCAACCGAAAACATACGGGAAAAAATGAAACTTTTCGAGCAAGGTTTGAATGAAGTATCATAATAATTAGCTTGCTAACTAGAGGTAGATTATCATGAACAAATTCGATTTTACTCGAGTCCATCTCTACCCTTCGGTTTAGTAAGTCAGCTATCAGCACCTCATCGATGATCGTTAAAAATAATTCTCCTCTCATAATCACGTTTCGCTTACAAGCAGTTGAAAAAAATACTTACTAATAGCTTAGAATATCATGGCGCGAAAAGCGCCAATCGGCACTCACGTTTTTATCAACCACATCGCTTGTGGTCAGACAGTTGGTGCTCTCTGTCCGACCGAATACGGTTGTGTTTCGTTGTTCGCTCCTTATCGCTACATATATCTGCTCGACAAGTAGCTCTCCCTCTCCGCTCGCCCCATATTTAGAGTAACACTCATCCAGCGAAAACAACTTGACAAGGTGTGATCTAATCAATGTTTGTTTGTTTATTTGCTTCGCCCTGCCGCTCGAACAGATGCCAACCTGGAGTGCGTTGGCCAGCGGAGAAGATTCTCGGACACAGTGAGCGCGGAGGAGGCCGTCTCGGAAAGCGGCGACAGCTCGTTTTCAAAGGATTCTTATCACCAAACCATCAGCTCGGCAACGTACCAGCTGGGACCCGAAACGGATAGAATGATGCCACCGATTAACCACGCAGCAGCATCTGGGGCCATGACCGATGCCCAGGGGCTTATCGTGCCCAAAAAGATCACCAACCCCTGCCTGGAGTCAATGGACCGACAGAACCTGCACCGGGAACTGATGTTCAACCAGAAAATGTGAGTATCAGCAGCGCAAACATTATTAACGGAAAATTCACATCTGATAGATATTTCGACGATGTTGGTTCAATTAATATTGTTTATGGATCAAATAACCCTATTGAGAAATGCCATACATTTTTTTTGCATAAATATATATTTATTCCATCCTAAATCTAAGCAAAAATAGCATTACAAAATAATGCTTCTTTAGTATGATTGTTTTTTTTATTATTTTGAATGGTACATATATTGATTTTTGACGTAGGACTACGTCTTTCATTTCTGTACCGGAGAGTAAGTTCAAAGTTTCGGAAACGAGAGCGTGACTTGGAGTGCAAGGTTTCAAATGTTAATAACTCTTTGGCGGCTGAACGAAGTGGTATGAAAATCACTTCATTCGAAGGATACAATGTCAAAGCTTTATATGATTAACGGGTGTTAAATAAAAAATGAGATTTTTTTCAACCACATATATAAAAAATGATTAATTTATTTTTTTTTCATCGATTTCAGTATTTTTTATTAATAACATAATGTATTTTCTTCAAAAAAATGTCAGTGAATGTTTGAGTAAGGGCCGTGGTCTGTTGTTCGACGCAACTTTGTCGCGATGCTCTCATAAGAACGTTGTACGGCACTTACGTCCATTTTCCGGATACAATTCCGGATTCTTGTAGTCAGTTGCTTCGTGTCCTTGGCCCTCCAATTGTTTTTATACACTAGGGCACTGAGCCAAAGAAATCGTTTATTGGGCGGCACTGGGGCAAGTTTGTTGGGTTACGATCTTTCGGCACGAACGGTATCTTTTTCTCCTCAAGATACGCCAGCGTCTTCTTGGCGTAATGGGAAGACGCCTTGTCCGGCCAGAAGACGTACTTCCCATCCGCGTGATGCTCGTTTAGGAACGGCAGCAGGATTTTATCGAGGCACTCTTCTCGATAGATTTGTTGGTTGATTGCCAGACCGCTCGGCTTAAACCAAGGCTTTGAAATGCCCCGGTCGGAAATGGCGATGTATAACATAACCTTTTTTTCAAACTTGTGCTTGAACTTGTATTTTACTTCAGGCGGTGTGGATGACTTGTCGCTGGAGTAGTAATTATCATTTCCTGGAATATGCGTTTTGGACAGCGGAAAATAGCTTTCGTCGTCCAGAACGAAAGACGTCCCGCGGTATTTTTTGGTCATCCACCGACACTGTGATTTAACCATCTCAATCTGCTCCTCCGTGTACTCCGGCGACCTCGTCTTCTTCCTGCAGACGATTCCTTCCATCTTGAGGGTCCGATGGATCAATACGTGGGAGCAGCCATATTTCCGACCGGCGTCACGCAGGCTGGTTGCATCCTTGTTGTCAAACAGCTTCTTTAACGATGTCTTCCTCTGCTTCGTCATTATCGTCACCGGACGACCACTTCCGACCTTCCGCTCTACGTTCAGGGAACCCAGGACACGATATACCGTACTGACAGGTACATTTTCTTCCTTAAATAGTGCCACCGTGAACTTTTTTCCTTGCTGGAAATGCGTTTCGTAGAACCGTACAATGCGTTCGCGGAGCACGTGCTGTTTCGACGCCATCTTTGCTTTGACTAAATTCAAACTGGCAAAACCAAACACGCCTACTGTTTCTAGGGAGCCCAAAGAGCAATTTTCTTGGAGAAAGAAAATTTTAGGCTCTTTATTTGAATTACTGAAAGGTATTGAAAAAATTCTCATTTTTTATTTAACACCCGTTACTTATTGTTACTTATTGACTGGAAAAATTGTTTCAATAGCCTGAAAAATGTTTTGAAAACAGAGTATTGAAATCACACAAATCTGTGTTTAAGCTGGCGCCCACTCGGAAATATACCAAAGAAACCATATTGTTCGATGAAATCAAAAGTTTTAATCAGGTGCCGAAAATATTCCCGTTCATGACATTCAAATACGGCGAATTTCCGCCGGCCTTGTATTGATAACTTACTGCTCAAGCGAGAGTCAATAAATATGAAACAACACTATCAATGAACACCAGTGGAATGAACATCATTTTCATTTGCATCTTGATTTTCGTCATGATATTCGTAACGTCGAAATTGAAGATCATTGCGTGTTAGTGAAAATCCAAGCATAAAATTCAATGTCAACCAATTGAGAGTGAATGTATAGTATAACTATGTATCGCTATGTTTTATGAATCTATTCCCGATATGGCATACACCCCCAAATATTAGGCTGTCAAAAAAGTCCTGCGGTATTTTTTTAAATTTTCATTTGTTCATAAAATTAGTAAAAAAATCATCTGTTTTAAGTCAAATATGCGCTGTTTTGTTCGATGACTTGTTCCCAACGAGATGCCAACTTCATAATACCCCTGTTATAGAAGCTCGCTTCCTTATTGGCAAAAAAACTCGGATAGCCAATTTTCACAGGCCTCTTTTGTGGATAACTTCTGACTACCTAGCTCGTTCGCCATGGACAAAAACAGGTGGTAGTCACTTGGTGCAAGGTCCGGACTATACGGCGGATGCAAAAGAACCTCCCATCCGAGCTCCCGGAGCTTCTGGAGCGTCACCAAAGAAGTGTGTGGCCTGGCGTTGTCCTGATGGAAGACAATGCGGCCTCTGTTTATCAAAGATGGCCCCTTCTTCATGAGTGCTACCTTCAAGCGGTCTAGTTGTTGGCAGTACAGGTCCGAATTGAGCGTTTGGCCATAGGAAAGCAGCTCATAATAGATTATTCCTTGACAATCCCACCAAACACACAGCAGAACCTTCCTGGCCGTTAATGAGGGCTTGGCCACCGCCTGAGCCGCTTCAGCGGGCTTCGACCACGACCGTTTGCGCTTCACGTTGTCGTAAGTGACCCACTTTTCATCGCCAGTCACCATCCGCTTCAGAAACGGGTCGATTTTGTTGCGATTCAGCAGCGATTCACATGCGTCGATACGGTCAAAGAAGTTTTTTTGCGTCACCGTGTGTGGCACCCATACATCGAGCTTCTTTGTGAATCCAAGCTTCTTCAAATGGTTAATAACGGTTTGATGACTTATCCCCAGCTCTTGGCCGATGCTACGGCTGCTACTTTCTCGGCTAATTCAGCGATTTTGTCGCAATTTTCGACGACAGGCCTTCCGGAGCATGGCGCATCTTCGACGACCTCTACACCAGAACGA
Source organism: Toxorhynchites rutilus septentrionalis (assembly GCF_029784135.1). Classification (NCBI taxonomy): domain Eukaryota; kingdom Metazoa; phylum Arthropoda; class Insecta; order Diptera; family Culicidae; genus Toxorhynchites; species Toxorhynchites rutilus. Next base: position 139,129,396 of record NC_073744.1, on the reverse strand, counting down.
AAACGTTGAAACCATCGTTGTGCAGTGGAAATGGAAACTGTATCGGGTCCATAAACTGCACAAATTTTATTGGCAGCTTGAGATGCATTTTTGCCTTTGTCATAGTAGTACTGTAAAATATGTCGGATTTTCCCTTTATTTTGCTCCATATTTGCGACACTATAACTCACGAACGACTTAACCAAACAAAACACTGTCAAGGACTACATTATAGCGCGCAAAAATACCTTTCCAACAAGCTATAGTATGACTCTATACAATGAATACAACTAGAACTACGCGCTTACAACGACACCTCGCGGAAATACCGCAGGACTTTTTTGACAGCCTAATATATGGGCAACATCTGTGACCATAATGGACGAGCGGAAAACACACATAATCATGCTTTGATTTCCGGTTTTAAGATACTGGCTCTAAATGACCAGCGATGACAGAAAACCCCTACGATATGGGTATTGGATGAAAGCGCTTCAAGAGCAGAAGTCGAATATCGTATTCCGATGCCATTTTGGGAAAGAAGATGGTGGCTTCCGGTTCATTGAAAACGGCCGTGGAAGACCGAAAATGGAGATAGTGAAGTGGAGTTACACAAATAAAGTGTTAGAAACTAAGATCGTGTTAGAACGAAATGGCGGTGATAAAAGAGCATAGAAAGCGGAAACGGACCGTACCTCTCACGCTGAAGGTCACTAGTTCAATTCTTACTCCCGACATTCTTCCAAAAATGGAAGTGACGAACCAGCCGAAAAGTATTGAAAGTCACTATAATACAGTATAAAAAAAGAAAAAGAAACGGAAACGGAACGATCAACGCCTTTCAGCGCTAAACGTCGCTTAACCGCTCAACACCGCACAGCGGTCAACGCTCAACGAAAACTAATGTTGCCTTTTCCGGATTCCTGGTCCTTTCTTTGTTTTCTAAATATGGATATCAAACACGTTTTCAACAAAAATTCACTGCAAGGGATAAAGACCAACCAGTGTTTGGATTTTGATCAATATCGAATGATACACAATGTGTCATGAAGGTAACCTATCACGAACATATAACCAAATAGAAGTGGATCATTCAGATACTTGTATGGATGACAATAATCACTTGTGTTACACTAAATGATTAAGGTGAAGGTCAATGGCGCTAATTTTAAGCTAGCCACAATGGCGCTCATTTCTTTCATCTCCCTCCCTCACCCCTCGCCCGAAAATCAATAATTTTGCGAAATAGTGTGAAGAAAATGATCGTTTTCGCACATTTCCCATCATGTAATATCAACCAAACTCTAATCGATTACTCACAAGTTATTAAATTTCCATCTGCTGGTGCAATGTATAGTGAAAAACGTCGGAAAACTCGAGCTAGTGCTCTGAAAGTTAAATTTTCATTTTTCAATCTTCGGCAATAGTTTTGTTTGTATTGGTGAAAGCATCGTTTTTTTCAATACTGATGCGAGTCAACATCATTGAAACAGCTAGAAAAAACCACTCAATAAAATGTTATTCCTGAGTCATAGCGTTTCATGTCATAAAAACCAATAGAATAGAATTGTGTTGATATCAATACAATTATTATTTTTACGTTTAATGGGTCTATAATGTAAGTTTTAGCAACTTTAACATTGGGTAAGAAAATTGTATTGCAGAGCTCGAAACACTGCCACGGCTGCCTATGCTTTCAAAAACAGTAAACGGAAAAGTATTACTTTCAATCAAAATGCCTCGGCCAACGAAGCGAAGGGTTAAGGCTCTCCAACGTGAATATGTGAAAACAATACGATCAACGAAGGAAAATATTAAGGAATTATCAACATCGAGTTACTATGCGGAAGAACTTGTTAATACCAAAAGAGCCCCAATTCGCATGTGTTATAAATTTGCTCATGTTACGCTCGCGTAACATCAGAATTTTACTTCATATGAAAATGCACCTTCTATATATTTATATTTGCAATTGTTCATCGGAACATATCGTCCCTACATTTTACTTTAGTATTGAATTGTTATTTTCTTTTTTCAAATGTATTCAAAGACTCGTGTCAATGTAGCGCCACACAGTCTGATAAGTGAATTGAATATTTACATGTGCTTTGCTCTTCTCTCACAAACACTATTACCCCATTTTTGCACGTGGTTTTACCTATACTACTACAATGGCTAGCTTCCACCTTCACCTTAAACCAAGAGAGAAACGAAGACTGTTGATTGCATATCCGAACTGTACCAAACATCGCACACTATTTCCGAAGCCTGCATACAAGTTTGAACCACATATATCGTCCCGTTCTGCACGGACAAGTGCAAAGCAATACATGATACAAGAAAAATTACGTCATCATTCGGTCACCATTTTCGGAAAGCAACGAATGGGAAAAGAGATAAAACGAGAGAGTTTTTGTTTCTCACTGGAGCGGTGTTGCTAGTAAAACTATGCGGTGTACAGTGAAACCTGTTTTTGTACGGTTTTTTCTTGTGCGATTTTTTTTTGTGCGATTTTTTTTCTGTGCGGTGTATGAAAAGAAGCATATTTGACGAAGTTATCGTCCATTTAGTTTTTTTCGATGGTTATGCATTTCAGTGCGAAAAAAGCATATTTGCGTCTCAATTATCCACTTCTGAAATCATTCTTCTCCTCCCATCAAATGCTCTAAGTTTTTCTAAGTTTTTGCATGACATGATTTCTAACAGCAACATGTTTCGACATGCAACTTAAAGCATAAAACAGCCACGCGCAACCGAAAAGGCAAAGTGTCCCATCGCAAAACAAGTAAACATAAGGAAATTGAACGGTGAACGGCGTGAATTTGAGTTATTTTCCTGGGGGAAACTTTTTTTATGCGGTCTCTATCTACCGCACAAAAAAAGGTTTTTTTCAAAATGTGTACCGAACACGATTTTTTAACGCTACTGGTGAAGTTTTGCACGATTTTCCCTATCCCTATCCCCCGCACAAAAAAGGTTTGCCTAGATATGAATATTAAGACGCGTCCACATTACACCAATCGGCCTTGGCCGCCCGAAAGCCAACTAAATGTGAACGTACCGCCCGGGCTTGCCGACGTGCCGAAACCCGAATCGAATCAAAACGAAATAAGTGGGTCCGGTTCGAGAATGTCGAACCAAAACAAAACGAAGTAAATTAGCGTTGACGACATTGTGCTTCGTGTGTTCGTGACGGCTTCGTGCATCCAATGGGACATCGGCTTCGTGCACCCGATGGGGTGTCCACATTACATATCGAACCGAATATGCCGCCTGGTACTGGCCGATCGGCATCATTCGGCATAATGTGGACGCGCCTTTAGTGTGGCAGCGAAAATGGTCATGTCAAATTTCAAAAACCTACCATGTACATTTTGTTTATTGGCCCAAAAAAATATCTGTGCAAAGTTTCAGCTCGATCGGACATGATTTAGGGGTGCCTCAAAGCGCTCAAAGTTTTGATTTTTTGATCCTGGGAAATAGGGGAACCCCAATTTTGGATCCTGGGAGTAAAGGAAATCGGGGTTTTCGAAAAAAAAAATTTGATGCCAAATGTCTTAAAATGGCATGAAACGTCGAGATCTAGTGTCATCTCGAAATTTTTTTTGTCAAAAATCGGAACTCTGAGATTTAGTTTTCTTTTCGGCATGCGATACGAAAAATGGATTTGCGCCACTCTCCCTTAAGTCCGATTGAGCTGAAATTTGGTATAGGGTGTTTTTTCGAGGTGGTGAACATTTTGTATAGGGTAACTTTTTGAAAATTTAGGGTCGATTTTTTCCCATACATTCATTGGCACCCTAATATACAGTCATACCTCGATATAAAGCAACCTCGATATAACGTAACTTTTTAAGATGTCTTAGAATTAAAAATAAACAATACAGAAATAGTTTTTGGAGTATAAATTATTTCGAATAAATGTTTCTAGTAAGTTTTATAAGTACCGTAAAATGGGGTAGCATTGGTCTTTTTCTCAATTTTTTGTGAATATGTCCTATCTAAACCGTATAGTATAATGTTTTATATTTTCAAAACGTGTATTGCCCTAGTTGACACGGAAAGAAATGAAGCCCACATTTTTTTAAACATTTAATCTTCTTAAAATAAATGTTACACGTCCAGTTTTCATTTTGGATCTCAACATGGATAACGGAGTTATTCAATAAAGTTGAATTAATTTAATTCTGGAAACTACCGACGCATATCTATACATGGTTGAATTTGTACTTAATGGACATTTCACAAACGTAAACAATGACGCCGATCAGTACATTTAGCTGATTGAAACATTTCAGAAAATATGTTAATCGATTCGTGTTACTTTTACCTGAATTTATCTCATTATTTTTTAATATTAAGAAACTTGTGGAAAAGCAATGTACGGATTGTTTTGTATTACAGTCCACGACAATTTCCCTTATGAAATACGCATGCCTTCAACCTGATATTCTTGAACGGTCTTTCCACTTGGTATTATTATGGCATTTTTTGAACTTTTAGCATAGCTTCGAACATGTTTCGACAACAAAATCCAGAAGAATTTCCATTTAGAAATAAACTAAGTCAAACATAGAAACTATGAAATATCCGGCCAAACTAATATCCGTTTCATCACTAATTGATACGAATTTCACTTCAGTTTTTTTCAGATCATTTCCTCTATTTAAAAGTGACCGTTAGTATACGGAAATTATCTTAAATAGGCATAAGAAAGGTTTATAAATACTACTGGGTGATAGAAAATTTGTTTTTGTGCATTTTTGAGTAACCATGAACAGTTTTGCATCAATCAAAGAACATTTGTTTTTGCTACATAACGTAACGAGAAAAAAAATAAAGTTGCCTTATATCGAGATATAACTGTAAATAAAAATGGATCGCCGAATGTGTTGATGAGAGCAAAACTCGAGGAAGGAATTGTTCGATTTTGGGCTGTCTTTATTCCATCATATTTTCTGTGTCTAATATTTATTCCATGTAACGGAGAAACTTGTTATTTGCAAGTGGTTGAAAAATCTTGAGCGAGAATTCTCGCGTAACTTTTGAGAAGGTCCTATGTAACATTCACATAAACTCGAGAAAAACGAAGGAGACCGGAACATTGATCCGCGAATTGTTTCAAAAGGAATCGATCTTTATCACTACTTTTACCACTAGCAGCCAATAATAACTATGAAAAACCAATCGTAACTGTTGTAATGTGATTTTAGTTTGAAATTGAAGCCTCCGAGCGAAAAATGTTACATAGGATGTTTTGACAGACCGCTTTGCACATTGGACAAATTACGTTGCATGATGTAAATTTGAAAATAACTACTGAACAACGATCCAAATACTTGCACTTTGTGCTAAAAGCAGATCATTATTGTTGTTACTCGTTGAATTGCACTAAAAACTGTTTCTACACCCGAAAATAACAAAAACTCAAAGTGGCCGAAGTGCGACTTCGTGTTGTTTTGATTGCTTTGTTACTTCGGACGTATCGAGCGTCAGAGGAAAGTGGCGTCCGAAGTAACCGAAGTGGTCCGAAGTCGAGTGGTTTAAATTCGAATCTGTACATTGGAGATTTTTTGTATCACAGCAACTCCAAATGAAATCGTCCTAAAAATGCAGATTTTAAAAACTTGTATTTTTGATTCCAATGAAAGTGTGTATTCCGTTTGGGCTGAGGAAATATGAGTTTTCCACAGTAATTGGGATTTTTTTACTCAAGCGTACCTTTTGAAAAGGGCGTATCGATTTTAGTAAGAGAAATCTTTGATAATTTATATCTCGAAAACTATGAGTCGTACCGAAATAGTGTCTTAGAAAGAGTTATAGAGTATTGATGGTTGAATATGAAAAAAATGTACACTGAGAAAAAAATAGTACTCTTTTTTTTATTTACAAAATAAAAATTCAATTTGCAGTATCCAAAATACATATTTTTTTTTTTCATACCAAATAGAAGTCATGTAGAAAATTCAAAAAATGGACCCAAGATGGTAAAACTATTTTTGACGAACTTTGTGGAACATCGAATTTTTAGGAATCTTCGAAACTTCGAGGTTTTGTATGTTAGCAGCCATTTTTAATCACGAATTATGAATCCTGATGTTATTCAAAACAAAAACGGTTATTGTCAATCTCCTTCTAAATGCAACCTTTCTCGAGATATTAAATAAATATTTCTAATTTATTGTTTTTTTATAGTGAATAATCCCTTTTAATATGTTTGTCGTGTTATACCGTCATGTTCATGAAATTTTATGAATTTGCTTATAATTTCCAACATCTTTTCCGAATACATCATTATGGTTCATTTTTTGACTCAAGTGTAACTTTTGAAAAGGTAGTATCGATTTTAGTAAGAGAAATCTTTGATAATTTATATCTCAAAAAATATGAGCCGTACCGAAATAGTGTGTTAGAAACAGTTATAGAGTATTGTTTGCTTAATTTGAAAAAAAAATATACACTGAGAAGAAAAATTAGTACTCTTTTTTTTATTTACAAAATAAAATTTAAATTTGCGATATCCAAAAATATGTATTTTTTATATTTTTTTCAATTTTTTCATATAAAATAGAAGTCATGTAGAAAATTTAAAAAATGGGCCCAAGATGGTAAAACTATTTTTGACGAAATTTGTGGAACATCGAATTTTTAGGAATTTTCGAAACTTCGAATTTTTGTATGTTAGCAATCATTTTTAGCCACAAATTATGAATCCTAATGTGATTTAAAACATTTATTATCAATCACCTTCTAAATGTAGCCATTCTCGAGATATTTAAAAAAATATTTGTAATTTATTGTCTTTTTAATAGTAAATAGGCCCTTTAAATATGTTTGTCGTGTTATACCATTTTCATGAGACTTTATGAATTCGCTTATAATTTCGAACAATTTTTCCAAATACATCGTTATGATAAAGACATATGTTTAGGAGTTACGTTACGAAACATTCGAAGACATGTGGATTAATACAAAACGTAGCGAAACTAAAAATTTTTTTTTGTCTTAATACAAACTTCAATCAATCAAAAAAATTGTTGGAAATTATAAAAAAAATCATAAAATTCCATGAACATGACGGTATAACACGACAAACATATTAAAAGAGATTATTTACTATAAAAAAGATTATAAATTAGAAATATTTTTTTAAATATCTCGAGAATGGTTGCATTTAGAAGGAGATTGATAATAACCTTATTTGTTTTAAATCACATCAGAATTCATAATTTCTGGCTAAGAATGATTGCTAACATACAAAAATTCGAAGTTTCGAAAATTCCTAAAAATTCGATGTTCCACAAATTTCGTCAAAAATAGTTTTACCATCTTGGGCCCATTTTTTAAATTTTCTACATGACTTCTGTTTTATATGAACAAATTGAAAAAAATATTTAAAAAAAACATTTTTTGATATCGCCAATTAAAATTTTATTTTGTAAATAAAAAAAAAGAGTACTAATTTTTCTTCTCAGTGTATATTTTTTTCAAATTAAACCAACAATACTCTATAACTCTTTCTAACACACTATTTCGGTATGACTCATATTTTTTGAGATATAAATTATCAAAGATTTCTCTTACTCAAATCGATACGCCCTTTTAAAAAGTTACGCTTGAGTCAAAAAATTAACCATGATGATGTATTTGGAAAAGTTGTTGGAAATTATAAGCAAATTCATAAAATTCCATGAACATGACGGTATAACACGACAAACATATTAAAAAAGATTATTTACTATAAAAAAGACAATAAATTAGAAATATTTTTTTAAATATTTCGAGAATGGCTAGATTCAAAAGGAGATTGATAATGACCTTTTTTGTTTTAAATAACATCAGGATTCATAATTTGTGGCTAAAAATAATTGTTAACATACAAAAATTCGAAGTTTCGAAAATTCCTAAAAATTCGATGTTCCACAAATTTCGTCAAAAATAGTTTTACCATCTTGGGCCCATTTTTTAAATTTTCTACATGACTTCTGTTTTATATGAACAAATTGAAAAAAATATTTTAAAAAAACATTTTTTGATATCGCAAATTAAAATTTTATTTTGTAAATAAAAAAAAAGAGTACTAATTTTTCTTCTCAGTGTATATTTTTTTCAAATTAAACCAACAATACTCTATAACTCTTTCTAACACACTATTTCGGTATGACTCATATTTTTTGAGATATAAATTATCAAAGATTTCTCTTACTCAAATCGATACGCCCTTTTAAAAAGTTACGCTTGAGTCAAAAAATTAACCATGATGATGTATTTGGAAAAGTTGTTGGAAATTATAAGCAAATTCATAAAATTCCATGAACATGACGGTATAACACGACAAACATATTAAAAAAGATTATTTACTATAAAAAAGACAATAAATTAGAAATATTTTTTTAAATATTTCGAGAATGGCTAGATTCAAAAGGAGATTGATAATGACCTTTTTTGTTTTAAATAACATCAGGATTCATAATTTGTGGCTAAAAATAATTGTTAACATACAAAAATTCGAAGTTTCGAAAATTCCTAAAAATTCGATGTTCCACAAATTTCGTCAAAAATAGTTTTACCATCTTGGGCCCATTTTTTAAATTTTCTACATGACTTCTGTTTTATATGAACAAATTGAAAAAAATATTTTAAAAAAACATTTTTTGATATCGCAAATTAAAATTTTATTTTGTAAATAAAAAAAAAGAGTACTAATTTTTCTTCTCAGTGTATATTTTTTTCAAATTAAACCAACAATACTCTATAACTCTTCCTAACACACTATTTCGGTATGACTCATATTTTTTGAGATATAAATTATCAAAGATTTCTCTTACTCAAATCGATACGCCCTTTTAAAAAGTTACGCTTGAGTCAAAAAATTAACCATGATGATGTATTTGGAAAAGTTGTTGGAAATTATAAGCAAATTCATAAAATTCCATGAACATGACGGTATAACACGACAAACATATTAAAAAAGATTATTTACTATAAAAAAGACAATAAATTAGAAATATTTTTTAAAATATTTCGAGAATGGCTAGATTCAAAAGGAGATTGATAATGACCTTTTTTGTTTTAAATAACATCAGGATTCATAATTTGTGGCTAAAAATAATTGTTAACATACAAAAATTCGAAGTTTCGAAAATTCCTAAAAATTCGATGTTCCACAAAGTTCGTCAAAAATAGTTTTACCATCTTGGTCCCATTTTTTAAATTTTCTACATGACTTCTATTTTGTATGAAAAAATAAAAAAAATAAATAAAAAATATGTTTTGGATATTGCAAATTGAATTTTTATTTTGTAAATAAAAAAAGAGTACTATTTTTTTTTCTAAGTGTACATTTTTTTCATATTCAACCATCAATACTCTAAAACTCTTTCTAAGACACTATTTCGGTACGACTCATAGTTTTTGAGATATAAATTATCAAAGATTTCTCTTACTAAAATCGATACGCCCTTTTCAAAAGTTACGCTTGAGTCAAAAAAAATCCCAATCCCTGTGGAAAACTCATATTTCCTCTAACCCTAACGGAATACACACCTTCATTCGAATCAAAAATACTCAAGTTTTGTCATTTGTCGATTTCATTTGGAATTGCTTATCAGTGATAAAAATGTGAAAAGGATAGATACTTGAACGATTGTTTTCTCAATGCATTCAATGATTGAGAACTAATAGTGTGCATCCATTAACTCGATTTGTTTACATTTGTTGCTTAGGGCCTTTTCAAAAGTTACGCGAGAATTGTCTGTAAATAATCTGATATTCTAATGATGAGTTTTGGTAGAAGTACCAGGAATTTTATAGTAAAGGGTAATTTCAATGGGTCGATTAGAAGATCAATCAACGAACAATTCTGCGATTGGACCGATGAACATGCGCTTAGTAAGCAAACGTGAATGGTTGAAGGTTAGGGTGGCAGCGAAAATGGTAATGTCAAATTTCAAAAACCTACCATGTACATTTTGTTCATTGGCCCAAAAAATGATCTGTGCAAAGTTTCAGCCCGATCGGACATGATTTAGGGGTGCCTCAAAGCACTCGAAGTTTTGATTTTTTGCCCACTCAGGCCCAAAAAGTCGATATTCGGCCAAAATTTTTTTCGTGATAACACCAGATCTCGACGTTTTATGCACTTTTGAGTCATTTGGCATCGAAAAAAAATTGCATTTTTAAGTCATTTGGAAACGAAAAAAAAATCGATTTTCTAAATTTCCTTTAAGATTTTCCCTTGGAAGATTTTCGAGGATCAAAAAATCAAAACTGTCCATGTCGAGATGAGACCAGATCTCGACGTTTTATGCACTTTTAAGTCATTTGGCATCGAAAAAAATTTCGATTTTCCAAATTTCCTTTCTCCCCCCTTGGAAGATTTTCGAGGATCAAAACATCAAAACTTTGAGCGCTTTGAGGCACCCCTAAATCATGTCCGATCGAGCTGAAACTGTGCACAGATAATTTTTTAGGCCAATAAACAAAATGTACATGGTCGGTTTTTGAAAATCGATTATGAATTTTTTCCCATACATCCATTGCCACCCTATTGAAGGTATTGATAACAAAAATAAATTTTGAGCGGGACGAAGTTTGCCGGGTCAACTAGATCATTATAAACAAATTACCTTGTGGAAAAATACTAAACATACACCCATTCTCTTCCCGCAGGGGCAAAAACGTGCTGAACCAAAAATCCGAACTCCAGCGAGCCCTCGAGAAGCAGAAGGAGCGCCAGGTACTGGCCGCGCAGAACCTCGCCAAGCAGCAGGCCCAGGAGCAATCAATCGCCAACGAACTCGGTCGGGTGATAATGCAACGAGCGGCACGTCTTGAGCAGAAGAACCTGGCGGCGGCAGCCGCTGGCAACCAGCAGGACCAGGCCGATTCCATCAATCCGGAGTATCTGAATGCCCGTGCGAAATTGCGTGCCACAACGGCGGTCTTCTCGAAATAAGTGTCAAACCTATTTCCACCTCCCTATAAGTCCCTTCCTCGCCTTGCCCCCACTCCTCAGAGCATTTGTTTTCTTTCTATTCTGCTGTCCATCAGTAGTAGCGATGTAAGATTGATTTTAGCCTGTAACATTGACGAACTCGAAGTAATTTTAGTGATAAGTTTCCCCCTCCCACTATTTTAATGTTTAAGTTTTAACACCTAGACGACCCGAGTGATAACGACACAAATGATTTCCGTTCTGCGTATGGATGCGCGTGTGGATGTGAGGAGTCTCAACGGATGTTGAATATCTGACACAGATTTTGCAATTATCTTAGATAAATGGGAGAGAGAGAAACGGATCCGGAGGTGCACAGAAACGAAGGATTTTTTCGGTTTCGGCGAGAACGGTGCTCTGCTTTTGAGATCGTAATATTTAAGGTTACGATCGGAAGAGCAGGGCCGCATGCTTTAAGTAGTTATAATGAGTTATTTTTTTATAATTCTTTTACTTTTAGATAGAATGATCTGTTGATTGGATAAATGAGAGGAAACTAGTTTACGTTCGAAAAAGAAAGAGAGAGAGAGAGAGCGGAAGGATTTCGGGGAAATAATCGAAGCAAAATTGTGATACAAAACGAAACAAAACAAACAATAACTGCAGCACTCGTTGATGGCAGAAAATTTCCCGGAGATCCTTCGCAAGTGAGCGTAGTGAAAATTTTCCAAACTAAGCCGCAAGGGAATATTAACACTAACAGATAAGCGTCAGATACCATATTCATTGTAGTGTAAGCTAAAATAACAGAACAAACTCGTAAATAAGACGGATGGAACTGCTAGCAGCACGCAATCATCATCATAATACTCAAACAATAAAATCAAACAAGAAAACATGCATGAATGTAACGGAGTTTAGTGTTACACGACATTCTCCAACCATCATATCTACCCAAACCACCTCCCATCGTAACATACAACCATCAAATCCCACATCAAAGTGTAAAAGTAGAAGTAACGCAAGTTAACAGAGAGAACCACCTTTTCCACAAAAACTGAGTAGACGATCCAGCTATGTACACACCCAAAAGACTCTTGGAACCCGACTTTGGCCTTGTTAGAAATTCGTATTTAGAGAGAAAGTAAGAACAACAGAACACTATTCATATATAGAGAACTTTTACCACACAACGCCACAACACGAACCGCCTGTCTCCCGTGTTTTTTGGAAACAACAATAACTGCAGTCAAAAGTAGGACCGTTCTGTAAGTATTTATTGGGAAACGATATTAGGTAGTACGACCAAAAAAAAAACATACAAAAAAGGAAAATTTGTAGGAGAGGAAAACATTGATGTTTGTTCACTGTTGGTAGAACGAGTTTACATAATGTACCATTAACCCACGTAGGTTTAGAGCTTATGTGGAAAGTAGTGATTGATTGATGATGATGGGTTATAAACAGAAAAAAAAACCGATGATGTGTAGTGTTGTAGCGACAGTTCTAGCGATTTTACATTCGTGCGTTAAAAGTAAAATATTATTTTAAATGAGCAATAAAATGACGCCAGCATGTTGACTTGATTACTTCGAAAGGTCCCAGGCTCAAGCCGTTTCTGCAGGCACTCTTCCTTATTCATTGTCGCGTCCTTTGTCTTGTTTGCGATGAGAACAGAGGCGAATGAACTGCAAAGTTTAAAGCCTCTTAAAAGAAAGAAAGAAAGATGAGAACTTTTGTCCACAGCTGCAAATCCCTTGCCAAATCAAGAACTTTCTGGCAAATTTATCAGCGGAAACGAATGGGGACATCTGGAAGTTACCTTATAAAATCTCACGCCTGGGAGTAGTCTAAAATCCATCTTCACGTCCGTTTCGTCACCCATCAGCATGCATCCTTCGTACTTCGTCAAAACTTTGTTGTACCACTTTCGAGTGCGTCTTTTGATCAAATTTTACTTCATCGCCCTGTTTGGTTGCTTGCAAGCACCTTTCGCAAGAGGATTCTCTAGACCAGGGGTTTTAAAACTGGTTTGGGCAAAATACCCCTTTTTTAGAATGAAGTCCTTAGACCCCCATAGCAAAATTTTTTTGAAAATCCTATCTTTAGTTTTTTTTACTGAATAATTATCAATTTGAAAACAGTGCAGTTGGTTAAATGAATAAACTTGACATTATTTTCTCACGGAGGCGATTTGGCGTAGTGGTAACATCCGCACCTCTCACGCAAAAGGCCACGAGTTCAATTCACACTTCCGACATTCTTCCAAAAAATGGAAGTAATGTGACAAACCAAACGTGTTGAAGGTGACTATAGAACTGAAAAAAAAAAATTTCTCATCATATTCAACAAAATAAATAGAGAAAAAATTTAGTAAATATGAATTGTAATAAATAATTATTAATACACATTACTCACAAACTATAAAAACATTTAAATCAATTCAAATTCAAATCAAATCACAAACCAATCTATCCACAACTACCAAAATATCAAAATAAGGTATAATATTGGCGTTCGTTGATTTTCAAACGGTTCGTTCGGTTTCGCGTTGTTTTTAAACCATAATTAGTCCTTTTTCGACAAAGTATGATGATGGAAAAACGAGAAGATGTTTTTCGGCAATGTCTCACATCGCAAGATACTGTTTTTCAATGTTTCATTATAACTAGAACATATGACAACCTTGGCTGCACTCCTGCCTCATCTGTGCTGATGATAATCTACTTTTCTTGCAATATCACCTTGGCTCCTTCCATTCCATTCCATAGGGATCAGATTTTTTGCTACTAAATGCTGTCTGTGAATCACGCAGTGAATGGCCAGTACCTTACGCAGTTGTAACTTTGAGTGAGCTGTAAAACCACGATGACGACCAACCATTGACGGTGTACCATCAGTCTCAATGTTCTTCCATGGAATAGCTTTTTCGTTAAAAAAAAAACCGATTGATTCTCCTCTGGTATCAGTCTTCATATATGTAGAAAAAATCATTTCTCGGCAAATATTTTCATCTTTAATATATCGAACAACAGAGCTTCATTGCTGGGTAATGAAGACTCGTCCAACTGGAGAGAAAATCTGTTGGTCTATTGAACGAAATTTAAATGGAATGTCCAAAAACTTTCTTGCCGCCTTAATAGTTCAACCAACGAACGAAAACAGTTCAAGATTATCTATATATATATATATATATATATATATATATATATATATATATATATATATATATATATATATATATATATATATATATATAAATGGAATTTCTGTCTGTCTGTTTGTCTGTCTGATTCTTATGAACTAAGAAACTACTGAACCGATCGACATGAAAATTGGTATGTAGGGGTTTTTGGGGCCGAGGAAGGTTTTCGTGATAGTTTGAGACCCCTTCCCCCTCTCTTAGGGGGGCTGCCACACAAATTAAACACAAATTTCTACATTACTCGGGAATTAATAAAGCAAATGAAACGAAAAGCAAATGAAACGCATATGGGGGTTTTAGGGTGCAATAAATGTTTCTATGATGGTTAGACTCTTCACCCCCCCTCTCTAAGGGGGAGCTGCCATACAAAAAAACAAAAATTTCTGCATTACTCGAGAATTAATCAAGCAAATGAAACCAAATTAGGAATATGGAGGTTTTAGGGTGCAATGAATGTTTCATACAAAAGAAACACCAATTTCAAACACATTACCTTGCACGAACCTGTTCACTTTTTTTTACTTACCGAATTTTTCATCTTCAACTTTTTGTCCTTTTTTATTTTCATCTTGTACAAACTCATCGTCTTTTTGAGTTTTTAAAATGTACAGCAATAATATTTTCTACAAAGATATTTGTCATTCTCAAGGTTGCCACGAATATTATGTATTTTACAGATTTTTCGCCCAATTTCAAATACAGAATCTGTATATACAGAATTACAGATTTTCAAAGATACATAATTTAAAGAAATTTTTTTCAAATCCAAATTTAAATGTTAAATTAATTACATTTTCTCTGTCTACCTTCTTACTAATAAACTATGTTTTCTTTGAGTTGAGTCATGAGGATATGTACCTTTATTTATAAAAATGTTGAACCATATGAAATATCATCTCACTTCTCCATTTCTGCCCAGAATGTTTGTGGGACACTTTTTGATAATTCCACATTCATCAGCGTGTGTTGAGTGAATATTCTCACTTCACAATGCAAAAAAAACATTGTTCTGAAATCGGTTGGCTTCTACAATGATGGAATCTATTTTGAAAGCTAAGAACTACGTATCGGCTCAAGGAGGAGCGTCAAGGACTAAATTGACGGAAAATTTAAGAAAAGCAAAGTTCAACAAAACCATGTATAAACATCATACAATCTATTATGAGAAAATATTTTTTATGAATTATTTTGTTGTATTGATACGACTTAAGCAAACCATAAATAAGAACAATAAATTCAAAATGAAAATAAACCTTTCTTTCCATTTTCCGTAAGTTTTTTGATGCAGATTTTTTGCTAAAAATACAGATATACCGATTCTTTCAGAAAATTTTACAGGATCGAATGCGGAAACCCTGGTCATTCTAATAACAGGGTGGTTCACGTAACACGACTTATGGAGCATCTTAAGTATTTCAAGTAAGTGTTATTTTATATGGGTCGATATTCAGACCCCGTCGACCCCCAAAATCAATTTTCGTTTCTGTTTCTGGGAAACCGAAATCGACCCCACTTTGAGAAACCCTGCTCTAGACGATAGAGTAGTGCGGGGCAAAGGTGCGCACTGGCCGTTTTGGAGCAAACGAGCATAAAATTTCGACAACAGTATATTCGTTTGAAACATTATTACACCAGCAGCTTACACATATAAACAAGATACATTTAATGAAAGTGGCAAAAAGTTAGGAGGTAAAAAGGGTTCTGCGAAGTTTTGAACTATTTTTTTCAGTTTTGGAGATGATGATTAACTTACCTAAAAAAACTGGAAAGTTCGAAACTACACTGTCAAGGAAACCTTCATTCTAAGTAGATGATTGTGCGTATTCGTTTTTGTGAAAAAGTTCAAGAGCTTTTTTTAAAAATTCGACTAGTTCAAAAATTGCTTGTGGGGCAAAGGTGCGCACCAGAGTTTTGCTCTAAAAAAAACAAAAAAAATGTTTTCATCCAAATTTGTAACGGGACTCACAAGAAGAAAACTGGTTTGAAGGAATGCACTCCAGAAATGCTCAAATGGTCCGACAGGGGCTTCGGAAGGGAGTTTCAAAGCGTCGGATTGGGGCAGACCTCGATATTTCTGAATCAGCTCTGAAGAAGAGGCTCATATCAGTGAGTGATTTATGATTTCAATCATCTTTAATTGACATTTCTACTTCTGCTGGGATGTGCCAGAGAGCACCTAGGGCTGTTCAGACAAGTATTTACGAGTGAGCAGTCTGAGCATCTGGCGAAACACTGTAGAGCACTGGGCAAAGCTTTCTATGGTATGCGTTCTGGCGTTCGATTTTGCGGATGCCAACAACCTCCAGCACGAATTTAATCAAGTTGCAAAACTGGCAGGAAGAGATTCGGATTTTAGCTTCATGAGGAACCATCGTATGTCTCTTCGAACCCCACAACAGCGCTCCTCAGAACCGAATCCAAGACGAGGAAAAACATTTTTAGGAGGTTGTGTTAAAGACATGACCGCATTGTTGACATAGAACTACGCGGTGGTTTAATTCAAGTCGCCTGTTTATAACTGCGGATTTTATTTTATAATCCAACGAAAATTTTGAAATGACCATTATACCAGTTTGGTCGCTCTGAAATGTTTTTTTTTTATTGTAGAATCATTTGATGATTCATTCTTGTACTCGCAGAACAATACTTTGCTCGAGATGAGCGCAGCTCTCATCCTTAGTGAAGAAAGTTTTGCTACTGGTAAGCAAAACCAAATCACATACAAAATGCCAGAACGAAATTTACTTTCTTGGTGACTAAATAAACGAAATAAACTCTATCTGCACGTCAACCCAAATAAATAAATAAATTATTATAACTTATTGAATAACTTGGTATTCCCCCATTTAATTTTTGGTGCACAACCTTAACACCTGCTTCGCCATAGCATCAGTTCAATGCATTGATGCAATGTCAAAGGCACCAACGAAGCCTTTATGATGACAGAAAACAAACAATGTTAACTGCTTGGAAAAAGGCTGAATATTTTCCTCAGTAAAGATTTATTACTAATACCCTAGCGTAAATAATTCCCTCCCGCTTTTACTTACGGGATATGGAGCACGCACGTATGCATATCGTACAAATATCCATATATCGATGACTTGAAGCAACTAAATAAACACACACTTATCTCTGTTTTGCGCTCTCCTCAACAGAAGCCTTTTCGGTTAATATTGTCAGTCTAGATTGGCTTAGCTGTCATCCTTTGTGAAGAGAGTTTTCCTACCGTCATGCGAAACCAAATCACGGTCAAAATTCCAGAACATTTATTTTCTTGGTGAGCTGACGATAGCCTAGCTTGATGATTCCCCACACAATTGTGTAGCTCAGAACCTTAATGCAATGGCGTCAGTTTGATGCAATGATTGCAATGCTAGAGACATCAGCGAGTGAGTAATTTGGTCGCGTCCACAGCTCAATCCGAAACGAAGACATATGATGACGCAAAACAAGGAAGAACAAGCGATTGTCATTGATTCTGTATTCAAGAACGATACTGAAAGTTTGCCTTCCTTCCTTGCTTGAGACTTTAAACTTCTTCAGTCCATTCGTCTCTAACCTTCAAAAAGGCCCTTAGAAACTTTACTTTTTCCTCGTGTTACTTCTCCACCCCCATTGCCTTGAGAAAGGCATTCGATCCCTCGCCGTCCAGCTCGCCCAGCAACGATATTGTTCAGTCGATTTCCTCACGAAGAATGAAAATTTGCCTCAGCGAGATCCACTGTTTAAACTTTTCAGTTCATTCGCCTCTAATATTTCCCCTTCGTTACTCGTCGATAAGTTGCTCGTTATTGACAGCTCTGTTAGGGAAAGCACACAAATGGACAGAACAAATGTATGAGGAAATGGGAATGCTTCCAATTTTCATCATCTTGAACCATATACAGACTATGGGATTGTAATGTATAGCATATCAAACAAATCTTAGGGAATTTCCGATTCGTTTGGTATATAAATCGCCAAAATCCGTTCACGGCAAAAATAGTTATTAACGTTAACTTTATTTCATAATTTCATAATTTTTCTGTTTTCTGATTTGGCACCCTTAATGAAAGACGTAGTTCTACGTCAAAAAAATAAAAAAAAACCTTCATATTTTTGTCGATTAGGCATTCAAGAATATACCCTAGAGAGGATTTATCGAAAATCTTATTATTTATTTATCGTGTTAGAGCCATTTCAGTGATGCGGTATCTAACCTGGTACAGCTATAACAGTGAAATTCAAACACGTTTTTCTCGAAGCTAGTTTTTTCAAACTGGCGTACACGATATCTCATGTTCTATCGCATGAACCACTGAAAAATGATATTTTTTTTAAATTTTACTATTTAAAAAAAATCGGGAAACGTTAGAAAAAATGTTTTGAACCGCATTTTGTTTTTCAAACGGCTGCCATTTTGTCAAAAAAGATGTTTTTGACTTGTCCGTGGTTCGTGCGATAGCGGCATCTTTACTGATTCAGAATATGTTCGATTTTTTTGTTTCAGATAACCAGAAAGGCTGGGATCGTGTACGCCATGCTACAACTTTTTTTTTAAATCTTCTCACTCCATCAGCTGTTAACTATTCTAGTTAAGAATATGTTTTCTCCGTTCAATTTTTGTTTTATTGTTAAAAGCTAGATGAACAAATAATGATAGAATTGATAGTAAAATAATCTTTGTTTTATTTTTACGATGCTCGAAAAAAAAATCCGAAATTCGTGTCTCTACACTAGAACACCCCCTTAAGCCAAATTTATCCTGTTCATAAAAACGGAAATTATTACATCAGATAACCTGCATATGGTTTGTTGGCAATATTTTACTCGCGTCTGTTCTCAAGTACAGAGAGCGAAAATTGATTGAGGTCAAATCATTTCTACAGGAATACGGTCTCGAGCAGTGACTGCCTACACATACAGTCGCTGGTGAATAAGAAAACATCACCTTTGGTAAATTTGGATTTTAACACTCCTGTACTCGCGCATTGGTCTGTCAGACCGAGAAATCAATAATTCGTTCATTTCTCAGAAAATATCAACATTAAGACTTTGCGATTCTCTCTAGCTTCGTTATTCGTCGTTCGTCATCGTTTAGCGTATCGCATGTGTTGGTACAAAAGGAACGTGTACCACTTTTTTAACACTTCCGGTCTGACATACCGACGCGAGTATAGGTGTAATTTTTTTGGACAAGAACCTTTTTTCCTATTTTAGAAAATTGTTCAATGAAATGTATAAATTAATGTTAGTGGCGTGGAATATTTATTGAATATAATGCATAAAATCATTGATTTCAGTCCCTTTTGTAACTGGATTGAACGGATTCATATATTTTCTATTCTTAGATATATTCGTCGTTAGATTCATACGTTCAAAAGCAAAATGTAAATGTTTGACTTTCGTATAGTTATTCGCTAAATATAATGGTCATATATATACACACTTGTGAAAGAATTGTAAACAGTAAACTATAAACTAATCGGTGGTTTATGGTAATTTTTAACAGTTACAGTTTCGGGGATATTTTATCATAATGGACAACATCGACAAGAAAACAAGAAAAAGAAAAGGAAGTTCCTAGAAATCCTTTTATATCATCTTTTTATGCCCCATCTAAAAAAAGGCATTACTTCTTAGTTTACCAAGAATACAGAGACAAAGAATATCAGAATATTAGAATATTAGAATTATGCAAACTTTATATTCCAGAACCTTCATCATCTAGTAATTATCTAGTACATTCTTTTCTTTGATAAAAGACCCGAAAAATACGCAACAACTGCATGTAAAATGTTTATTCCGAGCATGCAGTTATGCTATGTTCTGATTCTTACCGTTCTGAATCATATTTCGGCACTTTGTTCTAATATCTTGAAATGCCTAATGCACTGATGATATAACTATCAAATTAATATCACAATTGCTTCTTTAGAGTAATCCCCTGGTTTCACTATCATTTCACATGAGAACTACATTTAAATTATAACATAATCGACAGAAATCTTACAACACTACTCATTATAGTTTGTGTTTGACGTTTCCTTAGCGTGAGCACGTAAAATTCATCCGTTCATAAATATTTAAATTTCTCCCGTGTTTCATCAGTTCTCATCATTGTTAACAGTTTACTGTGATTGCTTGGTAAGTGTTTCGAAGTTGACTATAAAATATAATCAAGTGTAATGTAATTTTCGTCCAAAAAATTACAAAATAAAGTGGCCGAAATTTGAATTCAATCTGTCCGAAATTTGATTTAGTGTCCGAAGTTTGATTCTTATTCGCATCATTTGAAAAGCATTTTATTCGATAATTTTTTTATGTTTTCAGTCAAATAGATACCAAAGTAGAAAGCTTAAAAGCACATTGAACTAATTTATTAAAAATATCAACCGAATAATACCTGTGCATAAAGTTTAGATCTGTTTTCTGCATCATATGCCTTAAGCGTCCGAAATATGATTCAGAACGGTACTCCAATGAAACCACAATCGATTAATACGTTGTAATGTTGTTTCATAGCTATTTATACTGCCACGAATTATATTCAGTTGCTTACTTT
Organism: Toxorhynchites rutilus septentrionalis; assembly: GCF_029784135.1. Lineage (NCBI taxonomy): Eukaryota > Metazoa > Arthropoda > Insecta > Diptera > Culicidae > Toxorhynchites > Toxorhynchites rutilus. Next base: position 139,108,729 of record NC_073744.1, on the reverse strand, counting down.
TAAATAATAACAGTGAAAAATTCGAAATTCGTTATTTGTGTTTGAGTATTAAAAAGTAATTCTGTTTTGAGGATGCTGAATTAGATGACTATTAAAACATAATAAAGATGAAGAAAACATATTTTTTGGAGTTTTTTTCATTCAATCATACCCTCTGTTTCAAATAAATGCCAATAAAGCCTGAAAAAAAAACAATGGCAACATTACAGAGAAATTCAATTTTTGGTCTATGACACCGTGCGCGAGTATACGTGTTATGATATTGCACGTGAGTACAGGGAGGGTTAAAGAAATTTTGTTGTCAGCAAAATAATCAGAAACGCTACTCTGTATGAACCGAGCTTCAAATAAACGATCGAAGCGACAATGGTGGTTTTATGACCAAATACTCTTTGAGTTTGTGTCCAGGCTTACTGACAAAAGAGTGAGTGTCCCTCTATAGGCTGTTTCTATGTTATTGATTTTCTACCACATGATGACTGGTGAGCTATCTGTCAGGTTTTTATATAGAATGTTTGAATTTGACGTTTAGATAATTTATTGAACGTTGTAGCTAGATGTCACCAGATGGCATTAGTATAGTGCTGTTCATGTCTAACCACAGTGGGTACAATATCGTATATTTTCCTGTTTGTTCCACGTCACATTTATTGCGCTATGATACAACAAAAAAAAAGATAATTGAGAGAAAATAAGTTAGGGGCAGGACTATCTGCTTTAAATAAATAAATAACAAAAGTAGAGAAAAGATCTCAAAAAGGTATTTCTTAAAAATTCTTAAAAAAAATACATATGAATTGCTCATATGATAACTAACTGCTTTCAATTCTACGAAGTGTATAAAAATATAGATAAAGACGATAGGCGCGAAACATTAAAAAAAAACTAAAATTCCAGTGTTTCATAACTATAAAGGGTGTGTCACATCAAATTGCATCACGGAAAAAACGCTGTAGAAATTCGCCCAGTAGACCGATCCTTTTGAAAATTTTAGACAGTAAAATAAAAACTATTCAACAACTTTTGGCATTTTCTTTTTATTCATACTTCGAGCCCAAGCCCGTATGCTCGCACCTTCCTCTTTACCCCGTCCATAAGGTTCTGTACAACGTCAGGTTGTAGTTTTTTTTTTGAACAGAAATCCATTTTCTCTTGAAGTCCGCCTCCGATTTGACTACTTTTGGGTTCTTCCGGAGGGCCTGCTTCATAATCGCCCAATATTTCTCTATTGGGCGAAGCTCCGGCGCGTTGGGCGGGTTCATTTCCTTTGGCACGAAGGTGACCCCGTTGGCTTCGTACCACTCCAACACGTCCTTTGAATAGTGGTACGAAGCGAGATCCGGCCAGAAGATGGTCGGGCCCTCGTGCTGCTTCAATAATGGTAGTAAGCGCTTCTGTAGGCACTCCTTAAGGTAAACCTGCCCGTTTACCGTGCCGGTCATCACGAAGGGGGCGCTCCGCTTTCCGCAAGAGCAGATCGCTTGCCACACCATCTACTTTTTGGCAAACTTGGATAGTTTCTGCTTGCGAATCTCCTCCGGAACGCTGAATTTGTCCTCTGCGGAGAAGAACAACAGGCCCGGCAGCTGACGAAAGTCCGCTTTGACGTAGGTTTCGTCGTCCATTATCAGGCAATGCGCCTTCGTCAGCATTTCGGTGTACAGCTTCCGGGCTCGCGTCTTCCCCACCATGTTTTGCCTTTCGTCGCGGTTAGGAGCCTTCTGAACCTTGTATGTACGCAGGCCCTCCCGCTGCTTGGTCCGCTGGACGAATGAACTTGACAAATTCAGCTTATTGGCGACATCCCGGACCGAACTTCTCGGATCACGTCTAAACTGCTTAACTACGCGCTTGTGATCTTTTTCACTGACGGAGCATCCATTTTTGCTGTTCTTCACCTTCCGGTCGATGGTTAGGTTCTCGAAGTATCGTTTTAGTACTCTGCTGACCGTGGATTGGACGATTCCCAGCATCTTACCGATGTCCCGATGTGACAACTCCGGATTCTCGAAATGAGTGCACAGGATTAATTCACGACGCTCTTTTTCGTTCGACGACATTTTTCCAAATTTACGAAAAATTGACAGTGAAGCATGGCCAACGTGATCTATACACTCTTATCTGATTATAAGCGAAAGCTGAAGATATAATTCCTAAAAATTAAATTTCTACAGCGTTTTTTCCGTGATGCAATTTGATGTGACACTCCCTTTAGAACCAGATGGAAAAACTCTCACTCCTTTACAAAATTAACGACAATTTTACATGAATTACGATAAGTTTCTAATTCGTGAGTCATCTTTAGTTCAAAATCAGTTTAATCGGGGTGTTTACGACCAAGCTGCGCCATGTTGTAGTGTGTATCTCGTTCTACGCAGAGGATTACTGCTCGTTCAAGCTCTTCAATTGACTCATACTGCTTGTAAGCTGCATCTACTATTCGTATGATCATTCCCCATAAATTCCTGACAGGGTTTTGATTTGGTAAACAAGCTGACCCGTCCAGAATCTGAAGCTCCTATTCATTAAACCATGCCAGGACCTTCCAGACTTTATGAATTGATGTCAAATTACCCAATTATCAAATTGTTTTTGATCCAAAATAGCAGTAAATGACTCTGAAGTACTTCATTGCACTTCTGACTGTTCATTCGTGTAGATCAGGGTTTCTTAAAGTGGTCGATATCGACCCCCTGGGGTCGATTTCGGTCTCCCAGAGGTCGACATGAACGAAAAATGATTTTGGGGGTCGACGAGGTCTGAAAATCGACCCCTGTTGAATATTACAAGTCTATGTTTTAAGCTTTCAAGATACAGTTTAAGTTGTGTTACGTGATCCAACATGATTTTTAGAAGAAAGTATTATTGTTATAATTGAAAAACTTAACAAATAGATGAATGCGTATAAGATGACAAATTTGGCATTTGCGTTCTGAAATTTGTTGGAACTTGAATACACTAATTTACTGATTTAATTCAAGAGATTACATTAGTAAAAATACAAAGAAAATCACCAGGCTCATCTTATAACACTTTTTTTTTAAAAAATATCACTACCGCGTGATTTTTATATTTTTTTTCAAAAATTGATTGCCTGCTCCAGTATTTGTGAGTAATTTGTATTAACATATCTACAATTAAATCAATGTTTATATACTTTTACATCTATATATTTTGTTTAATTTTTAAGACAAAATGATCTCAATTTACCCCGATTATCCCACGGTTGCCAGACTTCCAGATTTTGGTAAAGCATACAGATATCCAGACCGTTCTTTGTCTAGTCCAGACGTTCCGCACTGTGCCCAGATTTTTCCAGATTAAAAAAAAATCTGCAATCACATTTGCCTTTATTGTTGGTTTGGAAAACTAGTTTGCGCTAGAAACAGTTATTCAAAATAGCATCACTAATTTCACCGAAGTGATTGGGAGCCCAGAGCACTGATGCTTATTTAGTTGATGCTGGTTTCTACAAAATATGTAGTAATTGTCTTGGAGGATTGACGGATTTCTTGAAGCATACTGCGACTGAGAAGTAAAAAAGCGACCGCTATGATCACGAGTATTCTCGGAGATGGTCAACACGAGGAGCCCATTAGTCATTTGCGAAGCAATCCGTTCAGTTTAATTGCCGACGAATCGACGAATCTGACGAAGAAATAGTCACTAGCCTTGAGAGGTAGCAGCGCACTGTTTGTTTGTCCGGAGGTCAAATAATTGGCACTTTTTGACAGATAAAGTTTGGTTTGAAATTTTTACAAACACTGTTTGGTTTGCCGATTCGAAGAACAGACCAAACAAATATTTTGGGTATCCAATATTTTTTAAGCAACTGAATATGCTTGTGCTTGTCGTGTTTTGTGTCGAATATATTGATCGAATTTCATCTGTTAAATGAGTCAAATATTTGGCTTTGGTCAAACAGTGTATGGGCACCCTTAGTAGCCAGAACTAGCTATTGAGCAATTCCAAATCGAAATCGACAAATGACAAAACATGAGTATTTTTGATTCGAATGAAAGTGTGTATTCCGTTTGGGTTAGAGGAAATATGAGTTTTCCACAGCAATTGGGAATTTTTTGACTCAAACGTAACTTTTGAAAAGGGCGTATCGATTTGAGTAAGAGAAATCTTTGATAATTTATATCTCAAAAACTATGAGTCGTACCGAAATAGTGTCTTAGAAAGAGTTTTAGAGTATTGATGGTTGAATATGAAAAAAATGTACACTGAGAAAAAAAAGACGGGTGGGTAATGTCGGGGACATAACCGGAGTGACGTAGGACTATACTAAGGGGACAGCTTTTGTTAAATATATATTTTAAATATATTGTTTTATTTTCTTCTCCTACGTGAATACCAACCTATCTACCTGAATAATGGATTAGTTTACTGTTTACTCTTTATGAACATGTTGATGGTTCTGAAAAGAACCTTTGGTGTTGTGTTTTTGTTATCACTCGATATTCCCATCTTGTTCGGTTAAACCTTCCTGTTTGGCTATTGCGTTTGCCACTCGCCACAGCTTTCACAGTTGGAAAATTTCTTCCCATCCAGCTTGTGACATGTTGTTCAGTAAATTACATTTAATGCGACGTGCCGGAGAAACACTTTGCCACTCACTGAAACTAATTGTTGCCTTGATGAGCGCCGAACCGAAGCTGCTTTGTTTTTGATGCGGGTTTTCTGATTGTCGTGAGCAGCTTTGCAAGCCAACTCGAGCACTCCGACGGCCTCTATATACTCTATAATTGCTGTTAGGTATTGCTGGTGCTCCGGCACCAATCCGTTCGGCCTAGTTACCCTTGCGGAGCAATCAGTGAATGCGACCAACAGGGAACTGGAGACCTGCACGGTTCGAGTGAGACTTTGCCTTTCCCTTAACTTGTCCTCCTTTGTTACGTTCACGATACCGATGCCGTACCACCACACGGGTTTACGGTTTGAAAGAAAATAAGATATTTTTTTGGGGTCCGCGTGTTTTATACTCTAGCGGTACACACTCACAGGATAGAGACAAATCGGCAGACTCAGCCAGAGGGGCGAGTCCAACGAGACGAACGAATGAGCGTTAAAAGAGAGCGATGGCAAAAAAATACATTCATTCCGATTTGTTCGCTCGTTGGATTCACATGCAGGCTAAAAAGGGTCCTTTTCAGGATCACAAAATTATCTTCAATCTAAAGAGTTTATTGTTTTGTTATCACTCGATATCCCCATCTTGTTCGGCTCAATCTTTCTGTTTAGCGATTGCATTTGCCACTCGCCACAGCTTTCACAGTTGGAAAATTTCTTCCCATCCAGCTTGTGACATATTTTACAGTAAATTACATTCAATGGCACGTCGCATTACCACCGCTCAGTGTCGGATTGGAGGTAATTTTAACCTGTAATTGAACATTTGTGCTGACAGTGAAACAGTGTCGACTTTCAATGTGGGGTCATAATTTGGACCCCGAACTCTATGTTTACAAAAATGTCCAACTAAATATGTCGCATTACAGGTCCGTCCAATTAGCTAAATATCAAGATAAGTGTAAATTACTGTACTTTCAATCTAGATGCAATTCAAGAATTTGTGAAAATCAATCAGCTCAGAACAACTGCCAAATTCACATACTCATCATATCCTGGCAAACAAATTATGAAAAAATCAATTTGTGTTTTATTATTATTTTGGATATTGTTTTAGAAAGCATTGAACTGTATTTCCTAAACTCTTTTTTGGAAGGTTTAATGGCCCTGAAAAGCGCCTTGTTTTATGGAATGGTTCCAATTCAGAAAACTTAGTACTCGTGGTTTTGAAAAAAAAACATTTCGAACGCCCTCGATGCCGCCTTGTTCTGGATTTGCCACCAAAGCAGTTTGTATAAAGAACAAACTTTTTTCTTCTGCTACCTGATGCCGTTTTGCGATTGCGTTTGCCACTCGCCACTCGCTGCAACTGCCTGTTGTCTTGATGTCCACCGAACTGAATGTGTTCTGTTCCGAATACGGGTTTTCTTATCGTCGCGAGCAGCTTTGCCAGCTAACTCGATCACTTCGGCGGCCGAAACTATATAACGCCGGCTAGGTGGACTGGTGCACTGGTACTAACGCGCTCGGCCTAGCTACCCTTGCGGGGAACTCCAGACCAACACGCTTTCCCTTCACTTTTCCTCCTTTACCATGTCCAGACATGGCTGCTTGTGTTGGTTTGTTAATGTGATGTGATGCGAAACGATGTGGTGTACGGTTTGAATGAGAATGATCGTTACGGCAGCGGAGCGGGGATTTTTAAGCTGACTGGCTGGCTCGAGAGTTACGCATGTGTGAGACTGCGACCAATGTTTCGTTAATTTTTTCGTTTTCCTTTCCAATCGTGCTTCATTCTATTTCGCTGCTGCTCTGGTTGCCCGTTTTGGTCGGTACGATTTGAGGAGCACAAAATGGACCAATCAAAAATGGGCACATAGTGCATTTTGACAATGCTTGATATTTCACAATTATTCAATTATTTATCTCAAGAAAAATGAAATGTTATTCGTTATGATAGATGCGTAGATATATTTCCTATCAATTGATGCAAAAACCTTTCCGATCTATTGAGAAATGCTCGAGTTATAAGCGTTCCAAATCTTGCATTTTTTCCTACTTGTTCAGTGCCTAGATTTCCATTTCACCCCCTATATCTTCCGGTTAGACGTAGTCCTACGTCAAAATAGTACTCTTTTTTTTATTTACAAAATAAAAATTCAATTTGCAATATCCAAAACACATATTTTTTTATTTATTTTTTTTATTTTTTCATACAAAATAGAAGTCATGTAGAAAATTCAAAAAATGCGCCCAAGATGGTAAAACTATTTTTGACGAACTTTGTGGAAGATCGAATTTTTAGGAATCTTCGAAACTTCGAGTTTTTGTATGTTAGCAGTCATTTTCAATCACAAATTATGAATCCTGATGTTATTCAAAACAAAAACGGTTATTATCAATCTCCTTCTGAATGCAACCATTCTCGAGATATTAAAAAAAATATTTCTAATTTATTGTTTTTTTTTATAGTGAATAATTCCTTTTAATATGTTTGTCGTGTTATACTGTCATGTTCATGAAATTTTATGAATTTGCTTATAATTTCCAACAACTTTTCCGAATACATCATTATGGTTCATTTTTTGACTCAAGTGTAACTTTTGAAAAGGCAGTATCGATTTTAGTAAGAGAAATCTTTGATAATTTATATCTAAAAAAATATGAGTCGTACCGAAATAGTGTGTTAGAAACAGTAATAGAGTATTGTTGGCTTAATTTGAATAAAATATACACTGAGAAAAAAAATTAGTACTCTTTTTTTTTATTTACAACATAAAATTTTAATTTGCGATTTCCAAAAATATGTATTTTTTAAAAAAAATTTCATACAAAATAGAAGTCATGTAGAAAATTTAAAAAATTGGCCCAAGATGGTAAAACTATTTTTGACGAAATTTGTGGAACATTGAATTTTTAGGAATTTTCGAAACTTCGAATTTTTGTATGTTAGCAATCATTCTTAGCCACAAATTATGAATTCTGATGTGGTTTAAAACAAAAAAGGTTATCATCAATCTTCTTCTAAATGCAACCATTGTCGAGATATTTAAAAAAAAATATTTCTAATTTATAATCTTTTTTATAGTAAATAATCTCTTTTAATATGTTTGTCGGCTCAGTGTATATTGCTGAATTGGCAGCGATATACTGGGCGCTGGACAGCGTCGCCTCACGACCTGTTGAACACTATTACATTGTAACGGATAGTCTTAGCTCTGTCGAAGCTATCCGTTCAGTGAGGCCGGAAAAGCACTCGCCGTACTTCCTTGAGAGAATACGAGAAATTTTGAGTGCTTTATCCAGACGCTGTTATGTCATTACCTTTGTGTGAGTCCCTTCTCATTGCTCAATTCCGGGTAATGAGAGGGCTGACTCATTAGCAAAGGTAGGTGCGATTGAAGGCGATATTTATCAGCGTCAAATCGCTTTCAATGAATTTTACTCTTTAGTCCGTAAAAATACCATCGCTAACTGGCAACGCAAATGGAACGAAGATGAATTGGGCCGGTGGCTTCACTCGATTATCTAAGGTTAGCCTCAAACCATGGTTCAAAAGTCTGGACTTGAGTCGGGACTTTATTCGCACCTTCTCCCGACTCATGTCCAATCACTGTTCGTTAGACGCGCTACTCTTTCGTTTCAATCTGGCCGGCAGCAATATCTGCGTTTGTGACCGAGGTTACCATGACATCGAACACGTTGTTTGGTCGTGTGAGGTGTATCTTGTTGCCAGATCGAATTTAGAGAACTCCCTTCGGGCTAGAGGAAGGCAGCCCAATGTGCTGGTGAGAGATGTGTTGGCTCGGTTAGACCTTGATTACATGTCCCAAATATATGTTTTCCTTAAATCTATCGATGTTCGTGTGTGATTATCCTTATATCCTTATACCCTCCATTTCTTCCTTTGTGAGTAATTGGTCCGCTTGCTATAAGCAGGAGAATGTGTAAATTCACAACAGATGTACGAATAGATTTAAGAATTGAGTGTGTGTGATTATCAACATTGTAATAATTTCCTTATACCCCATCCTTTTCCTGAGAAAAATATGTCACCCTTTTAATCTCGAGTCCACCGCGAGTAATCGGTTTCCCACATTACTAACCATAGATTTAAGAAAATTGTTCATATATATAGTTTTAAAAATATATTTAAGATTTCGGCTCCTTTAAACTTATGTAACTGAGCCTGTAAAAATAAACGAATTTATAAAAAAAAATATGTTTGTCGTGTTATACCGTCATGTTCATGAAATTTTATAAATTTTCTTATAATTTCCAACAATTATTTTGATTGATTGAAGATTGTATTAAGATAAAAAGGATTTTTTAGTTTCGCTACGTTTTGTATTAACCCACATGTCTTCGAATGTTTCGTAACGTAACTCCTAAACATATGTCTTTACCATAACGATGTATTTGGAAAAGTTGTTGGAAATTATGAGCGAATTCATGAAATCTCATGAACATGATGGTATAACACGACAAACATATTTAAAGGGCCTATTTACTATAAACAAAGGTCGGACTCGATTATCCGGGATTCGATTATACAGAATTTTAGACTCGATTATCCGGAGTATTTTATTTTTGAACCCCATCAATATGGGTATCAAATGAAAGGGCTTGACTAGTAGAACACAGTCATTTATGAAAAATGCAAATCTAAGATGGCGGCCACTACAAAATGGCGAATTTTCTATTTTCTCAGAACCTCATCAATATGGGCATAACTTGAAAAGGCTTGACTAATAGAACATAGTTATTTATGAAAAATGCCCAAAAATGTATCAAAAAAAAGTTCTCAACTAGTAGAACATAGCAGATATTAAAAAATCCAATTTGAAGATGACCGCAGTCCCCAAACAACTAATTACTTTTTGAATGGTTTCATTCAGCTTGCCCTGTTTCTATGTATGTTTGAGTGTTCGTAGGATTGCCCCACATTAATTGAAATTTGACCCCGTTCCTGATCACTGATTGGTCTGAAATTTGGAACAACCCTTTAATTCTATTGCCATTATAAAACTGCGTATTCCATGATCTTGAAAAATCCAATTTGGCCGCCGCTAAAAAATGGCTGAATGGCTTGACTTGGAGAATACACTACATTATCAACAACACAAACATGTCGAAGGAACGGATGTGATATTTACTAACTAACTTGTCTTATTATTTTCTAACTTTTAGCACATTAATCCGTATAACCTTAAAAGCTGTTTTATTTATTTTATTTTCTAGTTTTTAGTAAATTATCTGTACCATTAGCATACTACAATGGTATCTCTACAATAAAACCATTCAACTTTTTTTTCAAATTTTTATTTCTTACCTAACTTTCTCCGGAATATTTTTATTATTTACTGTATTCTATTAGCCAAATCATTTTATTTGTTACAGGGTAACTTCGATATAACGTACATTTTACTTTCTAAATTGTACATTATATCGAAACATAATAAAGAGCTCAGAAACGTAGCTTATATTACTTTATTGTGTTGCTGTTTGAGTAAGGTCAATGGATAAATTCAACTAGAAGACGAAGCCTACCTTTCTCATGATGTTTCTCTTCGTACTGTTGTTTAAATTTTGATTCATTTAGAATCCGGAATCACAAAACAGTTGTACTTCGGGATTGGTTAAAAGTACAAACCAAGCTTCAGTATCAAAATACAGATAATTCATTGTTCTTTCAGAAAAATACTATTCAAAAAAATATTCCTTTGGACTTTGAAAATGTGTACGTTATAACGAGGGTACGCCATATCGAAGTTTCCCTGTATTGAGGGGAATGCAAAAAATACATAGTCGACTATTTAGTGTGGCGGTTACCTTTTCGAATTTATGTTGTTCATAATGTAGTCTATTCTCCAAGTCAAGCCATTCAGCCATTTTTTAGAGGCGGTCAAATTGAATTTTCAAACAGTTTATATAATTTTATAATGACAGTATAATTAAAGGTATGTTCCAAATTTCAGAACAATCAGTGATCAGGAACGGGGTCAAATTTAAATTAATGTGGGGCAATCCTACAAACACTCAAACATACATACAAACAGGGCAAGCTTTTGAACTCAATTATATACAGTTTGGAAAAAAATATTTTTTTTATATTTCAAATATGACTTATTTCAAGAAGAAATGTAACCTTTCAACGTTAAGGTGAAATTTGAGTGAAATTACATGTACAGTGGGGTAAAAGTAGTGATTTTTGGAGATTTTGCTTGATTTTTTACCAGGAATTCTTTATATCGATATTGCAGCCAAATTAAGAAAGATACAATTTGGATGTCAAAGAACAAATTGTAGAGCGGTTTGAGAGCTTCAATTTAATTGATAGGAACAATCCAATTAGTACAATTTTTAGGATGAAAGTAATAGTGAAGGGTGTGTCACATCAAATTGCATCACGAAAAAAACGCTGTAGAAATTTAATTTTTAGGAATTATATCTTCAGCTTTCGCTTATAATCAGATAAGAGTGTATAGATCACGTTGGCCATGCTTCACTGTCAATTTTTCGTAAATTTGGAAAAATGTCGTCGAACGAAAAAGAGCGTCGTGAATTAATCCTGTGCACTCATTTCGAGAATCCGGAGTTGTCACATCGGGACATCGGTAAGATGCTGGGAATCGTCCAATCCACGGTCAGCAGAGTACTAAAACGATACTTCAAGAACCTAACCATCGACCGGAATGTGAAGAACGGCAAAAATGGATGCTCCGTCAGTGAAAAAGACCACAAGCGCGTAGTTAAGCAGTTTAGACGTGATCCGAGAAGTTCGGTCCGGGATGTCGCCAATAAGCTGAATTTGTCAAGTTCATTCGTCCAGCGGACCAAGCAGCGGGAGGGCTTGCGTACATACAAGGTTCAGAAGGCTCCTAACCGCGACGAAAGGCAAAACATGGTGGGGAAGACGCGAGCCCGGAAGCTGTACACCGAAATGCTGACGAAGGCGCATTGCCTGGTAATGGACGACGAAACCTACGTCAAAGCGGACTTTCGTCAGCTGCCGGGCCTGTTGTTCTTCTCCGCAGAGGACAAATTCAGCGTTCCGGAGGAGATTCGCAAGCAGAAACTATCCAAGTTTGCCAAAAAGTAGATGGTGTGGCAAGCGATCTGCTCTTGCGGAAAGCGGAGCGCCCCCTTCGTGATGACCGGCACGGTAAACGGGCAGGTTTACCTTAAGGAGTGCCTACAGAAGCGCTTACTACCACTATTGAAGCAGCACGAGGGCCCGACCATCTTCTGGCCGGATCTCGCTTCGTGCCACTATTCAAAGGACGTGTTGGAGTGGTACGAAGCCAACGGGGTCACCTTCGTGCCAAAGGAAATGAACCCGCCCAACGCGCCGGAGCTTCGCCCAATAGAGAAATATTGGGCGATTATGAAGCAGGCCCTCCGGAAGAACCCAAAAGTAGTCAAATCGGAGGCGGACTTCAAGAGAAAATGGATTTCTGTTCAAAAAAAAACTACAACCTGACGTTGTACAGAACCTTATGGACGGGGTAAAGAGGAAGGTACGAGCATACGGGCTTGGGCTCGAAGTATGAATAAAAAGAAAATTCCAAAAGTAGTTTAATAGTTTTTATTTTACTGTCTAAAATTTTCAAAAGGATCGGTCTACTGGGCGAATTTCTACAGCGTTTTTTCCGTGATGCAATTTGATGTGACACACCCTTTAACACATTAAAAATTATCAACTTTTAAGTTTTTCACTTCCAAAATGTTATTAAAATACACTAATTTAGATGTTCCACTACTATATACTATACTAAATTTTCTCATCTTTCAAATGAAGGCAACAGAGTTGTCTTCCGTAGCGTACTTTTCAATGTAGAGCCAGTTTGAGGCAACAGAGTCCGAAACAGAAAAAAAAGTTCTATAACTCTGTCATTGTTGAAATTCGAACATATGCGTAGAAGGATTTTTTTCATCAAACATGATCGCCTATCACCTCCTGAGAGAATCTGGATAAATTTATTTTTTTTCATGTGAGAAAGGTGTTTTCTGACTTTAGGGGATGAATCAAAAATAAAATTCCTCTTTTATATTCAAAAAACAAAAAATACATGCAAAAAAAACGAATAAAAAAAAATTTTTTTTTGACTCGATTATCCGGAGAATTCGATTATCGGGAGTGAAAAAAAATCAATACTCCGGATAATCGAGTCCGACCTGTATTATGAAAACTCAACCATTATGGAATTCTCGCGTAACTTTTGAAAAGGTCCTATGTAACAAATGTAAACAAATCGAGTTAATGGATGCACGCTATTAGTTTTCAATCGTTGAATGCATTACAAAAACACTCGTTCACGTATCTATCTTCTTCATCTTTTCATCGCCGATACAAAAAATATCCAATGTATAGATTAGGATTTTTAGCACCCGGCTGTTACCTCGGACGCCACTTTCCTCCGACGCACGAAACGTCCGAAATAACAATGCGGTCAAAACAACACGAAGTCGTCGGTCGAAGTCGGACGTTTCGAGTGTTTGTTTCTTTCGGGTGTTGTTATCCATTTCAGTGCAATTCATCGAGTGATAACAATGATAATCTGTTTTCAGAACAAAATGCTGATATTTGGATTGTCGTTTAGTAGTTAGTTTCAAATTGTTGTCGTGCAACGTAATAAGACCAATGTGTAAACGCGAGCAGTCAAAACGACCAATGTAACATTTTTGCGAAAACTATAATTCGAATAATATAGTTTTCGCAAAAATGTAACATGAATGCGAACATGAATGCGAAACTATAATTCGAATGAAATAACGATTTCGAACGAACTGGAAATCCGTCGGGATACAGAATAGGGCTGCTTTACTGATTCAGAATCTGTTCGATTTTTTTGTTTCAGATAACCAGAAGGACTGGAATCGTGTACGCCATGGCACAACTTTTTTTTGAACACCCTCACTTCACCAGCATGTAACTATTCTAATTATGAATATTTTTTTTCCGTCCTATTTTTGTTTTATTGTTGAAAGATAGATAAACGAATAATGATACAATGGATAGTAAAAATATTCTTTGTTTTATTTTTACGGAGTTCGAAAAAACGTCCGAAATTCGTGTCTCTACACTAGAATACCCCCTTAAGACAATTCGCGGAATAATGTTCGGGTCTCCTCGAGTTGACGAAAATGTTACATTGGAGTTTACGTGAGTTTTTTTTTCAGAATATGGATTTCAGTGAAGAAGTCCAAAGATTTAATAAAAATATGCGAAGTACCCTCAAGTACCTTAATCAGTTAATTGATAATTACGAAATACTCAGGTTGGGCGGAGTTTTAAAATTCTTGAATACGGAACAGTTTTTATTTAATTTATAATGTATCGGTGATTATATTTGAAAAAATATTTATTCTTCGTGTCCACGTGGACTATACCCCCTCCCCCCTCTCCGTGGACAAGCGTGGACATTTTGATTCCCCCTACCCCCCTAATGTTGTCCACGTGGTATGTGGACAGCCCATTATTTGTTCAATTGTTCACTTGTTTTATTGTTTCCACTGTTGATGGCTCAGGCGAAACAAATGCTGGATAAATCTGCCGTCTAATGGTATATATTATAACATATATCGTAAGAACGATTCTGCGTAATGTGCATTTGAAAACTCTTAATAAACGTTACATTTTTCGTAGAGTGACCAAAAGACGTAGTCCTACGTCAAAAATACTACAGAATTCGTATTCATAATTTATATTTTCAAATCAATTTGAACAACTTTGGATGAACCTAAGGTCGGGCAACATGAAAGCCTGCTTTCTGACGCATATTTTATGACTTGTTGACAATCCTCCTTTGTCCACGGACAATTTGTTGCGCACTTTCGGTCCGAAGACCCGATTTTCCCATGACCGCCTGAGCAAAGCAGAGATACAGAGAGGGTCGCTCTGATTACAGCACTTTTGGTGCGGTAAAACTATACGAGAACCGAAAAAATGAAAATAAAACAAAAGTGACAGGTTGCAAAAGGACACTGACAACGGCCAGGACCCCGAGGCCGACGAAACTAGTGTTTCATTTCGCAGAATTCCTAGATAAGGTAGCACACCACACTTTGTGACCTGCTTTCCAGCAAGCGCGCTCGGGTTTACCCGTGGATAACGAGAAGGTGCGTGAAGATGATGGCACTAAATGAGCAACTTTCGGTTGTTCCTTTTTTTTCTGGGCCGGGGCCTCAGAAGTCGGGAGCGGTCTACTTTATGGTTCGGTTGCTCCCTGCTCTGTGACAGTTTATTGTTGTCATTTTGTGTAACTTGGAACGGAACAATACGCTCGGGTGCGCTCCCGCTGGTCTGGTTAATGATTTTTAGAACCCGGTAGCTAATGGTTATTGTTAATGTTTGGTTTGGGCGGAAGCTTTGATGTTCGGGTGGATACGAAGACGGTACCTATTCTGCAGTGCATCAATTGCTAATTGTCGATTTTTTTTGCCCCTATGCAGCATAATCGCGAACGAGTTCGGTGGTTGAATCGATCCGCATCAGATCAATCATCTCAATGATTGTCGCGTGAATCCAAGAATTTATTGAATGCAGCTTTCCGTTGGTAAAATCAGTTGGAGACCACACACTGCTTTATTGACAAACAATCGAGCGGGGTTTGGCACTACCAGACGACGATTCCACCCCGGGAGGGATACCCATTTTTTGGCTGGTTTATTTGTCGAATTAATATTTCCAATGTTGGGTCCATCCCATTGACGACAGTCCCGTCAAATAAGGGAGGAAGGGTTGATTGCTAGGAATTGATCCCTGTGCCCTCTGCTGCCTATGGAAAGGGTTCGACCGAAAGAGTCGTCTTTTTCCGCTTTTTTCGTTTTGTTTTCGTTTGAAGAAAACGCTATTTGATGGATCGTTGAATGTGTCAAAAAACGTCAATCGGTAAGCGGAAAATACTTAGCGCGCGCTGCGTGAACCGAATCGACTGTTTGTATTTTCCACTCTCTCTCTCTCGTCAAACACATCTTTGCCAGGCCCCATTGTTCCTTCATTCATGAAGCCGAGGGGCCACTCGCGGCGGGAATCCACAGCCGAATTTCGTCTCCGTCTTCGGGGTTTCTATTGTTCAATTAGAGACGCTCTATTCGGGGCGAAAGAGTGAAAAATTGATTGTTTGGTAAAGAATTACATCGAGAATAAAGCGTGTAGCATGTGCCCCACAATGAGAACTCGGTTTTTCTTCTATGCTATGCGCTATGCTCTTTTATCCATCGCGCTGTGGTCTACGAGCGAGATGAGAGTGATTTTCGGCTGATTAATGATTTGTTGACTCGAATTAATTAATGGATTGTGTACACTGTTTTGTTGTGTTGTGTGCGAAGTGGTATCGATCCGTGCGGTTGGGCAAACCCATATACACATTACGTTAATAGCCGTTGAGACTGAGAGGTTGGCTGAGTTCATTGATGTGATCCGGACTGATCGTTATGATGAGTTTCACTTTTTATGAGCCTTAAGATGATGCAATTTAATTAAATTTTACCCAATCAATGATAAGTTTTCAAGATTCGGTTTACTTCAGACAAAACTCGGCTTCAATCGTTCAGTGATTAGTAAAACACTTAAAGGAAGCTTCAGATTAGAGATGAAACGGATATCCAGTAACTATCCGATATCCGACCTATCCGGCCAATATGGCGGATATGAAAAAAAAAAAATAAATTTTCAAGACAAATCATATTTGTTTTCAAAATTAAATTGATATTATCTTATAACATTAATTCAATAACACTATGACTTTTATTATATTTTTTTAACCGATCGATTACGATTTGTTTCGTACACCAGGTCAGCGTTTGCATTTGGTCCGCTCTTTCGAAAATTAAATCGTACGGGAAGGGGTTAAAGGTAATTTTTATTTTCTCTATTTTGTAATATTTGTTAGTTTATGAATAAGTACACCTCTTTTAAAGGGTGTGTCACATCAAATTGCATCACGGAAAAAATGCTGTAGAAATTCGCCCAGTAGACCGATCCTTTTGAAAATTTTAGACAGTAAAATAAAAACTATTAAACAACTTTTGGCATTTTCTTTTTATTCATACTTCGAGCCCTAGCCCGTATGCTCGCACCTTCCTCTTTACCCCGTCCATAAGGTTCTGTACAACGTCAGGTTGTAGTTTTTTTTAACAGAAATCCATTTTCTCTTGAAGTCCGCCTCCGATTTGACAACTTTTGGGTTCTTCCGGAGGGCCTGCTTCATAATCGCCCAATATTTCTCTATTGGGCGAAGCTCCGGCGCGTTGGGCGGGTTCATTTCCTTTGGCACGAAGGTGACCCCGTTGGCTTCGTACCACTCCAACACGTCCTTTGAATAGTGGCACGAAGCGAGATCCAGCCAGAAGATGGTCGGGTCCTCATGCTGCTTCAATAGTGGTAGTAAGCGCTTCTGTAGGCGCTCCTTAAGGTAAACCTGCCCGTTTACCGTGCCGGTCATCACGAAGGGGGCGCTCCGCTTTCCGCAAGAGCAGATCGCTTGCCACACCATGTACTTTTTGGCAAACTTGGATAGTTTCTGCTTGCGAATCTACTCCGGAACGCTGAATTTGTCCTCTGCGGAGAGAACAACAGGCACGGCAGCTGACGAAAGTCCGCTTTGACGTAGGTTTCGTCGTCCATTACCAGGCAATGCGGCTTCGTCAGCATTTCGGTGTACAGCTTCCGGGCTCGCGTCTTCCCCACCATGTTCTGCCTTTCGTCGCGGTTAGGAGCCTTCTGAACCTTGTATGTACGCAAGCCCTCCCGCTGCTTGGTCCGCTGGACGAATGAACTTGACAAATTCAGCTTATTGGCGACATCCCGGACCGAACTTCTCGGATCACGTCTAAACTGCTTAACTACGCGCTTGTGATCTTTTTCACTGACGGAGCATCCATTTTTGCCGTTCTTCACCTTCCGGTCGATGGTTAGGTTCTCGAAGTATCGTTTTAGTACTCTGCTGACCGTAGATTGGACGATTCCCAGCATCTTACCGATGTCCCGATGTGACAACTCCGGATTCTCGAAATGAGTGCGCAGGATTAATTCACGACGCTCTTTTTCGTTCGACGACATTTTTCCAAATTTACGAAAAATTGACAGTGAAGCATGGCCAACGTGATCTATACACTCTTATCTGATTATAAGCGAAAGCTGAAGATATAATTCCTAAAAATTTAATTTCTACAGCGTTTTTTCCGTGATGCAATTTGATGTGACACACCCTTTAATTAATGTAATGAGAAAGCTTATGTCTTATTTCTTTTCTTACATATTTCGATTATTTTGTAAATTATTCAGTTTCATTAAAAAGACAAACAGAATCAAAATCAACTGTATCAGCAAAAAAAAAAAAAGAAATATCATTGACATCCGTGTGATGATTATTCGCTATAGTTCTTCTCTTTTCTGCTAGGGTCAGAATAAAGCAGCATATAGTTCATCAAGTCCTTATTACTGTAAATTCTTGATGCTTTCCTTGTATGCTTCAACCTGTTCTCCCTGATCAGCCTGTGTGTAGCTTCTAAAGCCTCTTCCGATAACTGGTCAATAGTCAGATCAAATGCTTCCATAATATCTGAGCTGTGTACCAATAACTTATGCACAGTTACAGGCATAAAATACTATCCGTACAGGCTTATGTAGAGATCTCTTGTATCCGACAATAGTTTCTGGTATTTGGACATTTCAATTTTTCGCCCCGACGATATTATACGGAGAATTATAGCGAAATTCGTTATCAGCTCCACACTTACCACTGTTATTTCCGAGCTGGTTTGTGGATCCGAGAACAATTTTCGTGCAGTGTTGCCGTCATTGCTTGAACATTACCCCGGTTTCGGCTTGTCGACAATTAGACCCATTCTTGACTTGAACGCCTCTTCAATTTCTCGCTTCCTGCTTTCATACTCTTGCTTATGTTCAGCAGTTTTCTCTTGCCAGGTTTTGAATGGCAATCTGTTGAAATGAATGATAGTTATTCTTTATACACTATTAAACATTCTATAATTGTAACCTGTAACCGATGTGAATTACGCATTCAAAACATGTTATCTTGCAATGCAGTGGTGACAGGCCTAGCTTGTAATTTTCGGTATTTGGTACTGTCTCAACAGCCTTCGATGTATTCATCTCTTTCGGAAAAGATCCACAAATTAACCATTTTGCAGAAGCTTTATTTCCGGAAAGCACATTCGCCACCTTTCCATCTATCATAGTAAGATGGAATGCAAAACTTACAACGATCTGAGCGCTATCATTGTTGATGATGAAAATCTGTAACGCTTTAATTTTCTTCTCCATTTCTGACTGAATGCCAAGAATAGCTAGTGAGTCTTCCTTCGTGAACACAAATTTAAGCGATCTACAGTACGATGTTGAACTTGGCCGAGGATTCATCCAGATGATCCTCCGCGTTATTTGCGGAGTCGATCAGTTTTAAGCGAACCAGTGCAACGACTAACAAACTTTCTTCTGAACTTCCTGCTTCCGTAAACTTTTGCTTGTATGCACTATGCCCTGAACTGCCGTCAAAACCCCATTTACAGACGAGATTGACTGAAGTTGAAGTCATTAGCGAAATTTCTTTGACGATGCTAGCGGAGGCGCAATTCATAAGATCTTGTAAATCTACTTCAGCAGACGTCTCGGTCGCAGAGATCAATTTAGGAGTAATTTTTGCTTTTTCTTGTTTCAATGCATAAAGACTTGGTAGCAAATTCAGATGTATTTCATTCAAAGTACTTCGAAGTACATTGCACTTTCTTTCAGAGAGATCTGAATCAACATATAGAGTCAGTGCTTGTGCCTCCGTCAGTGTTTTCTCCTGATTTCCACTCGAACAGTTTGATACATTGGCAGCGAATGCAAGCTCTTCAGGTGCATTGTTGTTAACAAGATCTTCAACACGTCCTCTTTTTGTCTTTTTCGAACATTCGTTAAACGATTTCTGAGGTCTTCCTTTACCAATTTGAGGAACAGACTGCAAATTGTCTTTAGTTTTACCTTTCTGATGTGCCGGAAGGCTTAACTGGTTTTGACAACCAGTCAGAATTTTGCTTTACGAATTTTGAATATGATCTGCAGCATTTCGACCATCTCTGGTTAATTTTGTAGCAATAAACTTTGCAAAATTTCAAAAACTCTTCTTTAGATTCTTCAGAGAAATCATCCATATCATAAAAACTCAACAAAAAGGTGAACAAACGATATTTTCTTTAGGAGGGGTCAACTGGGAGCCATTGTTCGAAAATTTGCTTATTCTTGATTGTAGAAATATCATCTGAAAAACGTAAACTGTGGTCAGAAGAGCAGACTTGAGCAACAAGAATCACTTGCAGAATATCAAGGATATAATGACTGAAAAGTTGAGGGGTGTTTTGGCGCGAAACTTCGCGGAACTTTTTTTTGCCGAAGGATTTGAAATTTTAGTATCTTTTTTTCTTAAGGAACAAAACTACCTTAACAAAGAAGCGTTCATTTTCACAGTGATTGCGGTATGTCCCAATAATAGTTAAGGAAACGGATTATACTTACGTGTTGCTACCGTCGCCATTTGGGGCTTCACTTTAAAAGATATCGAACGTAAACGAAAACTCAATGTAAAACTGTGATGAATCACTGAAAATTAATTTGCCACGTGCTTAGAAGGAACTTCTTGACTGCACATGCTTGTTCTGACAAATTGGGTGGGCTAACAAGGCTACTGAGATCGTTTCAGCATGCCTGAAACATGCATAAAACACACCGCCTAATGAGTTTGGGTGAATATAAAAGTGATTTTTGACGTGGGACTACGTCTAAACGGAGTATATGGGGGGTAAAATGAAAACCTAAACACGGAACATGCAGGAAAAAATGAAAGATTCCGAATGCTTATAACTCGAACATTTCTTACTGGATCGGAAAGATGTTTGCATCAATTGATAGGAAATATTTCTACGCTTCTATCGCAATTAATAAAATGTTATTTTTCATTAGATAAACAATTGAATAACTGTAAAATGTTAAGCGTTATCTAAACGGCATAACTGCCTCATTTTGATTGGCCCGATCTACGATTTCCCTAACACAGCCATCAAACCCAAGCAGCCTTGGGTAAATCAGCATTGCAAATACATGAAAGTCGGGGTTTTTTTTTGTTCCGACTGAAATGTGTTTCCCTAACACAGACTTTAAATGCAAGGAGCGTGGGGAAATTGGCATTCCAAATACATGGAAGTCGGGGGCATTTTTGGTCCGACTGAAATGTGTTTCCCTAACACAGAGCTCAAATCCATGTAGCGTGGGGAAATCAACATTGCAAATACATGAAAGTCGGGGGAATTTTTGTTCCGACTGAAATGTGTTTCCCCAACACAGACTTCAGAACCAAGGTGTCTGAGGAAATTGGCATTGTAAATTCATGCAAGTCAGTGGCATTTTTGTTCCGACTGAAATGTGTTTGCTTAACACAGACTTCAAAACCAAAATGTCTGGGAAAATCGGCTCTGCAAATAAATGCAAGCTTCGAGTACTTTTGTACTCGCTTGCCTTTGTGCAAACTAGAATATGTTCCTTTAACATGGTCTCCTAAACTTAGGAACCTGGGAAAATCGTGCAGACACTAGAGACGAATGAACTTTCAAGTTTAAATCCATTATAGTATAAAAAGTAGAAGTTGAAGTTCTTGATTCATGCAAGTTGGGGGTATCTCTGCACCCGCATTTTTTTTTGCACTCCGCAAAGTGTTTTCCTAGCATGGATTACAAAAGCGGGTACGAACACAACGATTTGGCTCGGTTATTCATTATTGTATTGAAGGATATACCTTCATATCTTCCGCTCATTGAATTTCTACGCATACCATTTGATGATTAGGCAAAATGTTGTTAACCATTTGCTGCGATAACGCCTATTCATTAAACAATATGCGTTCGACATACATGTCAAAATCGGAACTGAGTGCCTGAAGTTCATATAATCAAGCGAATTTGCGGTTCGATAAGTACGTACACTTGAGAGATGCAAACTCCAGAAGCAAATGTAAAATAAAATAATCTTTTTTAAAATTCTCCCGTTCACAAATTTTGTTCTAGGCATCATACCAACCGTAAAAGGACTGTCATTAAATTTACTATCACAATGCATGAATTGACCTTACATGACATTTCACAATCTTTTTACTTACAAATCAAATATATTGAATTCGGGAATTGTTTCATTCCATCAAAAATTTAATCAATACAAACAAATGATTGATAAGCTAAGGTAGTCCCACGTCAACCTTGCGGTTATATCATAGATATAACCCACCCATTTTTTTTTTAATTTTCTCTATGGGACGCCGCACTGTGCATCGTTGAAGCAGTCCCAAAAGGTGTCGGTAATTTCGCGTGTAAGGTTAAATTCAGTTTCGTCTCTTTCGCTACGTTTAATTTGGTTTGTGGTGAAGAAAGTGTATTCTCTCTAGAATTATCATCCCGATCCCGGTTCCAAGTTTTGTAATCTTGAATGAAAAGAATTGATTGATGTTCTTTGCTTATTTGAATTCGTAGTATTTACTCTTTCTCGACTAGTTTTAACATTATTTCACTATACCCACAAAAAATTCATCATTGTAACCTTTTCTTTACTAACAGAAACCTCAACAGAAAAAAATCGGTTCAACATTCCTTGCAAAAAACTTGATACTCCATTAAGGGGTATTCATTCTCGATGGAAAGTTTTATCATAGTTCATTATTTTTATGTTAAAATGTGTTTATTACTCCCTAATATGTAACCCTTTATTTGTTTCATGAACACATGTAATTTCTCCCAGTTTCGTATTCGCAAATAAAGTGTCGGCTATCCGGCTATCTGGCCTCGAAGCTCGCCGGATATCCGGTATCCGGTCAAATTACTATCCGTTTCATCACTACTTCAGATCCAAATCCTGTTCCGAGAAAATATTTTTATTGCGAAGAAAAAATTTAGAAAACAAACTTTGTTGTTATTTGTGTAACCTACACCCAAAATTGATTTTTTAGCTCATGTTTTGTCCTCCCGATTTTTTTTTTGCTTTATTTGTTTATTGCTGCTGTAAAAGTTTACAAAAAACTGTGGCCAGCTACTAGCATGTAACTAATTTCTAGAGAGCAAGCTTATATCTAATCCTCACTAATTTATTATTAATTGCTACTTAAATATATCATCAAATTCTTTTTAAAGCTTGAAATGTTCTGCTCTGTCTTTAAATTATTTGGAAGTGCATTGAATTGAGAAACACCAGAGTTGAAAAAATGCCCTAGTGCTATTTCTGTTCTTGACCTTGAAACGTAGAAATTGTTTCTGTTTCTGGTATTATGATAATGTATGTTTTGACGTTCAATCAGTTGAATATTAGATTTTACCAAGCCATTTTTGATTTTCAATACCAGTAGCAAAACGTTATACTTGTTAATATTGTCAAATGAAAGCAATTCTGCAGAATACAATCTTGCGGTTAGAAACAATACCGGCAGTTTACGTATGATTTTTACGGCTCTATTCTGAAGAGTCTTTAGTACATTTAGGTGTGTTGCTGCAGCAGATCCCCAAACTGTACTCATGCAACAAAGATGAGGTAATATGAACGCGTTATATAATTGCCAACAGATGTTTAAACAATTTCTGGATTTCTTGAGAGCGAAATTAATAGGAGTAATCTTTTTTTTCACCGATTTTATATGACTTTTCCATTTTATGTTTTTATTCAGTATAAGACCTAAGTAATTAATTTCATCTACTTGCATAAGCTGTTCGTTATTTATGAATAATTGTAGTGGATCGATATAGTGTTTAAGTGAATAGACACAGGGTAACTTCGATATAACGTACATTTTACTTTCAAAATTGTACGTTATATCGAAGCATAATAAAGAACTCAGAAACGTAGCTTATATTACTTTATTGTGTTGCTGTTTGAGTAAGGCTAATGAATAAATTCAACTAGAAGACGAAGACAACCTTTCTCCTGATGTTTCCCTTCGTACTGTTGATTAAAGTTTGATTCATTTAGAATCCAGAATCACAAAAGTTATATTTCGGGATTGGTTAAAGGTACAAAACAAGCTTTAGTAGCAAAATACAGATAAGTTATTGTTCTTTCAGAAAAAAAATATTCAAAAATTATTCCTTTGGACTTTGAAAATGTGTGCGTTATATCGAGTGACGTTATATCGAAGTTTCCCTGTACTTGACAGCGAACTGAAAAAGTCGATTTAACAAACAGGCAACAACGATGTTTCATAAAGTCAGCTTTTGCTAGAGATACCAAGACTCCGTAGACATTTTTGATTCTAATGATGTAATTAATGAGCATGCATTGGATGCGTTACATTTCATCATGAAATGTATAAATCGCTAAATCGAAAAAAGGATAAGTCTATATTTAGAAGATCGACCTTTTCCCCTACGATTTCCGTTTTTTTGGATCGATTCTTTGTACTCCGAAGAATCGCGAAAATCGATCTTTTCCTTTCGATCTTTCCGATCTTTTTGATGGTAGATTTATTTGTTGTTCAGTGAATATTGTGAACATTAAAATAAATCTCACCAAAAGCCACCTGATAAATTTCATAAACATTGATTCATTTTCAAGGCTGTCAAATTAGTGGTCTTAAATTTGGGAGGAGCAGTTTTGTAGGTTTGGTCATTACATGACAAGTGTTCACAAGTTAATTTAAAAATCACTTTCACCAGGCAAACAGCGGAAATTGAAATGAAATTGGATGGTCCAGCTCAGATCCAGCTTAAGCTTCCTTTTCTAGATCTGTAACTACTACCAAGATTTCGACTAAATGCCAGACGTATGACATGGTTGGATTTTATGGGATCATTTTTAGGGGAGTTCTGAATCAGTTTTCGAACTTCTAATAATAATTTCAAATTAATTGACATGACATTTTTGTGACAGTCTTTCTGTGAATCAAAATAAAATAGCCCTTGTTGTTCGAAAAGAAAAGTGAGATGTTTTTTCTACGTACAAAGAATAAAAAAAACAATGAAAAAATGCAAAAAGGCATTCGATTTTTCAAAAATCGATTCTTCTTGGAGCCGATGTTATCAGTAAATCGATCCTTACGCCGTGTAGAAAATCGATCCGTCAAGATCGATCTTTTTTGAAAGATCGCCCAATCCTAGGTTACTCCCTAGTAACTCGCCCCGGGTGTCACCCGGTCACGCTACGCCACTGATTATAAGTGAATCTAGAATACTGGAAGCATTATGACTGTATTCGTTATAAATATATAGGTATAGGATATAACATTTATATTTATTAACACCGTTAGACCCGCAATATAAGCGACAACAATAGACCCATTCCATGAGGTTATGCACCAGAGAACCAAATTTCAAATCTAGTTTTAGGAGAAAATTGAAAACGTTATTTGAATAAACACTAGTTATATAATAATTTTTTTGTAACAAATTTTATGCACCAGCCTTTGAGAGAGGCGAGTTTAAAAACCTAATAAATTATATTCAAAATATTTTGGGTTTTCACTGTTTTTTATGTTTCTTGAGATGTCTATTTGTTTATTTGTTTATTTGTTTATTCATTACTATCAACAGGCCTGAACATGAGTGCCCTAATGATACCTAATAAATTAATAACTTAAAATACTTAATCTACTTAAAACTATGCCTAACTGGAAAGAGCGGTCAAGAATGCCTTTCTTAAACTGGCGCGAGATAAGTGAAAGTCTTAAGATAAGTAACAGCGGTTAAATACACGAGACATACTCGATACGGGTTCGTTGTAACCGTAGTTTGTGCGAGAGTGAGGAAGGCAGAGAAATGTATGTGATGTCACCCGAAAAGGAGATGAAACGGTATCGCCGATTTTCACTGACATCACACGATCAGTCAGATATGAGTGTAACCAGTTCAAAAGAAAACTATGGAAACCTAGACGCTGGAGTTTGGCGACAACGATATCG
Organism: Toxorhynchites rutilus septentrionalis; assembly: GCF_029784135.1. Taxonomy (NCBI): domain Eukaryota; kingdom Metazoa; phylum Arthropoda; class Insecta; order Diptera; family Culicidae; genus Toxorhynchites; species Toxorhynchites rutilus. The sequence continues at coordinate 139,083,221 of NC_073744.1, read as the reverse complement.
TGATTGATTTTGTCGAACGCGGCCGAAAAATCTGTATAAACAGCATCGATCTGGTTACGAGACTGCAGAGAGCGGGCGATGAACGATGTGTACAGTACCAGATTTGTAGAAGTAGACCTTCTGGGCACGAAACCGTGTTGTTGGTCGGAGATGTAACTACTGCAGGCGTGTGAGATGAAATCCAAAACTATTATCTCAAATAGTTTGGAGATAGAACAAAGGCAAGCGATACCTCTATAATTTTTGACGTCCTTTTTGCTGCCTTTTTTAAAAACGGGGTAAACGAATGAATTTTTCCATGCCTTCGGGAAAACTCCACAGCGTAGTGAGCGACTGAACAATAGACTTAGCGGTGAAGAGAGTATGCTTGAACACTTTTTCAATACGATAGAAGGGATGCCATCTGGCCCAGGATTCGAAGATCTCTTAAGATCCAAACACGCAAGTTGTACTTTTCTGGAACTTATAGCAGGATTAATACAGATAGCAGGTAGGCAAGGTACACTACTGGCGGCTTCATAAATTTGCTCATTGTGAAGTCTTTCGCTAACGAAAACGCTACTGAATTGTTCTCGGAATAGCTCACATATGCTTATTTTGTTTGAAGCATCCACATTGTTGCGTGTCATTATGGTTGGTAGTCCTGACTCCTTCCTCTGTACATCAACAAATCTCCAAAATTCTGGTGGGTTCTTTTTCAGATTACTCTGAACACGGTCCAGATGAGCTCCAAATAGCGCTCTGTTCAATTGTTTATAGTCTTTGTTGATTTCTGAGTAACGGGCTTCCCAAAAAGCACAACGGATATTGGAAAATTTCCTCAAAGTAGAACGTTTTACCCTCTTCAAACGTTTCAAAAGATGATTAGACCATGGCGGATAACGGGAGTTTCAGGCTGTTTTCTTGGGGACAAATCGATCAATCGCATAGAGGATAACATTAGATAAAGACTGCGTGGCTACCTCTATATCGCTGTCAATCAGAATGTCGTCCCAGTTGATACTTGTGAAGAAACGATTCATTGATGAAAAATTCGCTTCACGATAATTGTAGTAAGTAGATTCGATGGTTTCAATAAAGACGAGTGGTGACGTTTCGATCAACGAAACAAGAAGCGGAGGATGATGACGACATATTTTAACTAAAGCGGAAGGAGCTTTGATCACCGTTGTGTTGTGAACCATTTCTGAATTGGTGAAACATAGGTCGAGCATACGATTATTATCGTTGAGGATTCCGTTCATTTGACATAAACCGGCAACACTAAAACTGTCTAGTAAACGTTCGGTTAAACAGTTCATAGATGAGCGTGAAGAATATAGATACAAGTGTTTACTTGTACTCTGAGTCCACCTAATACCGGACAAATTGAAATCACCAAGTAATAGAATGTTGTCAGTCAGTGACATTCGATTTGTTATCCAATTGAGCGAGGAGATGTGCGAATCTATTACAGTTGAGTCGTTTATGCGATCTGGAGGTATGTATGCAATGCCAATATAAGTGGTGTGGCTATAGAACGACACGGTAACCTAAATTTGCTCAACAGTACAGCCGTCAGGAGGAAGCAACTCTCGTGATATGAATTTCGAATTTATGGCCAGTAAAACTCCGCCACCAGTGGTCTTCGTACTATTTTCAACGGATCGATCTGAACGATATACTGTGTACGGGGAACCGATGGAATGTCTCTGCACATGCTTAACCAAACTTCAATGTCTATATCCCATTGAATGGGTGATTAAATGCTTGTTTGAAGAGTCGTGGGTAGACTTACGTTTCATTGTGTAATTTATGAGAAACAAGCATTTGAAAAACAGGCATTTTGAAGCGTTGTAACGTCAAAAATAGAGCCAGTTTATCAGATGAACATAAGTTCAAACATTTTTATACTTGAGTTTCTCTGAGCAAACAATAAAGGTCAACAACCCACAAAATTTGGTTGAGATCGGTCCACACATAGAGGAGTATCAACTGTCTCCAGAAATTGTTGTCACGTCACGAAAATTATACGATCCATTCCAGTGTGAAGTAACAATATTTTGACTCACTAAAACACTTTTTTGCGTTTTCATGAATAAAGCACACAAAATTAAACGATATTATAGTAAAATTAGCAAAATAATAATCAGTTTAAGAATATTTTATAGTTAGATTGGCTTGTTGTCAGTCAAACACTTTCGTGACGTGGCAACACCTGACTTTTTGCTGTTTCGGACATTAATGATTAATTAATGAACATTAATGATTAATTTTATTAATTACAGTTCCATTTCAAAACATACAAATCATCTTTCTCCTATGTTTTATCAACAAAATATATACGTAGATTCCATAATATAAGATATAATCTTACGTCAAAGTCAAAGTCATCTTCAACACGCAAACATAAACGCCCTTGCACAGGTATGTGCGCGGATGCATACAAATAGTTTGTCAAAAGTTTCTGATAGCAAAATCAAATGTGTTCCCCCTATAGTGAGCGCCACTCGATGAACCAGGATTCTGCTAGCCATTGATGCCGTTGAAGCGCCAGAGTGAACGTGTTAAACAATCACGATATAAAAACTGGAGGTCGGTTTAGGACCACCCCGACGTTTCCCAAATAAAGACATACCGTGTATTACAGGTAACAGGAAGATTCAATTTATATAGCTTATTTTGATGAACATACCATAAACAACTAAAATTGCCTTGTTTCGCAATGTTTCACAATCTAAAAGAACATAGAAATCATTTTGCACACAGGTCGAATATGTTTCTTCTCTGTTTTTAAAGGACTGAAAACGTAAAATGGCGCTAAAAAAAGTCACAATATTATCAAATTGTCAGCGTTATGACACCTTTCATTTGACACTATTGAAAAATTCAGTAGGAAGCACCGTTCCTGAGATACAAGGGAGGGTAGGTTCAGGACCACCGGTTGCGTTAGGACCACCTTCCCCTATGGGATGGACTTTTGGAAGAGGAAGGGGAGATCTCAGAGGAGAGTATATTGCTTGCTACAATACGGTGAAATTCTTATTTAATACAACTTATTTATTGTGTGACGTGACAACGCTTCGTGGAGACTGTTTATCCGCACAGAGCGCGTTGTCACGTCACAAAATGTGCATCACATTTGCGTGCATCAGAGCAATACTGATCTAGTAAATCAAAAGTCAGTTGCTCACATCAGTAACAAATGAAATGCTAGCTAATTTAATATTTCTGTTGAAAATTTGTAAACATCGGCGTTAACTACTTCTGTGTTTGTCTCAAAAAAACGTGCCGGACAATCAATTAATTGCCCGACAAAGTAGTTGACAGGGCACGATCTATTTACATACAAGTTTTAAGCCGATATTCCCATTTTTACCGCCAAACAGTTCTGCCCAGGGATCATACGAAATTGAAACTGAAAGTTTGAGAGGGTCATCCGTAGCAATGACCACTGCCTGCTCCAATTACAACCTAGAATGAAGCGAAAGGGAATACTCCTTACAACCGACCGAAAGTGCTATAAATTAGAGCAGAAAAAAAAATGCTGGAAGAAAAATCACCACCATCGCTTTGTGCCAACCGCCCTTCCAGAGACCCCTGCAGTTTACCGACAAACAAACGCCCGGGTGATGATGGATATCAGCGGCAATGGCATCATCTCTTCGGGAAACAGTTTTCAGTTCTTTTCTTGTTCCTTCCACATCGCAGTAAATTTTGCACTTGTTAAGCAGTAACCGAAAGAGACACAGTGACATGAATTCCGAAGCCGGTCCGATTGACCTGCTTCTCTAGTTGACCGAAAGGGAAAAAGGCCGAGATTTGTTGACCAGAAAGATGTTCACTTGGCTTATTGGTGATAAATCAAAATAATTGCATCAGATAAGCGCGGTTTACTGACTTGCAGCACATTCAAAGACGTGGCGCTTAAAGCGAAAGCTAAACTCTAGTGAAACGCATGTTTAACACAATTATTTGGGAAATATCCTTCGAAGGTGATTCCGATCCTAATAAATCCCAGAAAGGTTCTGCCTTTTACAGGTTTCTACAGAAGATAAGCGACAATTGACTCTGTGAAGGCCCGCAACCGCAGGATTCTCGGAATTTCCGTCAACTCGATTGGGCGTGTTTATGGCGTTACGGCATTACGTTCGCCTTTGTGAACCGCAGATAACCTTTTTGGTCGCACAGGTGTAGCGGCCTGGCCGCTTTCGGTACCTGGTCCCGGTCCCGTTGACAATTGCCGCTAGAGCTGCGTGGCGCTTTCTCGTGGGAATCCGATGGAACCGAAGCCGCCGATTGTGTAAACAGTTCTGTAGTGCCGTGCTAAAACAACAGTTGTCGCACGTGGGCGGAGCGAGATAACTGTCACACGCAGTAAAACGGTCCTGATGGAAGCGGTTTCACTTTTATCTGGTTCTTTGGCGCTATGGCGCTTGTTTCGGGCTCGTGGGAAAAAAAAGTTTTTTAGGATTAGAGGGAACAAATGTTATCCCGTCGAAGGGAGTAACAGGATTTTATTCTGATATTTTTCGCAAGAAGGGAAGATAACATATCTTAATGGAGATCTGTCCTTCGTTTAATCCATTGGGGGCTTTGGCAGGCAAACACTCACAAAATATATCTCAGTCAGCCGTTCGTGATTCCCCAATGCCAGGGGAACTTTCCAGTACGAGAGTAGCTTTTAAAGGAATACTTCGTCATTCCATAAAGATTTTTCTTCGTATATCAAACTTTAAACAAAAATCTCGTCATTCATTCATTTTTAGATGATTTGTAAAATACAACAAGTACCTCCAAGCTTTAGATGGGTTTTTGAGTTTTCAATATTTTCGAATATTTCTTTTTAACCTATTCGTCGGTGATTTGAAAGAGGCTTTTTTCTCGGTAATCTCGTGATATCTATTTGATAAATTCATCCGTATTATCTATTCACCTTGTGTCGGTGGCTTCCCTAAAAAAAAATGTGGGCTTTATTCGCAATGTCTTCCGATTCATGTCAAATTCAAAAATGTTCGTTATTCTAGTCTAGAAATTTGAAAAAAAAAAAAATTAAAAAATCTTCATATTTCAGAAGCTCAGACATTCAGGAAATTCCATTATTTACTCAGTTATAGCAATTTTAGTCATGCGGTATTTAATCTAGTACAGTCTCGACACAAAACTTCAAACAATGTTTTCTCGAAACTGGTTTTTTCAAGCTGTCGTACACGATATCTCAAGTTCTAGTGAACCGATTTATTCCAAATTTGATTAGAACAAATCTTTATTTCTCTCTCTATCGCATAACCAATAAAATAATTATGTTTTTGAATTTTACTACTAAAAAATGAAATTGTCATAAAAACATACAAAATAGTGTACACCATGGCATAACTTATTTTAACCCCTCCACTTAATCTAATTACTATTCTAATTTCGAACAATTTTTCTCTGTTTGGTTCTTGTTGTATTGCTGAAAGATAAATAAACAAATAATCATATAATGGATGGAAAAATATTCTTTGATTTATTTGTTTAATTTGTTGAAGTTCGTGCCTCTACACTAGAATGCCCCCTTAAACGTGCTGCTCTTTCTCATGACCCTTGCTGGCAACAGTCTCCACATTTTTGGCCATGGTTAATATGCAAACGAGCACTTTGTTTGGTCGTGTGAAGTATAACATGTCGTCAGATCGAATTTAGAAAACTCTCTTCGGGCACGATGGAGACAAACTGAAGTGTCAATAAGAGATGTGTTGGCTCGGGGCATCTTGATTACATTTCCTTTAGCCTTTATGTGGAAATATATATTGTCACCTACAAAAATTTTTTTTCGCCGCACTTGGGATATTTCTTCAATGTTCTGCACAACCAAAAACTTCTAAAGATAATTGTGAATACTCCATTTTTTAGGGCTGCTAAAAATGTACGATATTGATTTGGGAGTGATGTCTATGTAAACAAACGTGATCGCGCAGGCAAACGATGTTGTTTAAGTTCGTTGGAAACGCAACAAGTTGATCAGTTTTTTACTGTAAGCGTTCTATTTATGCATTTTGTGCATTTTTTTTCTCAACAGAATGAATGGTGTATTTGATGAAAAATTCAAATTTTCAATTTTCTTCGTAAGACTTTATAAAAAAAATATTTTACTTCGCTGCACTAAAAATATTGTTTTAATTTTTGCATAAACAAAGGCGTGATAAAGTGAGTTTGCAAGGCAACGGCTAACAATGTTTTTGGGGTTAACGGGCAGTGACAACTATATTGCCATCTGTTTTTTCAACTTCTATAGTTATTTTTTTTATTAAAGGTTAATATGTGTTCATCCTCATGTAAGGGTTATGATCTCTGGAGTTGAAGTCGATTCCTTGCCTTGTTTCTGCGGCTTTATAGAGGGTTAAAGCTAGGCAAGTAAAAGGGTTTGGTGAATCGATCAACATTGTCCCAATCCCCTCTTTTTCCTGAATATGTTATCCCCCTAAACTCGAGCGAATGATCGGTTTCGTAAAAAAAACATGGTCACCGACCTATTGTGCATGAAACTTTTCAGTTTTTACATACAAGTATTGTTACTATACTTTACAAGAAAAAAAATTTGAGAAGCAGAGTGCGCGTCGAAAATTTTAAAGTTATTTCGAATTGCTGTAGCTTCGTTATGAAGAATTATAATGCTAAAAAATTATAGTTTTGAAATGTCAAATGTACATATAGGGTAAGTGTACCAATTATGAAGGAAATATGTCACCAATTGTCAAAAATTGGCGAATAAATACTCTATTTCAGTTTAAAAGTATTCTTTTTCTAGCAGTTTGATCTTTGTTTTTGAAGATTTTTGCTGATTTGCTGATGATTAATTAACTAAATTATATAAAAAACATGTTTGAAAATGTCACTACCATGTACCCATTATGGTAATAGTGTTCTTGGAGTTCCGTAATAAGTGTACCTATTATGGAAATAGTCGGTGTCACATGGAAAAAGAGTTAATAGGATTCAAATAATACTTCCATAATAATTTTTAAATAAAACTATGCCTCTAAATCTTATTCATAGTATGCAATACTATGTCCGAACGGAGCGCGAAGTCGAAATTTTTAAGTGATTTTAGAAATGCTGTAACTTCGTGAAAAACCAACGCACGAATATGCGATATACAGCTTCAAATTTTATGTTTTGAGATGTAATATTTGAATGATTCTTAATCAAATGATTATTTTTGTGTGTAGGTGTAGTGGATAACAATATTGGAAAGAAAAAAAAAATTTTTTTTTTGTTTTTAAAGATTTTGCAATATTGTTATCCACTACACCTGCACACAAAAATAATCATTTGAATCAGAATCACTCAAATATTACATCTCAAAACATAAAATTTGAAGCTGTATATCGCATATTCGTGCGTTGGTTTTTCACGAAGTTACAGCATTTCTAAAATCACTTAAAAATTTCGACTTCGCGCTCCGTTCGGACATAGTATTGCATACTATGAATAAGATTTAGAGGCATAGTTTTATTTAAAAATTATTATGGAAGTATTATTTGAATCCTATTAACTCTTTTTCCATGTGACACCGACTATTTCCATAATAGGTACACTTATTACGGAACTCCAAGAACACTATTACCATAATGGGTACATGGTAGTGACATTTTCAAACATGTTTTTTATATAATTTAGTTAATTAATCATCAGCAAATCAGCAAAAATCTTCAAAAACAAAGATCAAACTGCTAGAAAAAGAATACTTTTAAACTGAAATAGAGTATTTATTCGCCAATTTTTGACAATTGGTGACATATTTCCTTCATAATTGGTACACTTACCCTATATGTACATTTGACACTTCAAAACTATAATTTTTTAGCATTATAATTCTTCATAACGAAGCTACAGCAATTCGAAATAACTTTAAAATTTTCGACGCGCACTCTGCTTCTCAATTTTTTTTTTCTTGTAAAGTATGGTAACAATACTTGTATGTAAAAACTGAAAAGTTTCATGCACAATAGGTCGGTGACCATGTTTTTTTTACGAAACCGATCATTCGCTCGAGTGTGTTTTATTAACCAAGTCAATAGTAAATCCAATTAGTCTTATCAATCAGCATTCATTTGATTTCGCTCCTGTAGGTCATTTTACTACAGGATTGAATAATTGAATGAAAAATTTCCCTTTTTCTAATGAATAATTTTTCAATAATGCGATTTTTCCCAAATCAGAAGGCGGTCTTGCAAATTCCAATGAACTCTGTACAAGGCTCATTATTTATTATTCACTAGCTGACCCGGCAAACTTCGTCCCGCCCAACATTAGTTTTTCGTTATCAATACCTTCAAACATTCACGGTTTCTTACTATGAGCATGTTCATGGGTCCAATCGCAGAACTGTTCATTGATTGATCTTCTAATGGACCCCGTTGAATTTACCTTTTACTATAAAATTCCTAGTATTTCTAACAAAACTCATCATTATGAGATTATTTTCAGACACAATTCTCGTTCAAGATTTTCAACCACTTGCAAATAACATGTTTCTCCGTTACATGGAATAAATATTTTATACAGAAAATATGGTAGAATAAAGTCAGCCCTAAATCGGACAATTCCTTCCTCGAGTTATGCTCTTATTAACACATTCGACGATACTCTTTGATTTGTATAGATATAGGAGTGCGTTTCATCACATTAAAATCCATTTCCAGTTTCGAACAAAGATCAATTTCGCTAGCGTAAAAATGAAATGGACTAATAGCACTTGTCACTATGTAATTGTGGAACATATGGGAATTTAATTTTCGGAATTTTCCCATTTTCCTTCAGAGTTTTCCGAAAATTTTCAGCTGTCATGTTTGGTTAGAATATTTTTGGTTGAAATATGTGTAATATTCTTACGGGACCCCCTCTCCGTTCCAGAGGAGAGAGGGGTGTCATACCATCATAGAAACATTTCTCATACGAGTTATGTAGAAGTTTGAGCTTGTGTGCCCCCTGTAATTTGAGTTTCATTTGTATGGCAGCCACCCCTTAGAGAGGGGTGCTTGATTAATTCTCGAGTTATGCAGAAATTTGTGTCTCATTTGTATGGCAGCGCCCCCCACCCCCCTTAGAGAAGGGGGTGGAGAGTCTAACCATCGTAGAAACATTTATTGCACTCTAAAACCTTCACATGCCAAATTTGGTTTCATTTGCTTGAATAATTCTCGAGTAATGCAGAAATTTGTGTTTTATTTGTATGGCAGCCGAGTGTTTCCGGACCAAGAAGCAGTCTAAATTCCCCAAAAAATTACTTAGTTTGGCAGACCATATACAGTTGTGGCCGAAAATCTAAATCTTGCGTCCCTACCGGCACTATCAACAAAGATGTCTGCTAGAAGGAATGTCTCCAGAAGCGGTTGCTACCATTCATAAGAAGCCACGACTCTCCAGCGTTGTTTTGGCCAGATGTGGCCTCTTGCCACTATGCAAAATCCATCCTGGAATGGTATAATGCACATGTGGTTGAATATGTGCCAAAATCAGCAAATCCACCGAACTGTCCAGAACTTCGCGTGGAAAAGTACTAGGTTCTGATTAAGCGAAAACTATTTGAAACAAAGAAGAAAGCGAATGACATTAATGATTTCAAGAGGAGATGGAAAAGCGCCGCCGCCAGCATATCTGAGGATACTGTACGGAACCTAATGGCAGATGTTCCCAAGAAAGTTCGTGAATTTTACAGACAACGTAAGCTTTCCTTTCCATCAAAAATAAATATGTGTTCTTCCTCATGTAAGGATTATGTTCTCTGGAGTTGAAGTCGATTCCTTGCCTGGTTTCCGTGGTCTTATAGAGAGTTAAAGCTAGGCAAGTTGAAGAATATGTCATCCCACTAAATTCGAGCGAATGATCGGTTTCGTAAAAAAAAACGTAAAAAACGTAAAAACCAAACTATTGTGCATGAAACTTTTCAGTTTTTACATAGAAGTATTGTTACTATACTTTACAAGAAAAAAAACAGAGGAGCAGAGTGCGCGTCGAAAATTTTAAAGTTATTTTTGAATTGCTGTAGCTTCGTTATGAAGTAAAGAATTATAATGCTAAAAATTTATAGTTTTGAAATGTCAAATGTATATATATGGTAAGTGTACCAATTATGGAGTAAATATGTCACCAACTTGCCAAAATTTGCGAATAAATACTCTATTTCAGTTCAAAAGTATACAGAAGTATACTTTCTAGCAGTGTGATCTCAGTTTTGGCGTAGGATTACGTCTTTCGGGAACATATTGGGGTGAAAATCGAAAAACGAGCACATCGTGAAAATTGTCCAATTTTAAACGCTTATTGCTCAGTCATTTCATGATGGATTGATGAGATTTTTGCGTCAATCGATTTCTGCACTCCATAACAATTTTTTATATTGAAGTAAATAATATATGACATTAAACTAACTATCGAACAGTTCAAAAATCTCAACCTCTATCCTAACGGAAATACCCACATCTGATTGGTCGAAATTGACGACACATGCGGCGGTCCCCTAACAGAGACATCAAAACCAAGCTGCTTGGGGAAAATCGACATTGTAAATGCATGAAAGCAGGGGGAATTTTTACTTCCACCTAAATGTGTTCCCTAACAGAGACATCAAAAACAAACTGCCTGGGGGAAATCGGCAATGCAAATATATGAAAGTAGGGCAAACTTTTGTTCCCACCGACATGTATTCCCTAACAGAGATTTCAAGTTCAAGGTACCTGGGGAAAATCAGCATGTTAATACCCTCGTGGTCGATAGTTTAACAAACGGCGCACACAAATGGATAGTGCTCATTATTACTAGCGTGGACATTGCTGATTGTATACATGCTGGCAAATAAGTTGGGAGCGATGAACGAGTTTTTTTTTATTTTCGTTCTAATAAGAATATTGTAGAATAATAAGAAAATTGAAGAATGATGTTTCAATGAACTGAATAGAACTTATGTTTGATAGAATATAAACAAAATTTTAATTGGGAACTTTTATATTGCTTACTTCGTGAAATTTCATATCTTGTAAAACTTTTAGCACAAGTGTAAGTGTGAAATTGTATTTGGTAGCAGTTTGTTAAAATGACTTGAAATATGAAGCGATTTTTTTCTCCAAAGGAAAGCTCTTACGACGAGAAAAATTGTAAAAATGAAGGAATATTTGAAAAAGTGATTTTCCACATGCTCTACATATTAGGTGCTCTTAGTCCAATTGATATACGCATTGTGGCATGTAACATCGTGTTTCGTTGGGTTTAAAGCAAACATGGAAATTGGTTGAATAAACACTCAGGAAGTAAAATTTATAAATAAAATTATCTTTTCCATTTCAAATATATTTTCTCTATAATAAAGTAACCCTTTTTTCTGGTGAGAAAAATTGATAATTGTGTTCTCTCCTAATACGCATCACCCAATGACTAATCACCATCCTTCTATCATCATCACTCGGTTATGAACACTGGTGGAGTGAACAAACAATACCTAACAACCAGACAAAACCGATCTTTTCAGGGTCACCAAATCATTATCGAAGAGTTTAACAATGTTATTCTTCAAACATATCCAAAATCAGCATATAACAAATAACCTAACGGAATACTACGTCATCTATGCGGCCGTGTCTCGGGCACAACCCTCCTGTGACTTTTTTGAAGATTCTTGCTGATATTTCGATGATTAATTAACTAAATTGTATAAAAAATTTCACTTCCATGTACTCATTATGGTAATAGTGTTTCTGGAGTTTCGTAATAAGTGTACTTATTATGGAAATAGTCGGTGTCACATGGAAAATGGGATTCAAATAATATTTCCATAATAATTTTTAAATAAAACTATGCCTCTAAATCTTATTCATATTATGCAATACTATGTCGGAACGGAGCGCGAAGTCGAAGTTTTTAAGTTGTTTTAGAAATGCTGTAACCTCGTGAAAAACCAACGCACGAAGATGAGATATACATAATTTCAAAGCTTCAAATTTTAAGTTTTGAGATGTAATATTTAAATGATTCTACTTTTTTGTGTGTAGGTGTAGTAGACAACAATATTGGAAAGAAAAAAAAACATTTTTCCTGTTTTTAAATATTTTGTAGATTAACACAGTGTTTTATTTCCCAAGTCAATAATTAAACCTTATCAATCAGCATTCATTTGATTCCGCTCCTGTAGGTCATTTTACTAGAGGTTAGAATGATAGAATGAAAAATTTCCCTTTTTCTAATGAATAATAAACATCAATAATGCGATTATTCCCAAATCTGAAGGTGGTTTTGCAAATTCCAATGAATTCTGTACAAGGCTCATTATTTATAATTAATTATTCGGTAATTTTTGCTTAATTTTTGGTATTGCTTTTATTGATTCTCTTCAATGACTTTCTGACTCATAACTTCATTTCTAATCGTAAACACTACTGAATATAGATAGCACAGAAAACCTTATCTTACTTCAAAATAAAGCAATGCATAAAAAACTGTATGTTTTAATGCAACTTTGGCCGCATTTGCCATAAAAGTTTTGAAGCATTATAAGACTAATTTAAGTTATGGAAACTTCATAACGAGAAAACTCGAGAGCGGTCCGCAATGTGTTAATGTCAATTTTGAGTGCGATTTAAGGTGGAAACAGAATGCCGCGTTGTGCGTTGCTTCTCATCAGCTGTCATTGCTTGCGTTTTGTACTAAAACATTCGCCCGACGCAGTCTGTTGATTTGCAGTCACAATCTAGCATTCGCGTCACCACATTTCCTGTAAACAAAAACAAGATAAAATTCGTATGAAAATCTTGTTCTTGTTGTGTCCACGGATCAGTTGAATGCTTTTAAAAACAACACACTGACATATCCGTGCTGGCGGCATTGAGCTTCGTTTACTAGTTTAGGGGAGCGTGAAAGAATAGCTGATTTTCAGTCGGAATGAACACGTTTTCAAAATTAAAATTATGAATGTAAATTAGCTTTTCCATATCAAACTGGTATTCTATTTAAATGGAAAACATTTTTGTTTGCAGGTGGTGAAAAAGTCTCATACGAAAATTGTTTATGAAGACACCTCTATATTATGATGAAAAAAATCAGCAACAATGTTGGAATTGTTTAGCCATATGGTTGAATGAAAGTCAGAAACACGTGTTTCAAGTAATCAAATAACATTATGTGAAAATTTTCATTCAAATTTTAGAATTTAAAAACCGGCTTCGTGTCTTCACATCTGATAGATATTACACTAACGAGTTTGGGACCCAAATTATGGCCCTAATTTGAAGTTGCCACCAGACGTCGACACAATGCCACTTTCATCGCGAATTCGGCGCAAGCAGTTTAGAACAAATGTTAGCGTTTAGTACAACGATGCTAATGACGCAACGCATTATTGTGTTCGACTAAATGGAAACACACATATTTAAGGTGAAGGTAGAAGCTATCCACAAATAGCTGCCACCATGGCGCTCAATTTTTCCATCTCTCTCCCTTACCCCTTCCCCTTAAATCAATAATTTTGCGAAACAGTGTGAAGAAAATGATCGTTTGCACACTCTTCCCACCAAGCAATATTAACCAAAATCTAATCGATTACTCACCAAATATTAAATTTTCATCTGCCGTCGCAATGTATAGTGGAAAACGTCGTAAAACTCGAGCTAGTGATCTGAAAGTTAGGGAGGCGATCTGGCGTTGTGGTAACATCCATACCTCTCACGCAGAGATCACGAGTTCAATTCTCACTCCCGAGATTCTTCCAAAAATGGAAGTAAAAGTGACGAACCAGCCGAAATGTGTTGAAAATCACTATAATAGAGAAAAAAAAAATCTGAAAGTTAACTTTTCTGTTTTCAATTTACCGCAATGGTTTTGTTTTTATTGGTGAAAACATCGTTACTTTTTCTACACAGATGCCAAACAACATCATTGAAACAGCTATAAAAACCATTCAATAAAATGTTATTCCTGAGTCATAGCTATTTATGTCATGGAAATTAATCAAATGAAATTGTGTTGATATCAATACAATTATTATTTTTACGTTTAATGGGTCTATAATACAAGTTTTAGCAACTTTAACATTAGTTAAGAAATTTGTATTGCAAAGCTCGGAACACTGCCACGGCTGCCTATGCTTTCAAAAATAGTAAACGAAAAAGTATTACATTCAATCAAAATTACTCGGCCAACGATTGTAAAATTGTATATGGTAGCAGTTGTGTTAAAAATGAAGTGAAGAAATATTTGAAAATGTGATTTCCCATATGCTCTGTATATAGTATTGGGTGTTATTAGTCCAATTAAAATACGCATTGGTCCAATTCAATTTGGTAAAAATTATAAAAGAAAATTACCTTTTCCATTTCGAATATGTTTTCTCTATATTAAAGTAACATGTTTTTGCTGATGAGAAAAATTGATAATTGTGTTCGGTATTGGTAATAATCTTATATTACATTGGTGATCCATACATAACACAGGACGCATCTCGTCTAGGGTCACAGAGGGCGGTTTTCATTATATTCTATTCCACTTCGGCATCTTCTATCTGATACGCACCACCCAATGACTGTTTACCATACTTCTGTCATCATCACTCGGTAAACACTGGTGGACTGAACAAACAATATCCAGCAACCGAACAAAATAGCCCTTTTCAGGTCCACCATATCATTATCAAAGAGTTTAACGATGTAATTCTTCAAACATATTCAAAATCAACAGATAACCTTACGCAATCCTACGTCAACTATGCGGTCATGTCTCGGACACAACCCTCCTGTGACTTTTTTTGCAAGGCGATTTTGATATGATGTTGTCCATTCGGAATTCCTTCTGGAGGGCGAAACGGTCAATAAAAAGTATTACCTTGACGTTATGAGGCGTGTGAGAGTGTAAATTCGTCGCAAACGGCCAGTTTTGTGGAAGGATACCGCTTGGATTTTGCACCACGATAATGCACCATCTCATCGATCAATCGTTGTGAATGTTTTTTTGGCTAGAAATGGCACGAACGTAACAAGCACCGTACTCTCCAGATATGGCCCCGAGTGACTTGTGACTATTTCCGAAACTCAAACTACCGCTTCGTGGGATCCTTTTTGACAGCTTTGAAGACAGAAAAACCAATGCACTACGTGAACCAAGAGCGATTCCTGAATACAGCTATTTACAGATATTTCGATGATTGGATTGTTCGTTGAAAAAAGTAAAATTTATAGGAAGTGGCTTATTTCGAAGGCGATAATATAAATTTGAATGATAAATAAAGCATTTCCTTCAAAAACACAAATTCCCGGCATGTAATTGAAAGAATGTATAGAATTATATAGACTGAGAAACAAGTTTAATTTATAACAAATATGACGACAACGACGTCTTTTTCGATCGGAGCATAACGCCAAACCCATCCATAGGAGAAACGCGAATGCAAAGTTGTTCAACCAATCACACTCTACAACTATCCGAGTTCAATTCGAACCTTTTTCTGTACACGAGAAACGAAACAACCGAAATGTTCTGTGCCATCGGACAAACGCCCTGCTATCATAAAAACAGCGGTAAGGAAAAGTCGTGAACCGATAATGTACTGACCATTTCCATGTGGTCTTCTGGGTTGTGCATCGAGAGAAAGAGGAGAAAGAGGACGAATAATACTGCATAATTTCCTCTTTCAACAATCCATAAATCATCTGAGCTGCGTGCGCCCTGCTGAGTGGGCTAATACCCCAACGGAGCGGAACATCCTCCGGGCAGGCGACAGAGAAACTTTCGATTGTGGAAGTACCACTATTTTCCGATGTTTATACATACCGGTCTGAACTGAGTTTCGAGTATGTAATCTAACTTTATCAACGATAGATGGATGGTATAGAATGTTTTGGATAAATGAGCGAATTCTGTAAATCGACACTTGGGCAAGTACTACCTGGAAGAACATTCCAGTGCTGAGTGAGTGTATCCGGCCTTTGCTGGGCAGAAGGCGATAATCTCATACATTATTCGCTGAACATGGAGCAGCTTCCAATCCGTTAATCCCATTACTATTACCCGTAAAACCAACAAACCGTAGTGGAAAATTTCATTTGTTCCCGTGCTAATCTTTTGGCTCTCCTGCCATTGTTTTAACATTCGTGCGGAACCCAAAGTTCGAGGTACCTTCCTGTTCTGTTCTCTAGTCCGATGTAAACGAGCTGACTTTTTAAGCAATCCTCCCCCCGGCAGAGCCGAATCGGTAGGGCTTAAGCCGCTGTAAATTATAGATTTCGAACAGAGAACGAATGGCAGATTTCGGGATTTCGAAGCCAAACCAAAAACCATGGTGTTGGTGTGTATGGGGTTATCAGTGGAAGTCAAAGTGTAAAATTCAGCCGAGGGAAAATAAATCCATTAATCCAATTTCGCCCTCTTGGCTTAAGTCATAATTTCCTAGAAGTTGGGGGTGTCATAAATCCTGTTAGAAATGGTAGTTAATGCAATTATGGGAAAATGAGAAAAACAATTGCCGCAACCTTTTTTTGCTTCACTGGATTACTAACTTTCAGAGCCCAGTCGAAACAAACTGAATGGAGAGAACGTCAAATTCATATGCAGAAATTTGAGGCGAAGACACAGAGTCACTTAATACTGTCAGCAGCACAGATCCATCATTAATCATTCCGTACTTGCGGAGGGAAGAAAGTGACGAATGCTAATTTGCATCAGAGAAACACGTCTGCAGTGGACGTTTCCAGGCATAATTATCATTTCTCCGGCAAGATAAGATATAAAACTGTGAGGTTCCCGGAATGTCCAGCACGTGTTTAGCAGCCTCGCCGCAGAAACGACGCAAAAAAAACCAAAATTTTGAAACATGAGTTGTAAACCAAACTTGTATCAACTTTCAGACAGGATATAACTCGATCAAATGTCGAGTGGTGAGGATTTTCCATTCATCACAGTCGAACAGGAAGGTTGATTGCGATCACAAAATTCGAGAAATGCACCATCACGAGGATTAAGGGAGCATCCATATCATGTCACGATGCAAGGTGAATATTGTTCGAATGGGAGAAAAAAGATCTTCTCTCGTTGCCTTGATTGACTAGGTTCGAAGAGGGAGGAAGCAATCGGAAAGCTTTTTTCAAAGGGATGTTGCTGCTGATGATCACATGTGACGATAAAAGTGTCGGGTGCAGTTTCTACCTTCACGGGATGAAACTATCGAATTACGCTAATTTTCCCAGCCAGAATGAGGTTCCCACGCACTATGGATTAATTTTGGCATATTCGATGCTGATACCTGTTACATATGTGGAAGATCAACGTGGTGATGGTCGATATATCGATGTATAGTTGTAATGTTGAAGGAAACTATAATGTGAAAGGATGTAAGATGTAAAAAGGATCCGTACAATCGAACTGAGGAATTGAATATTGGAACGGTGAACGTTAACGTGAACTACGTCACAGTGAGACGTTCTGTTGTCAGATTTTCAGATGAGATTCACACAGTATCCAGTATCCATTCTACGAAGAACTTGATTCAAATCTAGATGTAGCTTATAGCACAAAATATTGGTAATTGTTGATTTTCGAACGATGTATGAAAGCTATAAGGAACTACATCAGTTATGCGTTAAACCGTGATTATTTGAAAAGGTTTTGATATCGACCAAAAAATGTTTGTCTTGAATGAATTCATAATTCAGGCTTCCTTAAGAATATTGCCTTTTCTTGGGCATTTTAAAAGTGTTCACCTCAACACACTCAACACAGAAAAATTTTATTTCTGATATGCGTGAAGGACACAATAAACCAATTGCAGCGCGCCAAGCGGTTGCCATAGAAATCACGTAGACAAAACAACATTAGTGAGTCGGACAACTCATGATCAGAATTGAGGTCATCAAAATGCGTTAATTACATGGTTTAGCTATGTTAATCCGATACAAATGGTGTGCAACCATGATGTTTACAATATTTTTATGTGTTATGTTTATGTTTATGTGTTATAAAAGGACTGAACACGTGCAAAAAAAATCATCTGGTGATTCATTAGAAGTTATCTCAAATGAGGGGCCCATTGACACCATTAGAAGTGGATTTTATAATTCTTCAAAACATGTGAATCCGTAAAAATCTATATCTATAAAAATGGATTTCTGTCTGCTGTCTGTCTTCGATCGACATGAAAATTGGTATGTAGGAGTTTTTGGGGTCGGGGAAGGTTCTTATGACAGTTCGAGACCCCTCCCCCCTCTGCCATACAAATGAAACACAAATTTCTACATTACTCGAGAATTAATCAAGCAAATGAAACCAAATGTGGCATGTGGATGTTTCAGGGTGCAATAAATGTTTTTACGGTGGCTAGACACTCCTCCCCCCTCTAAGGTGGAGGGGGGCTGCCATACAAATGAAACAAATTCCTACATAACTCGAAAACTAATCAAGCAAATGGAATCAAATTTGGCATGTAAATGTTTTCGGGGGCAAGAAACGTTTCTATGGTGGATTGACACTCCAAGAACTTATCAAGCAAACAGAACCAAATTTGGCATGTAGAGGTTTTAGGAGACAAGAAACGTTTCTTAAGTGGTTTAGCACTCCTCCCCTCTCTTAAGGAGGGGGGGGGAGGACGGTTGCGCTTGATGACTCGAGAACTAATCAAGCAAATGGAATCAAACTTTGCATATAGAGGTTTTAGGGATCGATAAATGTTTCTATGGTGGTTCGACATCCTTCCCCTCTCTCTAAGGGGGTCTGCCATACAAATGAAACACAAAGAACTAGTAAAGAAAATGAAGTCAAATTTGGGATGTGAGAGTTTTTGTGTAAGAGTAATGTTTTTATGATGCCATGACACCCCTCCCTTTATCAGGAATGGAGAGGGGGTTCCATAAAAATAATACACATATTCCAACCAAACATGTCACTTGAAAAACTCTGAAAGAAAATGGGAAAATTCGAAAAATTTAATTTGCATGTGTTCTACAATTACATATTAACATGTTTTGTTAGTCCATTTGATCTTTGCGGTACCGAAATTGATCTTCGTTCGAAAGTGGGAATGGATTTTAATGTTATGAAACGCACTCCTATATCGTCTTCTATCTATATAAATAAAAATGGATCGCCGAATGTGTTGATAAGAGCATAACTCGAGAAAGGAATTGTCCGATTTAGAGCTGTCTTCATTTTATCATATTTTCTGTGTCAAACATTTATTCCATGTAACGGAGGAACATGTTATTTGCAAGTGGATGAGAAATCTTGCACGAGAATTGTGTCTGAAAATAATCTGATATTATAATGTCGAGTTTCGGCAGAAGTATTGAAATTTTATAGTAAAAAATAATTTTAAAGGGTAGATTAGAAGATCAATCAATAAACAGTTCTGCGATTGGACCCATGAAAACATGGATGTGATAACAAAAAATAAATTTTGGGCGGGACGAAGTTTGCCGGGTCAGCTAGAATACTATAAAACTACTGTAAATCATGAAAATAAAATTTTATTTATATGTTTTGAAACATTCGAATACCTGATTTGACACAGTTGCGCCGAATTACACTCAGCGGAACAAAAACAGCAACACTTAGTTTTTTTCGTTTTAAAAGCTGTCGGAAAGACCACAATTAATAAGATTCTTTCCAACTTGATTAAAAAGCACTATTAGGGTTCAATCCACGATAAATTTAGTTTATTTTGTAGGACCGTTTACATTTTATCCACTGAAGCTAAAAAAATGTAGGCAAAATAAAAATAGCACCGTTTGTTTTTATTGCGAAAATCAAATTTTATTTCTCAAATTACATCAAGTAGGCGTATTTAGTAATGTGTATATGATCCATTTTTTCGAATAACTTCAATCAATCCTGATTTCATGGACAAACTCAGCTTCTCAATAGAATACCATTGATCGATTTGCTACCAACACTCTCGAGCACGTTGTTCCACTCCCCGGTCCGGGAAACGCACTTCGTAGCGAATTCGAAACGATTCAATTTATGGCGTTCCGTCAAGTTGGGTTTTCCGAGCCTTTTACGCCACTCCATGTTCTCGCCACTGGACAAAACTTGTTGAACGCGACGTGTAGTAACTGGAAGCTCACACTGATTTTTTGGAAATGTTGGATTTAGATGTAAACAGTCCACAGAATAACCATCATAATGTTGGCAAAAGATGATAAACAGGACAAAAGTAAGCTGTGATGCAAAATCAGATATTTATACAAGGAATTTTGAATGAAATCGCCATAAAACGCGGTGGTGCTATTTTTATTTTTCTCTCAGTGTAGAGCATTCAAAAAAGTGGACAAACCATGATCATATTTTCGACTGGACAAATCAGAATCATTTGCCTTACATTGTGTAGAATGTGTAGCAACGAAAAATTAAAAAAAAACAAAGATAGAATCCGGAATCATTGTTCATTTTATAGCAGCGGTCATAGTGGGCGTATCTGGAATCTTTTGATAGCAAAAACCTGTATCTGTTTTTTTTATAACTTCACGTGGATCCGTTATGTTTGCATTTGTGCAGTATGGAAGCCAAGAGATGAAATTTGATTTTGGACACCCACATTAAAAATCCGGTGGGGTCAGGTACTAAAATCGCGAAATCACTTAAAGTAGCAAAACCGATCATGTATGATGTGCTGAATTGTTTCCTTCAATGTACAACTGTTGTTTGGATTGATCAGAGGACGCATCGTAGGGGAACTAACAATCGGAAGCCGAGGCTGATGGCATTGAGAACAAATAAGGCAAACGCGGGACTCTTAGCCTACGATATAGCCAAAAAAAACCCAGTTAATGTTCTGGGGGCCACAGCCCAGTTAAAACGCAGTTCAGCTAAAGCAGGTCCAGTTATCGAACGAGTACTGAATCACCAACTAACAAAGAACTCTGAGGATCACTCGTTTTGCGATTGTCATTCATAAATCAAAAAATAGAAATATTAGGGTTACGTTTCAGCTCATCCATGGTATACACTCTGTCCAACTTCTATAAGACCACCCTGATTCTATTTCGTTGCAACACAAACAGGTAGAATTTCAACAAGATACAATCATACATTGTTGAATGCTTAGAATAAAGTATACTTAACATCAATTTCAATCAAAAAAGTTGTTCGTTTATTTATTGTGCTTAAATATGGAATTTCCTAGTTCTACGTGTGGGTGTGGTGACGGGGTCTCCCTACTCGACACCTCCGGCAAGTATGATTCCGTTTTGCCCTCGACGACTCTTGATCCGCCCTTCGGTTTCAGCCAACCTCCGCCAAAGTTATTTGATCGACATTCGCTAGGCAGCCGGACTCTGAGTATCAACCGGACACTGGGACGCACTGAAGTTGGTATTATGGGAGGCCCCGACCCCCCTACCGTAGTCGAGCCATTTCCACCAACCCGTAGCCGTCCTAGTCCTACGTGTGGGTGTGGCGAGAGGGTCTCCCAAATCGACACCTCCGGCAAGTATGATACCGTTTTGCCCTCGACGATTCTTGATCCGCCCTTCGGTTTCAGCCAACCTCCGCCAAAGTTATTTGATCGACATTCGCTAGGCAGCCGGACTCTGAGTATCAACCGGACACTGGGACGCACTGAAGTTGGTATTATGGGAGGCCCCGACCCCCCTACCGTAGTCGAGCCATTTCCACCAACCCGTAGCCGTCCTAGTCCTACGTGTGGGTGCGGTGACGGGGTCTCCCAACTCGACACCGCCGGCAAGTATGACTCCGTTTTGCCCTCAACGATTCCTGATCCACCCATCGATTTCAGACTATCTCCACCTGATCGATCATCGCTTACTCGCCGGACTGAGCGGCGCACTGATATTCCAATACAGGAAACCAATTCGCAACCTTACGATCTTCTCGTCTACTATCAGAACGTGGATGGACTAAATACGTGTGCCAACGATTACCTATTGGCAACATCGGATGGCGCGTATGGCATTATTGCGTTCACCGAAACCAAGCTGGATGATAGAACCCTCTCAACTCAGATTTTCGGCCAGCACTACGAAGTTTTTCGATGTGATCGTTCTCTGTACAACAGCCGTAAAGCATCTGGGGGCGGCGTTTTATTGGCAGTTCGAAAAGATCTGAAGGCACGGATTATCGAGGATATCACTTGGCGCACTGTAGAACAAGTCTGGGTGGAAATTGAACTCGTTGGTCAAAACCTCTTCTTCTGTGTGGTGTACTTTCCCCCTGATCGTATCAATGACTCTTCTTTGATTGGAGATCACATCAAATCCGTCGAAACTATATGTGGTTTTGCTGCTGCAGTCGATGAAATAATAATTATTGGCGACTTCAATCTCCCAGGTCTCAGATGGCGTTCTTCAACACACAGTTTTCTATTTGCTGATCCAGCGCACTCACAGATTACCCGAATCGCCTCGGATCTTCTGGACAGCTACAGTACTGGCACTCTTCGACACATAAATAGTGTACCAAATGAAAACATTCGCATTCTGGACTTGTGTTTTGTCAGTTCTACAAACCAAGCTCCTAGTTTGGTACTAGCTCCGACCCCTTTAGTCAAGGTTGTACGGCATCATCCTCCACTGCTGATATCGTACGAAAGGAGTAAAATATCTTTAAGAGACGACCCTGTATCTGTGAGCTACAATTTTTACAAAGCCGACTTTTCTAGCATCTCCGATGTCTTGAATGAAATCAACTGGGACGAAATTTTAGATAATGACGACGCTAACAGTGCAGTGCAGACGTTTTCTAATGTTTTGGCCTATGTCATTGATCGACACGTTCCCAAATAGGTTCATACCATTGCTAAAGGACAACCCTGGCAAACATTGGAGCTTCGCAGCCTTAAATCGCGAAAAAGAGCTGCCCTGAGGAGATTTTCAATACAACGAACTTCAATGTCAAAGATCTTTTATCGGCGTATAAATAGCGTTTACCACACGCTCAGTCAAAGTTGTTTTAGACGATATCAACGTAATCTACAAAACAATTTTCGAAGAAATCCTAAATCGTTCTGGAAATTCGTCAACAAACAACGCAAGGAAGATGGATTGCCTTCTACAATGTCATACGAGGGTACGGCAAGTTCAGATACAGAAGAGATATGTCGTTTATTCTCGAAAAAGTTCTCCACTGTGTTCTCTGATCGCTCACTATCTACAACGGAAGTTGCTTCCGCTGTCAGGAATGTTCCGTCAATGAGCTACTCTTTCAGCAGCTTCGATGTTGCGGAATCCCAGATTCTCACCGCCGCCGCTAAATCTTCTGTTAGTCCAGGCCCAGATGGTATTCCATCCATGCTATTGAAAAGATGCATAAATAGTTTAGCGACGCCATTGTTGTATCTCTTCTGGCTTTCCTTGAGTTCGGGAACTTTTCCTGAGCTTTGGAAAACAATCGAAATGTTTCCGGTACACAAGAAAGGTGATAAGCGAAACGTCGATAACTATCGCGGTATTTCATCGCTTTGTGCTGCTTCTAAACTCTTTGAATTAGTAGTGATGGAACCCGTCTTCTCGTTTTGCAAACAGTACATAACTGATGACCAGTATGGATTCATGCCGAAACGCTCAACATCGACGAACCTGTTAGTATTTTCAAATTATATAGTGGATAGTTTGTCACGGAATACCCAAACTGATGCCATCTATACGGACTTGACTGCTGCATTCGACAAGATTCATCATGACATCGCAATCGCAAAACTGGAAAAGCTCGGATTCACAGGAAGGATGTTAGATTGGTTCAAATCCTATCTCAAAGAACGAAAACTTCGCGTTACCATCGGTGATAGCAGCTCCAACATTTTTTCTGCAGCTTCCGGTATTCCTCAAGGAAGCCACCTCGGACCCCTGATCTTTCTAATCTACTTTAACGACATTTGCTTGGTATTAGAAGGACCTCGCGTTTCGCATGCGGATGATTTCAAAATCTATTGCCGTATTAGTTCTGTAGCCGACTGCTGGTTTCTTCAACGACAACTGGATATTGTAGCCGAATGGTGCGCCACGAACTGTATGGTTATAAATCCATTAAAATGTTCCACGATATCCTTCTCTAGGAAAAAAGAACCGATCACGTTCGAATACGTTCTCTCTGGTGTTCCCATTCCACGAGTTATGAAGATCAAAGATCTTGGAGTGATACTGGATTCGAGACTGTCGTACAAAGAACATGTATCGTATGTTGTAGATAAAGCATCTAGAAACTTGGGATTCATTATGCGGGTTTCAAAAACTTTCACGGACGTACATTGTCTCAAATCCCTGTATTGCGCTCTAGTTCGGCCTGTTCTGGAATACTGCAGTATCGTTTGGAATCCGCACTATCAAACTGGCATTACGAGAATCGAGTCCGTTCAGAGAAGATTCATTCGGTACGCACTTCGCCTGCTTCCGTGGCGCAATCCTCATCAGCTTCCTAGTTACGAAACTCGATGCTTGTTGATCCATCTGGATTCACTGCACTGCAGAAGAAAGCTAGCTAAGTCTTTGTTTGTAGCGGATACACTCACTGGTCCGCGTCGATTCTCCAGAAATTTTAAGCCACCTAAATCTCAACGTACCACCTCGACGGTTGCGGAGAGTTCCTTTTCTGCGGACCATACTTCGGCGAACGAATTATGGCATGTACACAGCAATAGCAAGCCTTCAGCGTGCATTCAACACAGTTTCTTCGGCGTTTGATTTTAACATTTCGCGTGTTACATTGAAACAACGGTTTTCAGAATTAATTAAAGTTAGATAATTGTATCATTTGGACCACTGTAGTCTGTTGATGCCAGAACAAATAAATAAACAAATATGATAATTCCAGCTGTCCAGTTTCTATAAGACCATTTCAAAATTCATGAATATTATCAATGAAAAATTCAAAACGATCGGCTGATTTACATGTCAATAATTGGCAACCTTGCCATTTCAGCTAATAACTTGGAAAATTCGTGTTAGGATACTATTTACCAAATGCTGCTGAACGATTTCCTCGATATTTTTTTCTATGTTTCCGAAATTGCGACTTTGAGCTCTTCAATCGTGGTATACCGTTTTCCCACAGTGTAGATTCTGCGTACAAGGATCCCTCTGAGATTTTCAACAGGATTCAAGTCTGGAGAGTAGGCCGGCCGGTCCAAAAAAATATGTTTTCGGTCCTTATTCTATTGCTTAATATCTTTGCTGATACGAATATGATATGATAAGTAAATTTTTTGTGACGATATCCACGCAAAAACGGTAGAAGAGAGGATTCCAGAACATGTATGTAATCCTTGAATGATGTGAAAGCTATCTTGAGCTTTCCGGTTGCACAGAATCCCGCCCAAAACATGCACGAGACTCCACCAAAATTCCTGGTTGAAAAATACTGTTCCTTTCTCCCGTAAATCACGCCAGTACCCGTTGTAAACATCAGGACAACATCAATTGATCCAAATTGAACATTTTTTTCGTAAGTGAAGATAACCTTTACATTGAAAACCCTTTTCGTTATGGTATATAGCGAAATGTATTTTTTGGAAACATTCTTTGTCACAGCATACCATGTCCCATTGTCGGAGCTTTGGCCAAACTCAAACTTCTTCCGACGTGAGATGGTGTAAGATAAGGAGCTTTTACCAATTAACCCCTTTAGGGGCTTTTTACTAAAATTTTCGACTTGTCTCCCGTGAAACATTTAAATTCAAAGATTGCCGTGAGCACTTGCCCATTCGGCATTTTCCAGATTTATTAATCAAGCTAACTAAAAACAACGAAAAAAGGTAACAGGTCTTATAGAAACTTGACACTTGAAAAATACAAAAATAATTGTTTACGCACAACGCTTGCACACTCACATATGATGCAGTGCAGTAATCATGCACTGTATGATAACTACCAATACAAGTTCAATAGAATATATATTAAAGCGTTTTTTTACAATGACCCAAAATAGCAGGATCATCACCTGGTCTTATAGAAGTTGGACAGAGTGTAGTATCTGAAATGACGATTTTCCCAGGCTGCTCAGTTTAGAAGTACGTATTAGGGAAACATATTCCGGCCTGCACAAAGGCAAGCGAGTACAGAAGTACTCGCCAGGGTTGCCATAGTAAAATCTGTGTTTTTGGTCTCAAAAAATCTCTCTATCTGTGTTTTTTCTCTGAAAATCTGTATTTTCATTACAGTCGTTTGTCAGCTTTCAGCCACCACAGCAAAGAAATATACTAATATTATAATTTATGCAACAATGCAGTTCACACTTTTTCCAAATTTAATTTTAATGTCTTGTGAACTTATTTTCGATCCAAATCGTTGCTTCTATGAATAATAGATAACGGTACTCAGTATAAACAAAAATTGTCACTCCTGCTTGGGGAAAGGATCAATGGAAAACTCCATGTATTGCGGCACTGTGTAGTGAATTCTATTGTGGATGGTATCTCTGCTCGGGTTATTCTAGAATGTTCGCTATAAACAATAGACCTTATATTATAGCAAAAGTGTTTCACCGTCCCTGTCTGATACCTTTCTAGAAAAGTCAGTTTGTACTCTGGTCAATTGTTATTGTTTCGATATCGCTTTTCGAGGTAAGTTGATTGTTTTTAAATAATACCTTTGAGTTTGAATTTACTTTTCAGGTAATTGTGTAAAGGGTGTGTCACATCAAATTGCATCATGGAAAAAACGCTGTAGAAATTTAATTTTTAGGAATTATATCTTCAGCTTTCGCTTATAATCAGATAAGAGTGTATAGATCACGTTGGCCATGCTTCACTGTCAATTTTTCGTAAATTTGGAAAAATGTCGTCGAACGAAAAAGAGCGTCGTGAATTAATCCTGTGCACTCATTTCGAGAATCCGGAGTTGTCACATCGGGACATCGGTAATATGCTGGAAATCGTCCAATCTACGGTCAGCAGAGTACTAAAACGATACTTCGAGAACCTAACCATCGACCGGAAGGTGAAGAACGGCAAAAATGGATGCTCCGTCAGTGAAAAAGATCACAAGCGCGTAGTTAAGCAGTTTAGACGTGATCCGAGAAGTTCGGTCCGGGATGTCGCCAATAAGCTGAATTTGTCAAGTTCATTCGTCCAGCGGACCAAGCAGCGGGAGGACTTGCGTACATACAAGGTTCAGAAGGCTCCTAACCGCGACGAAAGGCAAAACATGGTGGGGAAGACGCGAGCCCGGAAGCGGTACACCGAAATGCTGACGCAGCCGCATTGCCTGGTAATGGACGACGAAACCTACGTCGAAGCGGACTTTCGTCAGCTGCCGGGCCTGTTGTTCTTCTCCGCAGAGGACAAATTCAGCGTTCCGGAGGAGATTCGCAAGCAGAAACTATCCAAGTTTGCCAAAAAGTAGATGGTGTGGCAAGCGATCTGCTCTTGCGGAAAGCGGAGCGCCCCCTTCGTGATGACCGGCACGGTAAACGGGTAGGTTTACCTTAAGGAGTGTCTACAGAAGCGCTTACTACCACTATTGAAGCAGCACGAGGGCCCGACCATCTTCTGGCCGGATCTCGCTTCGTGCCACTATTCAAAGGACGTTTTGGAGTGGTACGAAGCCAACGGGGTCACCTTCGTGCCAAAGGAAATGAACCCGCCCCACGCGCCGGAGCTTCGCCCAATAGAGGAATATTGGGCGATTATGAAGCAGGCCCTCCGGAAGAACCCAAAAGTTGTCAAATCGGAGGCGGACTTCAAGAGAAAATGGATTTCTGTTCAAAAAAAACTACAACCTGACGTTGTACAGAACCTTATGGACGGGGTAAAGAGGAAGGTGCGAGCATACGGGCTTGGGCTCGAAGTATGAATAAAAAGAAAATGCCAAAAGTTGTTTAATAGTTTTTATTTTACTGTCTAAAATTTTCAAAAGGATCGGTCTACTGGGCGAATTTCTACAGCGTTTTTTCCGTGATGCAATTTGATGTGACACACCCTTTACCATTTGGAGCTCTTGGACAATAACTGAGGTAAGTAACAATTCATTTAAAGTTGTGTTTTTGTGTTTAGTATAGTGTTTTCAATTATAGTTCAAGTGTAATTATTTTGTAAAATGAAGTGAATAAAGTGTAAATGAATAAATTGTGTTTTTTTTCTTGTTTTGAGTTCCTCCTTGACTCTGGCCGGAACACTCAGTTTCGAAAATGATAGGTCCCAGGCGCCGAATCTGGACTAAATCACAGCTAGTGACAGCACGGCTAAATACGTTAAAATTTGCTTTTCCTAAGTCATTAGTGAATTATGGTATTTTACGATTTCTTGAAAGGGCATTCTGGCAACTGGCTAGTTTCAACAAGAGATTCTTCAGATTCGGATCTTAAAATCTTGAAACTGTTAGGAAACAAAGTGATCAAAATTAGTGATAATTTGATTAAATTATTTTGTTGACCGCACTTTTCTCTTCTCCAACCATTAAACTTTATACTACAAAAGTTACCTTTTTTCATAGAAATCCATTTTTCTTGCAAGTGTAATACTTTTTCAGGTAAGACTTTAATTGGCTTTAATTTGATATGCCGATCATTTAAATCGGTCCAGTAGTTGAAAAGTTATGATTTTTTAAAGCCATTTTTTGAAGAAAGAGGCAAAATTGATTTTTTGGACAGCCCTAAAATGCAAATGGGTACCGTTGTGGAAAAAAAAAACGGTTCTATTATTTTGCGATAAGCAACAAAACTATCAATTTTCACGGAAATCTGAGAACCACGGTTTGGCATAGAATAGCCAATCCTTCAAATGGCGGTCAAATGACCGCTTTTCAAACTAAGTTTTTATTAAATTGATTATAAGCAATACAGATTTTAATGAAAGGAAAGAAACACAAAATTATAATCAAACAATTTATTCGTCGTCACACTTTTTGTAGATGGATAGTCTCTTCCGTAAAAATTTTCCACAAACACATTTTTACATGTAGGACACATGTTTATTGTTTGATTGATTTATTAAATGTCCAATTTGACAGATTTTTCGTCCTTCATAAATTGTAGTTGAACCTGCTGAAGTTTTCTCCATACTTGCTTGCTTCTGGAAATCTCTGCAAAAGGCAAGTTTCTCTGCCAACGGAAATTAAAATTCTTGTCGCGATATCCTCCGGTTGAGGAATGATTACTAGATTTGGTGACGAAATTTGGATTTAGCGCTAAACTTCCTATTCATTCATTTTCCTAGTCATTTAATAGCTGGACGCAAAAAAAATGGACCTATCTCAAAACCATGTTGATGAAATAAAAATGTTAAGTGCTTAGAATGAAGGTCATTTATTGTACTTTAAGAAAAAAATCGCAAAAAAATTAATCCGGTTCATTTTTTGATGAAATCTCCAACTCGAATATCACTTATATTTTGGACACTCTGTTGATTAACCTGAGCGGCCAAAATACTCGATGATGATCACGATATCCTCTTACTAAAAGCATCCTTCAGTACTATTATCGAAAATATATAAGATGCTATAATCTTTTTGCGGTGAATTTGAGTTGATGGACAACTCACTATTTATCTGGCCGCGCACAAAGTAAACACATGTTGGAGGCAACATTTCGGTAGAAACGATGTTTCTTCTAAAGGAGAAAATTTGAATCAATCATTACCCGAAAGGTAACAAACAACGGATTTTTCGAGACTTGGTTTTCGGGCTAAGTTTTATTTTCCAGATCATCCTCGGTATCTTTCCAGAATTCACCGCTTCTCTGTCCAGCTTTATGACTGTGATCATCCAGTTTGTGTGGATACTCGATTTATAGCGTTTAACTACCTATCAACTTCTTCGACCTGCTTAAATCATTCAGTCAGTTTTTTCCTCTCTCATCCTTTCTCTTGTTTACCTGGATTCGTTCCATAAAGCAAATAATCGTCTCGATCCAGACTGACCAACTTCACTTCATTAGTTTTTCTATTCATTAACGGAAAAAAAAACTGTTGCCTGTTGAAGGATAATAAAAACTGGGTTACCTAAGTAATCCCGAAAGTCTCTGCTGTTTACTCGTCACTGTTTCGTGGTAATAAGGAATTACATTTTTCAGTCACCAGGTATCCTTCATGGAACCAACGGCTTTTTCGTAACAACAAAACACTGGACCTCATAAACATTGATTGCCGATTTAGTCTTTTCGTATCGCAAGTAATCATGGGACAAAAACTTTCGGTACTGTGGGTGCCTATGCAAATTCCCAAGAAGCTGTGCAAAAGCCGTTGTAACTCACTTAATTTTCAATGAATCGTCACTTGAAGTTTTCTTTTTTTCCGTAACCATCCCTCACATTTGGACAGCCCAGAAAACAATGTGTTCCTCAACACATATTGCCCCCTCAAAGTTTGCTAGTCAACAATTGCAACGACCAGCCCCTCCAGCCCTCAGGATGTAGAGGGAGGGAGTTTCCCGTGGGAAGTGACCGATTACTGATGGAGTTGTCATAGCATGTGGTTATGAGATTCGCAGGGCATCTTTCTGCACGCGTGGCGTCCGATTCTCGAAATACAGCGAGGCGATAAACCATGCGGCGACTTTTGGTGGAAAGCCAATATGTACATGATAGTAACCCTTCCTTTTTTGATGGAATGTAGCATGTTGGCGGAGACTTTACTCACGTTTGGCGTGGGTTTGCGGAGTTGTCTGTTCGAGCGCGAAATATTTATTAGCGAGGTATCCCAACGTCATACGTCGGTGGTGACCCGAGGCGTGCCGTCAGCCCCCGCAATGGGATGGGGGTTTCGGTGATTTTCATTTTTCTCTGCTAGCAACATGATTTAAGAAGCTGGGTGTGCTGCGACTCAGCATACTTGGTGGGAATTGATTAATTGTACATCGTTTCAGTTGGATTTATGAATGCACGTATGTCAATGTTTTTTTCCAGAAAGCCAATGGAAGAACAACACTCAAGAGAAATGCTGGATTAAATCGACATTTTCGTTGATAGTCGGGAAGAACATTAAAAGCAACACCTGACTTGTGAATAATTCATGTAAAAAATCCAATGTGCCTACGAATAGCTGTTTTCTTTTCTTTTTTGTTTTTTTTGTTTTTTGAATATAGAAGAAAAATTTAATTTTTGATTCATCTTAAAGTCAGAATACACCTTTCTCGCATAAGATAATTGTATACATCCGGAATATTTCAGAATGTGATAGAGGATAATATTTGATGAAAAAATCCTTCTACACATATGTTCGAATTTCAACAATGACAGATTTATTGACCTTCTTTTTTGTTTCGAGCTCTGTTGGCATAAACAGAGAGTACTTTAAAGAGTACGCTACGTAGAACGATTGTGTTCCTTCCGTTAGAAAGATGAGAAAATTTAGTATAGAATATAGTCGTGAAACATCTAAAATAGTGGATTTGAATATCATTTTGGGAGTGGAAATGTTCTATACAGCCATTCCATGCCAAACCGGTATAGTGGTTCTCAGATTTTCGTGAAAAGTGGTAGTTTTGTTCCTTATCGCAATACAGCGCGGACACGATTATATACAATCTCGGATTTATTCTCACTATATACAGGGTTTTCCATTTCGGGCTTCCGATAGTATACAGCCCTGCGCTGACAACCGTTTGACATAGCTGTCAACCAAAGCGTCATATCGTTAGTTGAATGTCTGCCATTTTACAATATGGATCGTTTTAGCATCGCACAACGTGTTAATTTTGTTAAATTATACTATAAAAATGATGAAAAACCGGCAAATGTTTTTCGAGCATTACGGACGGATTTTGGTCGTCATGGACGGCCTACAGAGCACACAATCGCTAATGTAGTGCGTAAATTCGAACAAACTGGATTCGTAGCGGATATTGTGAAACCTGTGCATCATCGTAATGTGCGTTCGGCCGAAAATATTGCTGCTGTTGCTGCCAGTGTGGAGGATGACCCGAATGTTTCGATTCCACGGCGTGCTCAGCAATTGGGCTTGTCAAACACATCATTGTGGCGAATTTTGCATTTGGACTTGCACCTACATCCATATACAGTCCAACTGATACAAAAATTAGAGCGTGGTGACCATGGAATGCGTCGGGCATACGTCGATTGGGTGAACGAACAACAGCAGCAAAATGCTGAATTTTCGCATCAAATTTTCTTCAGCGATAAGGCACATTTCGAGCTCGGTGGCTATGTGAACAGCCAAAATTTCCGTATATGGGGCTCAGAAAATCCACACGTGATTGTTGAGAGGTCATTGCATCCGCCAAAAGTCACTGTTTGGTGCGCATTATGGTCTGGTGGAGTCATCGGGCCGTATTTCTTTGAAAATGAGGACGGCGAGTCGGTAACTGTGAATGGTGAGCGCTATGGCCGCATGTTAACCGATTTTTTTTTGCCACAAATTGAAGATATGGATACGGATGACATGTGGTTTCAGCAGGATGGCGCCACGTGCCACACAACACGACCGAACATGGCCATATTGCGAACGAAATTTGAGGGACGCATAATTTCGCGTTTTGGTGATGCCAATTGGCCGTCCAGATCATGCGATTTGAACCCGCTAGACTTTTTTTTGTGGGGTTATGCGAAAGACCGTGTCTATGCCAACTCTCCGCAAACTCTTGAACATTTGAAAGACAACATTCGTGAAGTTATGAACGAGATACCGCCCCATATGTGCCGAAAAGTCGTCGAAAATTACCTGTTCCGGATCAAGGTGTGCGAGGAAGCCCTAGGTGGACATTTGAATGATGTTGTATTTCACATATAATGGCATAAACCAAACTTTAATTTGAAATAAAAGTTTCATCGAAATTCGAATTCTAAGTGTGTTTTATTTCAATTTACTTTCGGAATTTGAAGTTGGAAAACTCTGTATAATCGAGTCAAAAAAAAAAAAAAATTCATTTTTTATGCATATATTTTTCGTTTTTACAATATAAAGAAAAAAAAAAGAAAAAAGAATTTAATTTTCGATTCATCTCCTTAAAGTCAGAAAACACCTTTCTCACACGAAAAAAATAAATTCATCCCGAATCTTTCAGGGGATGATAGACAATCATATTTGATGAAAAAAATCCTTCATATATGGTTCGAATTTCAACAATGAAAGAGTTATAGAACTTTTTTTTTTGTTTCGGACTCTGTTGCCTCGAACTGGCTCTACATTCAAGAGTACGCTACAGAAGACGATTCTGTTGCTTCCATTTGAAAGATGAGAAAATTTAGTAGGGTAAATGATCTTGGTGTGTTCGATTTGGGGTGTTTTTACGCAACTTGTAAATGCAAATCGATTTTTCTTCATGAAAAATACACATAATCGATATGAGTTTGGGTTTGTTGAAAAGCCCCAAGTCTCTAGTTGCTAATACTACCATAAGGTGTTGAAATTATTCAATTTTTTTTATGTTTTTTAACGATTTTCCTCAAAGAGGAATTATGGCCATGGTTTGACCACCTCTGGTCATGGTTTGTCCGGTTTTAGAAATCACCATTTTTGAATGAAAACATTCGAGTTCTCAAGTGGAAGTTGCATTTATCATTGCTTGAGTCTACTGTCATCATACTGATCCATTCATAATTTAGGCTTTATTTCTTCAAAATATTGCCTTTTCTTGGGCATTTTAAAAGTGTTCACCTCAATAAACTTAGCACAGAGAAACTTTATTTCTGCTATGCGCGAAGGACACCATAAACAAATTGCAGCGCGCCGAGCAATTGCCATAGAAATGATGTGGACAAAACAACATTAGTTAATTGGACAACTCATGATCAGAATTTAGTTAATTAAAATGCGTTAATTTAATGGTTTAGCTATGTAAATCTGATACAAATGGTATGCAAGCATGATATTTACAATATTTGTAAGTGTTATAATCTAGAAAAGGTCTGAATACGTGCCAAATAATGATTTGGTGATCGATTAAAAGTTAGCTCGAATGAGGGGCGCATTGACACAAATAGAAGGTGTATTTTATAATCCTTTAAAACATGTGATTCCGTAAAAATATACTATAAAACTACTGTAAATAATGAAAAAGACAATTTTATTTATATGTTTTGAAACCTTCGAATACCTTATTTGACACAGGAGCACAAGTGGGCAAACCATGATCATATTTTCGACTGGACAAACCAAAATCATTTACCTTACAGGATTTAATTGTGGAACATCTAAATTAGTGGATTTGAATAACATTTTGGAAGTGAAAACTTGAAAGCTAGGAATTTTTAATTTCTTATTATCAATTTTATCTGAAAAATTCATATTAAACTTGATCATTTCTATCAATCAAATTAAAGCTCTTTATTTCCCCTACAATTTGTTCTTTGACACCCAGCTTCTATCTTTCTTGATTTCGCTTCAATATAGATATAAACAACTCGTGGTGAAAATTCAAGCAAAATCAATCAAAAATCACGATTTTTACTCCACTTAAATCTCACTTTGACGTTGAAAGGTTACATTTATTCTTGAAATAAGTCATATTTGAAATGTGAAAAAAAAATCAAACTGTATATAATCGAGTCCGAAATTGTATACAATCGAATCACATATAGGGTTGGGGAAAAAGAAATGTCGTATTTCTGATCGAAATTTGACGCTTTATTTAACATAGCGGTAGTGGGGGCAAATGGGTTGTTGACGATTCAGCCCCACATTTAGCAACCTTGCCGTTATCAGTGCCACTCACTGGCTAGATAAGGGAACTGACACAGGTATAAGCAAACGAGATCGGTTGAATGCTTGACGTAAAAGAAAGAAGTTTTTTTGTTACTTGAGGAGAAAGGATAAAAGGATGTATTCAATTCGATTCAATTATAGAAGTGTTCAATATTTTCTGAAGTGAATAATTTACACTACATTATAGCTGTCGCAGGTAGATAAAACTAATTATTATTGCGTACATATTCCTAAAGATTAAACTATGTTTCCATAGTAATCCCAGGAGTAAACGCACGCACAATTGAATTAACCTAAAAGAGCCTAATTCAATATATTTTAGAAGTAAGTCTCTTCCTATTCTAATAAAGGACCAATATTCATCAAATTGAAATCCATTATTAGGACCCTAAAAGGGAAGCCAGTAGTGTTCGGGGAGTAATAAGGCTTGAAGTCGTACCGAATTTGTAAGTTCATACATACGATAGACTTATACAATTTGTAATTATCATTCAATAAATTTCTAGCTTGAAGCATTACGCTAAAAAGAATCGGCGTTTGATTTTATTCCCGAACATGGGCCATGGGGGGAAAAGTGGTCACATGCTTGTTTGGTAGTATAACTATTTACTATAGATGCCGTATTGCCGTCATCTTATGTTTGAAGAATTTAATGATTTTTGTGTCACCCTGTACTTCAGTAGAGCTCTCGCATGTCAAAATACAAATAAAAACAGAAATTGCTCTCTCGATAGCCATTCGGCCGTAGTTCTGTCCGCATGGTATCTAAGGAATTCCTCATGGAATTTAGTTTATTCAGTCTAATATGTTGGACGAATCATCAGTTTGGACGACTGTTCACATATTCTAGGAGAGGTGAACAGATATTTTGTTTAATTTCAGCGATTAATTAGCATAGAAATTATTCTCATATTTGGGGGCAAAGTGGTCATAGGTGAATAACAACTTACAATGTTCTGTGTGCTAAAGCTGATATATCTCATCACATTCTGCTTTTGAAGAAGATAATTTTGTGGCTTTGACCCTGGATAAATATGCCACTCCAACTAAACCAAGCCTCATTATGAAAATTTAAATTTCACCTTTTTGACGTAGGACTACGTCTTTCATTTCTATACCGGGGTGTAAAATCAAAGTTTCGAAAACGAAAGCGTTACGCCGGAGACCGAGATTTTGAGCGTTAATAGCTCCTAAAAAACTGAACGAAATGGTATGATAAACACTTCATTCGAAAGATAAAATGTCTACGCGTTATATACTTGTTACTTTTTGATCCAAAAACTTGTTTCAATAGTCTTAAAATGGCTTTCAAAACAGGCTATTGAAATCACCAATCGGTATATAAGCGAGCGGCGCTCGGAAATCCACTCAGTTCTAATTGAACAGCGATTGGAGCATGTTGTCGCTGTTGCGGTGAAGCTCTTTATTTATCATGAAAGCGCGGATGAACGGTGTCACCAAGAGCCTGTTTGTGCACCCTAGGCCAGAAGGGAATCTATCAGGAGGAGAGTGATGCCACAAACGGTTCCCTGGGAAGACATCGCTACACACACATACACGCGCGGCTATTAACAGGTGGTTATCGAGTTGGCATTAACCACTGGTGGGCTTCCAGTATCGAGGAAAATGTGGAAATATCTAATCGTTACTGAAAATAATCTGCCAGTTCCTTTGGGAATTTTCAAAATATATTCATGTGAAAGAATTTAATTGAATGTTTTCTATCCATGTAACACTGTGACCAAATATGTTTCAATCAAGTGCTATTAACAGGTGGTTATCGAGTTGGTATTAACCACTGGTGGGCTTCCAGTATCGAGGAAAATGTGGAAATAACTAATCGTTACTGAAAATAATCTGCCAGTTCCTCTGGGAATTTTCAAAATATATTCATGTGAAAGAGTTTAATTGAATGTTTTCTATCCATGTAACACTGTGACCAAATACATTTGGTTTTGTGGTTTTTCAATCAATCGCAATCAACAGGATAGCTTCTGAAGATTATTCTTCCCCATCAGTAGGATATTTCCGTATCCAATATTGGATGCATAAAACCTTGTGCCTCCAACGTAACGCTCTCGTTTTCGAAGTTCTCCAAATATTCATTCATTCAGAATGAATTCAGATTCAACTTCATACAAATGATCTCTATATCAACGAGAGTCCTACGTCACCCTTGCGGTTATACCATAGATATAACCCACTTCCTGTTTTTTCCAATGATGAAAATTGTACTATTTTGAATTTTTATAGTAAAATATGGCGAATTTCTTGCTTGGTGGACTCCATCTTTGACGCGCTATAACTTGAGACTGAAAAGCACAATCACAACACTGTCAAAACGACACTTGTAGCACAGATTGTCGTCTTTAAATAGCCGTATAGTATGATCCGATGCAATAAGTACAACACAAGATATGTTTAAGAGTTGCCATATATTGAAAATATACGACATTTCTTTTTCCACAACCCAATATAATCGAGTCTGTATATAATTGAATCCGACCTGTATCGACATTGCAGCGAAATTAAAATAGATAGAAGTTGGGTGTCAAAGAACAAATTGTAGAGCGGTTGGAGAGCTTCGATTTAATTGATAGAAACAAACATGTTTAATATGAATTTTTGGGATAAAATTAATAATGACACATTAAAAATTACTAACATTCAAGTTTTTCCCCTCCTAAATGTTATTGAAATCCACTCATTTAGATGTTCCACTACTATATCCGATACTAAATCTTCTCATCTTTCAAATGGAAGCAGAATCGTCTACCGTAGCGTACTTTTTGAAATTCGAGCATATGCGTAGAAGGATTTTTTTTCATCAAATATGATCATCTATCACCTCCTGAAAAATTCTGGATAAATTATTTTTTTCCATCTGTGAAAGGTGTTTTCTGACTTTAAAAGGGATGAATCAAAAATCAAATTCTTCTTTTATGTTCAAGATACGAAAAATATATGCATAAAAACGAATTAAAAAAAAAAATTTTTGACTCGATTTTATACAGGATTTGATTATATACAGTGAGAAGAATTCCGAGACTGTATATAATCGAGTCCGCTCTGTATATACTATTCCTAGTGGAAATTCAAGCAAAAATTTTCAAAAATCACGATTTTTACCCACTGTACTCATAAAAACTTCTTAAATTTCACCTTAAAGTTAAAAGGTTACATTTTTCTGAAATCAGTCATGTTCGAAAAATAAAAATAGATATTTTATTCCAAACTGTATATAATCGAGTCTACAATTTTAAATAATCGAATCATATTCAGTGATAGACATTCGTTTAGCCGCACTTGAAAAAAAACTTGAAACAATTACAAAACAACTAGGAATGTTCTTTTTATCGGAATACTTATTTGCTGTAGTGATAGTATATTTTAAGTCACTTTTATTGAAAGGACGTGCGTCACAATCACACACACACAAGGCGGCATCGGTGGATATAAACATTCAAACGTCGTTTTTTCCCGAGACATACGTTTAGCCGCAGGGCATAAAAATCGAGTATTCGCATAATCATCAAGCCTTTATCTGTGTTTTTTGAAAAAATACTTGGGAATGTTCAATTTATCAGATAAATATTAGATGTGCAACGTAAGAAGTTGGTTAAATTAGTGATTTACGTAGAATTTAAAGGAATGGCGAAAGGCATTCTATTGACGGAAGAGGGGCGGAATATTTATAATAAAGATATTCAGTGAACAAAAGTTTTCTAATCGCTCGATCGTAACAAAAATTGGTCTATCTGAGAAAGTGGTGCGGAATTTCTTTAAATAATGCCAGAAATATGGGATATAACGACCAACAAATGGGAACACCAAAGTTACTTTGCGTCTTAAAGGTCGAATAAGACACGAAGCAACCAGGGAACGATGTCCTGCTCATACATTATGGCAGAATCGGTTGTTCCAGTATCGAAAAGGCATATTGCGCGCATTTTGAATAAGTCACCATACATCATGTGGAAGAAACTTCAAGGGAAGCCTAAACTGACCGCCACCCATAAGCAGAACCATCTCATTTTCGCCCAGCAATACATGGAATGGAAACTAGAATGGAGAAATGTTGTATTTTCCGGCGAAAAAAGTTCAATTTGGATGGTCCGGACTGTTACAGTTGCTATTGGTACAATTTAAGTCAACGGCATGTCGTGAGATCGAAGTGGGGGGAGCCGTTTCCTATCACAGCAAGCTTCTCATTTGTTTCATTTTCACCCAAATGAACTCCGAAAAGTATCTTCAATTATTGGAGGACATTTTTATTGCCCATATTGAGAATAACGCTACCGAGGATGTCGTTTTTTCAGCAGGATTGTGCATAGATCCACGTTTCCAAGCAATCGAAAGCATGGTTTGCCGAGAAGGACATTCCGCTTCTTGAATGACCTGCTGGCAGTCGATTGCAATCCCATAGGGAACCTATGGAGAATCTTGGCCGAGATGGTCTAGGCAAACGGATGACAATTTGACAACATTTCCATTCTGAAGGCAGTAATTCAGGAATGTTGGGCTATAATCAATTTGGCGACACTTTAAAAGCTGTCTGACTCGATACCAAATCGAGTTTTCAAAGTGATCCGAAATGGAGGTGGACATAATAAATATTAGCTACCGATTGGATTCGAAATTTGCCGCACAAATTTTCTTTTATTGAAATTTTAGGATGCGGCTGAACGAATGTCCACCCTGATTCCACATATTTGAATTACTTAAAAAACAAAAAGTGAATTGACACATTTTTTTTTAATGAATTCGATGAAAATAAACAATAACCGTCTTTTATGAGCAAAACTGTACATTGACTTATTTTTAAATATAGTGAGGAAAAATAGGGTGCGGCTAAACGAATGTCTACCACTGCATAATCGAGTCCAACCTGTACATCATTGCAATTCTTATACACGCGACAAAAAAGAAGGATCGGAATACGAAGTCGAAATTTTTAGGTGATTTTCTAAATGCTGTAACTTCGTGAAAAGTGCTCCCGTGGCCGAGTGGTTAGCGTCATAACTAACATGCCGGGTGTTCGGGTTCGATTCCCGTTCTGGTCGGGGGAATTTTTCGTCAAAGAAATTTCCTCCGACTTGCACTGTGATCACGCGTATTCTAGAGCTTGCCACTCAGAATGCATTCAAGGCGTGTTATTTGGCATAGAAATCTCAACTAAAGGGTGTGTCACATCAAATTGCATCACGGAAAAAACGCTGTAGAAATTCGCCCAGTAGACCGATCCTTTTGAAAATTTTAGACAGTAAAATAAAAACTATTAAACAACTTTTGGCATTTTCTTTTTATTCATACTTCGAGCCCAAGCCCGTATGCTCACACCTTCCTCTTTACCCCGTCCATAAGGTTCTGTACAACGTCAGGTTGTAGTTTTTTTTGAACAGATATCCATTTTCCGCAAGGGCAGATCGCTTGCCACACCATGTACTTTTTGGCAAACTTGGATAGTTTCTGCTTGCGAATCTCCTCCGGAACGCTGAATTTGTCCTCTGCGGAGAAGAACATCAGGCCCGGCAGCTGACGAAAGTCCGCTTTGACGTAGGTTTCGTCGTCCATTACCAGGCAATGCGGCTTCGTCAGCATTTCGGTGTACAGCTTCCGGGCTCGCGTCTTCCCCACCATGTTTTGCCTTTCGTCGCGGTTAGGAGCCTTCTGAACCTTGTATGTACGCAGGCCCTCCCGCTGCTTGGTCCGCTGGACGAATGAACTTGACAAATTCAGCTTATTGGCGACATCCTGGACCAAACTTCTCGGATCACGTCTAAACTACTTAACTACGCGCTTGTGATCTTTTTCACTGACGGAGCATCCATTTTTGCCGTTCTTCACCTTCCAGTCGATGGTAAGGTTCTCGAAGTATCGTTTTAGTACTCTGCTGACCGTGGATTGGACGATTCCCAGCATCTTACCGATGTCCCGATGTGACAACTCCGGATTCTCGAAATGAGTGCACAGGATTAATTCACGACGCTCTTTTTCGTTCGACGACATTTTTCCAAATTTACGAAAAGATGACAGTGAAGCATGGCTGATTATAAGCGAAAGCTGAAGATATAATTCCTAAAAATTAAATTTCTACAGCGTTTTTTCCGTGATGCAATTTGATGTGACACACCCTTACTAATAAAAATGACGCAAGTAATACTACTTTGAGACGGCGAAGTTCCTCTAGGGACGTTAGTGCCATTGAAGAAGAAGGAGAACTTCGTGAAAAATCAACGCATGAAGATATCGATATCGACCACTTTGAGATTCTCTGCCGTAGACTAGTGAAGTAATGGGTGTAATAACTGCTTACTGATACTTGCCTAATTATTGTCATGCTTTTAGTACATTATCTGTATTATAGCAGGTCGGACTCGATTATCCGGAGTATTTTATTTCTGACTTTTTTTTTGTTGGATCAGAAATTTTGGATAATTTGTTATAATTTGATCATTTGAACAAAAATGAACGTAGCTAGGTAGAGCAGAGAGCTGAAATAGGGGTTGTTCCATACAATTAGTTTCGATTATCCGCAGTAGATTATATATAGTTAGAAATTTCTAAATTCAAATGAATACTTGGAATTAATATTAGGCTGTCAAAAAACTCCTGCGGTATTTTTTTTTTGAATTTTCATTTGTTCATAAAATTAGTTACAATCATCTGTTTTAAGTCAAATATGCGCCGTTTTGTTCGATGACTTGTTCCCAACGAGAAGCCAACTTCATAATACCCCTGTTATAGAAGCTCGCTTCCTTATTGGCAAAAAACTCGGATAGCCAATTTTCACAGGCCTCTTTTGTGGCTAACTTCTGACTACCTAGCTCGTTCGCCATGGACAAAAACAGGTGGTAGTCACTTGGTGCAAGGTCCGGATTATACGGCGGATGCAAAAGAACCTCCCATCCGAGCTCCCGGAGCTTCTGGCGCGTCACCAAAGAAGTGTGTGGCCTGGCGTTGTCCTGATGGAAGACAATGTGGCCTCTGTTTATCAAAGATGGCCCCTTCTTCATGAGTGCTACCTTCAAGCGGTCCAGTTGTTGGCAGTGCAGGTCCGAATTGAGCGTTTGGCCATAGGGAAGCAGCTCATAATAGATTATTCCTTGACAATCCCACCAAACACACAGCAGAACCTTCCTGGCCGTTAATAAGGGCTTGGCCACTGTCTGAGCCGCTTCAGCGGGCTTCGACCACGACCGTTTGCGCTTCACGTTGTCGTAAGTGACCCACTTTTCATCGCCAGTCACCATCCGCTTCAGAAACGGGTCGATTTTGTTACGATTCAGCAGCGATTCACATGCGTCGATACGGTCAAAGATGTTTTTTTGTGTCAACGTGTGTGGCACCCATACATCGAGCTTCTTTGGGAATCCAAGCTTCTTCAAATGGTTAATAACGGTTTGATGACTTATCCCCAGCTCCTGGCCGATGCTACGGCTGCTACTATGCCGGTCTTTCTCGGCTAATTCAGCGATTTTGTCGCAATTTTCGACGACAGGCCTTCCGGAGCGTGGCGCATCTTCGACGACCTCTACACCAGAACGAAAACGTTGAAACCATCGTTGTGCGGTGGAAATGGAAACTGTATCGGGTCCATAAACTGCACAAATTTTATTGGCAGCTTGAGATGCATTTTTGCCTTTGTCGTAGTAGTACTGTAAAATATGTCGGATTTTCTCTTTATTTTGCTCCATATTTGCGACACTATAACTCACGAACGACTTAACCAAAACACAACGACAAAACACTGTCAAGGACTATATCATAGCGCGCAAAAATACCTTTCCAACAAGCTATAGTATGTCTCGATACAATGAATACAACTAGAACTACGCGCTTAAAACGAAACCTCGCGGAAATACCGCAGGACTTTTTTGACAGTCTAATATATAACACAACATATGGCGCAATAACGATTTTTGTTTTAAGTAATATGCGTTTGAAAACTCTTAATAGATCGTTACTTTTCTCGTAGAGTGACCCCTCTATATAGAAATTAATGACATAGTCCTATGTCAAAAAAATAAATAAATAAAATAATGCGAGAGATTTCACGGTTTAATTTAGCGTATGCAACATTCAATTGCCCCTTTCTTTTCTTCCCATGCTACTTATTAAAACTGAGAGACAGGCGATTTTTGTATAAAACCCCCGAACAACGATGTCTTGGGAATGTCGAGAGAATTGACAGGAAAACAAAATGGGATATTCAATACAATATTTTCATTATTTAAACATGAGTTGTTCTTCTACGTTTATTTGTTTCGTTATAATTATGAAGCTCGAAATTTGGTAGAAATCAAAATTCAAGAATTTTAGAAAATGAATTCTTTATATACTGAGTAATATTCATATTATTGGAAAAATCGTAATTTATCTCACATTTTATACGTATGAATGTGTTTGTTGGAAACACTCCAGAATCTCGTCCAATTTACCAGTTTATATCCATTTGATGGAATCCATACTATTGTAATTGTGAAACAGTTTGATCTGCTTGTTTCATTAGTCGGTTGTAGAAAATACGAAAAATAATCCACTTCAGTCAACAACTAATATAGAAAAATGTGATGGAAATCCGTTATTTTCCTCACTACCCTACACTATCCCTAAGCTATATTTGGATGGAAGTGAACGTATAAGACATATGTGGGAATGCTTATCCAAATTGAGCTTGAGCTTGAGTTTGGGTAGACTGTACAATTCGTAGTTGCTCTCCGTGATTGACCTGAACCAACCAAATTGCACAAAGAACACACAGAATGACGCTTGGGACTAGCAATTCATTCTCGTTGTACAATTTTCGGTGATTCGAGCTTTAAATGGTCAATAACGACACCGGTCACGTCCTTACAGTCACCAGGGGAAGGGAAGGAATGTTAGTATGGTATTCGCCGCCCGAAGGCCAGAAGGGTCGTCTCTATAGCGTGGTTCCCTAGACGTTTATCATGGGAAATATGTGTGTTAGTGGGTAGGGTAAATAATCAGGATTCACTGTGGTAAGTGATGAGATTCTGTATATGCGGACTTTCAACCACTCGACGAAACGATATCCTGAAAATCTATTATGTTTCGATTACCCGAAGGCCGGACGATATATTTTGGATTCATTGTGTGTCTAACTTTTCAATTCTTCATATATTTTGACACCCGACAACGGAGGTTATCCAAAAGAAACCTAAGAAGGTCACCGGAAAAACCTATGTACTAAAGCAAACATCGCATACTTTCTGATTCTTTGAATTTTTCATACTAGACGACGAAGAATCCATGAGAAACCTGAGAAGGTCTTCGGGAAACTCCTCTATAATAAAAATGAACTTACAATACAACTATAGTTTCTAATTATGAAATATTTGTGTACCCGACGACGGAGGATTCATGGGAAATATGAGAAGGTCACTGGAAATTCGTGTTTTCCCCGGAATTGACGAACCCATTGGAGGATGACAACTCGCCACTTCCTGGCGTAAGGCAAGACATGACATCTTCTCAGGAGGAGATGTTTCCATTAACGAAATCAGACGTCCCAGAAGATAATCAATTGTCAGCTTCACACCAAGGAGAAGTAGTAAGTTTCAACAATTTGTATGCCTCGTCATACCAAGTAGTAGATAATGAACCATCTTCCTCGCCTCAACAACTAAATGTAGTTGAAATTTTTATATACTGTCAAAATTTCAACCGCATGAAAAGTCCACTTAAAATGAAAGAAATCCAAATTAATGTTCTGAATTCTTCTTTCTCGATAATTATGGCCACAGAGATAAGTTGGGATGATAGTGTTAGAAGCGAGGAAGTATTCGGAAATCGTTTTAGTGTCTTCAGAGATGACCGTAATCTTCACAAATCCCATCAAAAATCGGGAGGCGGCGTCCTTATTGCTATTAATTCATTAATAAATTCAGAACATATTCCAACAACAGAATTCAACAAGTTTGAGCAAGTGTGGGTCAAAGCACTTATTGCGGGAGAGATACATATATTTGCATCTGTTTACTTCCCCCCTGATCGTGCTCAACTTAGTTGTTATGAGAAATTCTTTGAAGTTGCTGAAAATATTTTATCTTCCTTTGCACCAGAATCAAAAATCCATATATACGGAGATTTCAATCAACGAAATGCGGACTTTATCACTGATTTTGAAAATGAATTTATCTTGCTTCCAGTTGTTGGTGACAATAAGACTCTGCAATTTATTTTTGATAAAATAACCGGTCTTGGGTTGAATCAAATAACCAATGTTCA
The DNA here is from genome assembly GCF_029784135.1 of Toxorhynchites rutilus septentrionalis. NCBI lineage: Eukaryota > Metazoa > Arthropoda > Insecta > Diptera > Culicidae > Toxorhynchites > Toxorhynchites rutilus. The sequence goes on along the minus strand of NC_073744.1, from coordinate 139,038,433 downwards.
GAATCGACAGAAATGCTTCTTGGATTTCTTGTTGACAAATATGACCGAAGATTTTTGTGTGACCGAATCATTAACATCACTTTGGAAAAATGAAGCTTCACGCTTCACACAGCTATCGAATATTCTATATTTATAGATAACACTCAAAAACCATTTGATTATGAATTTGAGGAAGTCTCTGATTACACTAAAGCAAATTACCAATCAATTAGATGTAAGCTTAACTATATCAACTGGCAGGATTTATTTAGAAGTGTGGGAAACATTGAAGTAGCAGTGACGACTTTTTACTCGATGATCAATGAAATTATAGAGCAGGAGATACCAAGAAGACGAAAAAGGAGAAATATGAACACAAAATATCCGATTTGGTTTAATCAAAGCATAAAGAATCTAAAAAATAAAAAACAGAAGGCACATAAATTTTATAAAAAATACAAATCTGACGCTAATCTCCAAAAATATCTGAACATTTGCGAACAGCTCAACTCAACTGTTAAAAGCGCTTTTGAAGGTTATAGCTTAAAAACAGAGTCGGACATAAAATCTAACCCGAAAAGTTTCTTTAATTACATAAAAACAAAATTAAAAAGCAATGGTTTTCCATCACGCATGCACCTTGACGATACCGTGGGGAATGACCCAGAAAAAATTTGCAACCTCTTTGCAACATTTTTTCAAGAAGTTTATATTGTAACAGCTGAGGAGGACCGAGATCGTGACTTCTTTGCATTTCTTCCAGAATTTCCATGTGATGTTGGAGTCAGAAAACTAACTTACATTGAAATTTTTGACGCATTAAATGAGCTCGATGTCTCGAAAGGGCCAGGTCCTGACGGAATTCCACCGGTTTTTATAAAAAATTTGGCATCTGAATTAACTCATCCACTTTTATGGCTTTTCAATACGTCATTGGAATCAGAAAGGTTCCCAAAAATATGGAAAAACTCTTTTCTTGTACCAATATTCAAATCCGGTAATAGATCCGATGTAAGAAATTATCGTGGAGTAGCAATTATTTCTTGCATTCCAAAACTCTTTGAAGCCATAATAAACCAAAAACTTTTTCAACAACTAAAGACACGAATTACGAATAAGCAACACGGTTTTTTCAAAGGACGATCAACAACAACAAATTTGCTGGAATTTGTCACATTCACTTTGAATGCAATGGATAATGGTAATCAAGTTGAAGCTCTATACACTGACTTTAGTAAGGCTTTCGATCGTGTTGATATACCCTTACTCCTTCTTAAACTTCAAAAAATAGGGATAGAAGTCAAGCTATTGAAATGGCTAGAATCATATTTGACTGACCGCACCCAAATGGTAAGATTTAATGGGGAAATTTCAAAACCAATATTTGTTACATCCGGAGTTCCTCAAGGCTCTCATTTGGGGCCACTTTTGTTCATTTTATTTGTTAATGACGTTTGCGTTTTTCTTAACAGTTTCTTAACAGTGCCTTAACACTTATCTACGCAGATGATATGAAACTGTATATGGAAATAAAAAATGAAGAAGACTCTCAAACATTCAAAAATGAAGTTGACATAGTTTATAATTGGTGCACTAAGAGTTTATTACAGCTCAATGTTAGGAAATGCACTTTGATTACTTTTACAAGAAGAACACCATTGAACAATGGTGTTATACTGGGTAATCAACCCATCAGTAGATGTCAACGAGTACGAGATTTAGGTGTGATCTTAGATTTGAAACTAACCTTCGTGGATCATTATAATACTTTGGGAGATTCGGGGTTGAATTTCGGAGAATCCCCCAAGTATCGGATAGGTCAAGGAAATAATAATACCGTCGCGATTGATGGTCAACTATCTACTAAATTTTATTTACAACTTATTATTACAACTCAACATGTGTCCGGCTGGCCGAGTAAGCCGATGACCGTCATCATCGGGTGGTGAATTGGTGTGTATACACGCGTATATACATAATGCGCAAGTGGTAGATCACCAGCACGATATAATGGTCGTGTCCGCCACAATACAATCATCCATAGAGCAAATAATATGTTGAGCTTCATTAAACGCTTTAGTTACCATTTCCACGATCCGTACACAATAAAAACATTGTATATTACATACGTCAGATCAATTCTCAAATACTGTAGTATTGTATGGTCCCCCTACATAACTTCACACGAAGACAGAATTTAATCTGTACAAAAACAATTTTTGTTATTTGCACTTCGTATACTAGGCTGGTCTTCATATCATCTACCTCCATATGAAGCACGCTGTATGCTAATCAATATTGAAAGCCTAAAAGAACGTTGGAACTCTGCCATGATTCTATTTATTATTGATATCATATCACAACGAGTGGACTCAGAAGAAATATTAGGAAACCTAAATTTTACGCACCGATTAGAAACCTGAGAAACCCTAACCTTTTTTACATAGATTATCGAAGAACGAATTATGCCAAATATAGTCCTATTAATCGTATGATGAGCCTCTGTAACGAACACAGTGAAACAATTGATGTAACCATGTCAAGGTCAATGCTCAAAGACTATCTGAATAGAATAAGATATCGTTAAATTTCACTGTAATATTTGGGCAGCATATTTAGTCTACGCTGGTTTGACGAAATAAATTAAAAAAATGGGTGGGTTATATCTATGATATAACCGCAATGTTTACGTGGGACTACCTTAGCTTAGCAATCATTTGTTTGTATTGATTAAATTGTTGATTGATTGAAACAATTTCCGAATTCAATTGAATTCAATGTATTTGCTTTGTGAGTAAAAAGATTGAATAAATGCCATGTTTCATACATTGTGATAGATTATGTTCTTCAATTCAAGTAAATTTAATGACAGTCCTTTTTCGTTTGGTGTATGAATCAACAATATTCTAGTCTGCACAAAGACAAGCGAGTACAAAAGTACTCGCAGTTTGCATTTATTTGCAAAGCCCATTTCCCCAGGCACCTTGGTTGTGAAGTCTGTGTTGGGGAAACACATTTCAGTCGGAACAAAAATTTCCCTACGCTCCATGGATTTGAAGTCTGTGTTAGGGAAACTCATTTTAGTCGGATCAAAAATACCACCTACTTTCATGTAATTGTATTGTCGATTTCTCCAACACTACTTGGTTTTAAAGTATGTGTTAGGGAACACATTTCGGTGAGAGCAAAAGTCCCCATACCTCCATGTATTTGCAATGCCGATTTCCCCAATGCTGCCTGATTATGATGGCTGTGTTGGGGAAACCGTAAATCGGACCAATCAAAACGAGGTAGTTAGGGCGTTTAGATAACGCTAACATTTTACAGTTATTCAATTGTTTATCTAATGAAAAATAACATTTTATTAATGATGCGATAGATGCGTAGAAATATTCCCTATCAATTGATGCAAACATCTTTCCGATTCAGTATGAAATGTTCGAGTTATAAGCATTCGGAATCTTTCATTTTTTCCTGCATGTTCTGTGTATAGATTTTCATTTTACCCCCCATATTCTCCGGTTAGACGTAGTCCCACGTCAAAAAAATTTAAAAAAATTGATTCTGTAACTTGTTAAAATCGACTTTTAAATTAAACGGATAAATTATCCAGCCAGCTCTCTTTAGATTTTTAGTTTTAAGTAAGTAGTTTTAAGTTGTATTAAGAATGTATCGGTCTACAATTTAGATTGAAGACAATCAAAATAAAAAATTAAGAAAACCCCTCTACAATAATGCTAACCTACAATATATTTCGTAAACGCTCACGTCGCATACCTTCTAATTTTTGACATATTTTTATAACCAATTACGGAGAATCCAAAGTAACCTGAGAAGGTCAACGGGAAATACCTCTGCACTAAAGCAAACATTGCATACTTTCTGATGTGGGAATGCTTATCCAAATTGAATATAGAAACAATTTCTAATACACTTCGGCATTTTCGAGTTCTATTCGAGTAAAATGAATTCCGTTGAAAGTCATTCGGGTTATTGTTCTAGAATCATACTATGCACAAGAGATACGCCCGAGTTGCATGGTGACCTGCTCCAGGTCGGCCACTGCAAATGTGATTTCCATTTCTCATGAACTTTAAAGCGTGATTCGTTTACCTCAGTGAAATGCTGCACCGGAGATTTATTTTCACCGAGTACATCATCGGGTTTGTTTTCACAATCGAAGAAAAATAACTGTCAACTCTAAATTCTGATGTTTCAATATAAACGGTCTATTATTAGGACCGTATGATACGTTTGATACTAGTTCATCCAAACATCTAAAATCATTTCTAAATAGTTCGTGATACGCTAACAGTTATCTTTTCCATCGTAACAGCGTTTCAAAAAGTTGTGAGAAGGAAACAGATTAAATTATTGTTAATTGCTTTTCATACCACGAGTACACATACAATCTGCTACATATTTGATGGATCTAAAACAACGGACAGTTATTAACAGTAATTGATCCATTACGACCGGTAGCACTAATTAGTGCGGGGATCAAAATGGATACAATGGAAAACCCGCAAATATATCAAACCAGCAAACAATTCATCATTATTCGTCCGATTCCGATCTATAGCCCCCAAAAATAGAACTGCGCAACTCTCACACGGAAGGAAACTCATAGTTTATAAGCCATGAATGCCATTACTCCGTTCGGGAAATATACTGTGAATTAAATGAGTTATTTCTCATTTCATCACTGCCGAAAGACATCTTCAACGTTGAATCCCACGTAAAAGAGAAAGGTGGGAAAGTTTCGGTTCCCTCGACAAACAAAACCACCTCTTCTTGCTCTCCTCTCAGTGCGGAACCCCTTTTTTCGCCTCCCCCTTAGTCGAGTGCCGAGTGGGCCGAAACAATGGGCGTCCGAGGGTCGGAAATTCATTCAACAATCCCCGAACAGGAATCGATTTGCCGTACCATCAAACTGTGGCCACCCCTTACCTCCCTCAAAAATGAAAAAAAAAAGAAGAAAAAAATAAGAGTGCGAAATATAGCAGATAAACCTGTACCCAGGCTTTGCTTTGGAGCCGATTTTCGGCTGAAATTATAGTTTTTTGCACTTTAATCGCACATATCGAAACAATTTATTTAAACAGCTCAACTCCCTCTCGCTGCTGCTGACGACGAAATCTCCGCGCTCGGTGGGTTTTTGTTTTTCTGATTTTCGACCGGCGCAACACTATAGTATAATTAAGGCAGCAGCATCAAGCCGCGAGTTGAAGCATATGTAAGTCCGGGGGACGCAAACGAGAGCAAATGCAGCGGAGTGGCGAACGCGGAACGGGAGAACTTATCCAAGCGGGAGACGCGCGCGTGCATAATGAATTTCTTAATGATAGTTATAAAATCCTAGTAATGATAATAATAAAAGCCGAGGGCTTCGGCCATAACATGTTTATTTTTGCTTGACCCTCCTCAGGACAGTCGTTTACTCAATTCTCGGCTGCCAAGATAAACAGGACAAATAAGCTTTAATAGAGTTTGGTCCTGGCGCACACCGACTCGGGGCTCCTTGGAAGGATGGAAGACCGGCCGCCGCGAAGGAGTGAAAGAGAGGCGAACGGTATCATTCATACACTATGCTTGCATTCGAAGGGAACATCATCAAAGTAAGCTGCCTGCAGCAGCAGCAGCAGCAGCAGGCTGAGGCGATGAAAATTATATCCATCTTTCTCTAATTACTGGGATTTTAGATGCCCCACTTGAGTTAAATGTTAACACTCTCGCTCGCATTTTCGGTTTTCTCTCAGGCGCTCCTCAACCACAAGCAAAGAAGGCCTCGGCATTGTGTGTAGAAGTGTTGGATGCTATCATCATTTGGACACACGAAAGTGGTCTTTGATTTCAGAGCCTGGTCATCATCGGCGGTGGAGAATGGCAATCATCAATGGCATGGGGAAGGGATGCCAGTTTCGTGGTTTATGCAATGATGGTAAAATGAAGGAATGGGAGGAATTTTCCGTGTGATCACACTTCTAAGGGGCTGTCCACATACCACGTGGACAGAAAAAGCACGATTTTAGACTCCTCCCCCCCCCCCCCCCCCTCCAAGCGTAGACATTTTCATACCCCTCCTCCTGTTCTCCACGTGGACATTTTCCTTATTTTATTAGAGCAATTGGGGAAATGAGTGAAAGGCGCATAAATTGAATTTCATTTCCATTTAAGTTTATTTTGTTTCAAATTTTACTAGCTGTACCCTGCCACGCTTATATAAAGGCTATCTGGTTTGTCAACACGGAAACGCGCAATATACAGTTGAACAATCCGCATCAAAGCTTTATTCAAAAATCTGGAAACTTTTTTCCGATCCGCCAATTGCTGTCCCGATCCTCTCAATTTTCAAAAATTGTTTCATTTTTCCAAAAAAAAAAATAATAGCTTTGAAATCTGCTGCCCGATTGAAACAAGTTTTTGAGAAATCAATCTACTTTCTATGAAAATTTAAAGAAATGTTCAAACTTTCTCATAAATTGAATAAAACATCGAAAACGTTTATATCTGTTTTAAATATTGTTATATACAGATTGTTAGGTAGCTGATCCACAATATTTCAGGAGGTGATAGAGGATCACATTTGATGAAAAAACATTCCTCGCTTATGGTCAAATTTCAACTAAGAAACAATTATTGACCTTTCCTTGAGACCGATTTTTTTTTGACGTAGGACTACGTCTTTCATTTCTATACCGGGGTGTAAAATCAAAGTTTCGAAAACGAAAGCGTTACGCCGGAGACCGAGATTTTGAGCGTTAATAGCTCCTAAACAATCGAACGAAATGGTATGATGAACACTTCATTCGAAAGATAAAATATCTACGCGTTATATACTTGTTCCTTTTTCATCCAAAAACTTGTTTCAATAGCCTTAAAATTGCTTTCAAAACAGGCTATTGAAATCACCAATCGGTATATAAGCGAGCGCCGTTCGGAAATCCACTCATTCGTTGCGTGGACACCGACTGCACAACATCGTTGCTGGACGGCGAGGGATCGAGTGCCTTTCTCAAGGCAATGAGGGCGGAGGTGTAGTGCTGGAGTAGGGTAAAGTTTTCCAAGGCCCTTTCTCAAGGCTGAAGACGAATGAACTGAAAAAGTTTTAAGTCTCTATAATACAAAACCTAACCTAACCTAAATCCACCCAGTTATAATTGAACAACGATTGGAGCATGTTGTCGCTGTTGTAGTGAAGCTAACTTCGTTTATCATGAAAGCGCTGATGAACGGTGTCACCAAGAACCTGTTTGTGCACCTTAGGCCAGAAGGGAATCCATCAGTAGGAGAGCGATGCCACAAACGGTTCCGCTTGCGACATCGGAGCAGCCATCATACACATACATACACACGCGGAACTATTTTCGTTTGGTTGCCATCCAGCATCGTGAAGATTCCGGAAAGATATCATCGTTGCTGAAACATAATCTACCAGTTCCCCTTGGAATTGAAAAATACATTCATGCGAAAGAGTTTATTTTAATGTTTTATAACCATACAACACAGGAACCAAATACATTTGATTTTGTGATTTTTCAATCAAGTGAAATTAGCAGGAAGGCTTCTGAAGATTAATCTTTTCCACCAGTAGGATATTTTCGTATCCAATATTGGATGCGCGCGCAACAGAAAATGTTTCGCATTGCGAAAATCATAATTTTCAATCGATTATTGCTCAGTCGCTGAAAGTTTCAAACTCAGAGAGTTCATTCGCCTCTAGTTTGCCTTCCAAATTGCCATCGTAAACCTCACCTTCTCTTGATTCAATTACGTACAAAAAGCATACTTAAGCGATACTCTGGTGTTGAAATGCATTCATTTTTCGTGAGGATTTCGACAAGGCAACATCGTTACTGAACGAGTTGAACGGCGAGGGATCGAGGGATTAATTACCTGGCCTGACTTGACCTGAAACTCATTCAGTTTGTTTGGAACTGTGAGGGAGCGCAGAAAAGCCGATCCATCAGGAGGAGAAGAGAAGGCGACCAAGAGAGTGTCAGCATCGAAAAACATCGGAGCCATCACACACACACATACACGCGCGGAACTATTTTCGTTTGGTTGCCATCCAGCATCGAGAAGATTCCGGAAAGATGTAATCATTGCTGAAAAGTAATCTGCCAGTTCCCTTGGAATTGAAAATTACATTCAAGCGAAAGAGTTTATTATGTTTTCTATCCATATAATACTGCGACCAAATACATTTGGTTTTGTGATTTTTCAATCAATTGCGATCAACGTAAGACCACGTCTTTCGGCAATTTATCAGAGATGCAATGAATCTTAAGAAGGAATTCCCGCTCTACGCGCACTGGCAAACGATGTTTACTCAACAATTTCTCAAACGAGAAATGGAATTGTTAGAAAGGATGAGCGAACGCAAAAATTATGTAGACTGATTTGATGCAACAGATATTTTGTCTATTGGAAATGGAATACAAATCGTATCACAATACAAGCAAAGTGTATTATGTATTATACAACTTTCGTGTGATTGCTTCTTTTGCTGAATATCGTGCCTTCAACGTACCGCTCTCGTTTTCGAAGTCCTCCAAATGTTCATTTTTTTATTCATTGAGAAGCAACTAAAAACAAATGATCACTAAACCAACGATAGTCCTACGTCACCCTTGCGGTTATAACACAGATATAACCCACTTCCTGTTTTTTGCCTTAAACTGATTCCAATTCAAAAAGTACGATGTTTAGCACGATTCAATTTCTTTCATTTGAAAGATGGATAAATTTTGCATAAAATTCTGTTGTGATATATTATTTTAATATTATATAATATTATACTAAATATAGTGGATGATAACAAGAATGATAACAGTGTGTTTCAAGAAAGGAATTGTAGAGTGGTTGGAAAACTTCAATTGGATTGATAGAAACAATCCAGTTTATCATGCATTCTTGGAAAATTGGGTTTGGGTTTTGGGTTTTTACCCATAAAAACAACAACACAACAAGTTTTTTCTTCACTTCTGAAAAGTACTTGGTTCCTATGCAAAATTTTCTTATCATTCAAATGAGCAGCATAATCATTATAAGTAGAGTACTTTCTACATGAGAGTCAGTTCAAGGCATAACATTGAGCTCAAGAAAAGTTCAACAACTCTGTCCTGGTTGAGAATTGACCATATGCGTAAAAGATTGTTTTCAACAGCATCAGCATAGCCTCTATAATTTTCTGAAATATTCCGAATCAGCTACCTAATTCCATGTATATTTTTATTAGAATACTGGCTCATTCGTTTTAAGTTTGACGAATAGTGGTGCATGGACAATCTCATACAAATGTAAATATTGAATAATCTCAAATGAAATTGACAAATGACAAAACATGAGTTTTTCAACATTATAAAAGAATCTATTTAATATGAAAAAGACGGGTGGGTAATGTCGGGGACATAACCGGAGTGACGTAGGACTATACAAAGGGGACAGCTTTTGTTAAATATATATTTTAAATATATTGTTTTATTTTCTTCTACCACGTGAATACCTACCTATCTACCTGAAAAATGGATTATTTTACTGTTTACTCTTTATGAATATGTTAATGGTTCTGAAAAGAACCTAGGGTGTTGTGTTTTTGTTATCACTCGATATTCCCATCTTGTTCGGTTAAACCTTCCTGTTTAGCTATTGCGTTTGCCACTCGCCACAGCTTTCACAGTTGGAAAATTCCCATCCAGCTTGTGACATGTTGTTCAGTAAATTACATTCAATGCGACGTGCCGGAGAAACACTTTGCCACTCACTGAAACTAATTGTTGCCTTGATGAGCGCCGAACCGAAGCTGCTCTGTTCTTGATGCGGGTTTTCTGATTGTCGTGAGCAGCTTTGCAAGCCAACTCGAGCACTCCGACGGCCGAAACTCTATTATCGCTGTTAGGTATACTGGTGCTCCGGCACCAATCCGTTCGGCCTAGTTACCCTTGCGGAGCAATCAGTGAATGCGACCAACAGGGAACTGGAGACCTGCACGGTTCGAGTGAGACTTTGCCTTTCCCTTAACTTGGCCTCCTTTGTTACGTCCACGATGCTGATGACGTACAACAACACGGGTTTACGGTTTGAAAGAAAATAAGATATTTTTTTTGGGGTCCGCGTGTTTCATACTCTAGCGGTACACACTCACAGGATAGAGACAAATCGGCAGACTCAGCCAGAGGGGCGAGTCCAACGAGACGAACGAATGAGCGTTAAAAGGGAGCGATGGCAAAAAAATACATTCATTACGATTTGTTCGCTCGTTGGATTCACATGCAGGCTAAAAAGGGTCCTTTACAGGATCACAAAATTATCTTCAATCTAAAGAGTTTATTGTTTTGTTATCACTCGATATCCCCATCTTGTTCGGCTAAACCTTCCTGTTTAGCGATTTGTTGCCACTCGCCACAGCTTTCACAGTTGGAAAATTTCTTCCCATCCAGCTTTGTGACATGTTTTACAGTAAATTACATTCAATACGACGTGCCGAAGCACCACTCAGTGTCGCATTGGAGGCGATTTTAACCTGTAATTGAACATTTGCGATGACAGTGATACAGTGTCGACTTTCAATGTGGGGTCATAATTTGGACCCCGAACTCTATGTTTACAAAAATGTTCAACTAAATATGTCGCATTACATGTCCGTCCAATTAGCTGAATGTCTAACTAATTGTAAATTACTGTACTTTCAATCTGGAAACAATTTAAGAATTGGTAAAAATTGAAAAATCAGGAAAGTCCCCAACTATCAATAAGCTCAGAACAACTGCCAAATTCACATACTCATCAGATCCTGGCAAACAAATTATGAAAAAATCAATTTGTGTTTTATTTTTATTTTGGATAATGTTTAAGAAAGCATTGAACTGTATTTCCTAAACTCTTTTTTGGAAGGTTTAATGGCCCTGAAAAGCGCCTTGTTTTATGGAATGGTTCCAATTTAGAAAACTTAGTACTCGTGGTTTTGAAAAAAAACCATTTCGAACGCCCACGATGCCGCCTTGTTCTGGATTTGCCACCAAAGCAGTTTGTATAAAGAACAAACTTTTTTCTTCTGCTACCTGATGCCGTTTTGCGATTGCGTTTGTCACTCGCCAACTGCCTGTTGTCTTGATGTCCACCGAACCGAATGTGTTCTGTTCCGAATGCGGGTTTTCTTATCGTCGCGAGCAGCTTTGCCAGCTAACTCGATCACTTCGGCGGCCGAAACTATATAACGCCGGCTAGGTGGACTGGTGCACTGGTACTAACGCGCTCGGCCTAGCTACCCTTGCGGGGAACTCCAGACCAACGCGGTTCGAGCGGGATTTTGCCTTTCCCTTCACTTTCCCTCTTTTGCCATGTCCAGACATGGCTGCTTGGGTTGGTTTGTTGATGTGTTGTGATGCGAACTGATGTGGTGTACGGTTTGAATGAGAATGATCGTTACGGCAGCGGAGCGGGGATTTTTAAGCTGACTGGCTGGCTCGAGAATTACGCATGTGTGAGACTGCGACCAATGTTTCGTTTTTTTTCTTTTTCCTTTCCAATCGTGCTTCATTCTATTTCGCTGCTGCTCTGGTTGCCCGTTTTGGTCGGTACGATTTGAGGAGCACAAAATGGACCAATCAAAAATGGGCACATAGTGCATTTGGACAATGCTTGATATTTCACAATTATTCAATTATTTATCTCAAGAAAAATGAAATGTTATTCGTTATGATAGATGCGTAGATATATTTCCTATCAATTGATGCAAAAACCTTTGCGATCTATTGAGAAATGCTCGAGTTATAAGCGTTCCAAATCTTGCATTTTTCCTACTTGTTCAGTGCCTAGATTTCCATTTCACCCCCTATATCTTCCGGTTAGACGTAGTCCTACGTCAAAAAAAAAATTGGTATTTTTTTTTAAATATCTCGAGAATGGATGCATTTAGAAGGGGATCCGAATTTTCCCTTTTTCCTTCAGACTTTTCCGAAAATTTTCAATTGTCATGTTTGGTTGCAATATTTTTGGTTGAAATATGTGTAATATTTTTATGGGACCCCCTCTCCATTCCAGAGGAGGGAGGGGTGTCATACTATCATAGAAACATTTCTCATACCAAAAAACCCTCACATCCCAAATTGTGCTTGATTAGTTCTCGAGCTATGCAAAAGTTTATATTTCATTGGTATGGCAGCCACCCTTAGAGAGGGGGAGGAGTGTATTCATCGTAGAAACGTTTCGGGCCGCCTAAAACCTTCATATGCCAAATTTGGCTCCATTTTCTTGATTAGTTCTCGAGTTATGCAGAAATTTGTGTTTCATTTGTATGGCAGAGCACCCCCCCCCCCTTCTTAGAAAGATGGGAGAAGTGTTGAACCACATTAGAAATGTTTCTTGTTCCCTAGAACCTCCACATGCCAAATTTGGTTCCGTTTGCTTGATTAGTTCTTGAATTATGCAGAAATGTATGCTTCATTTGTGTGGCAGTCCCCCACTGCCCCTCAGAGAGAGGGGAGGAGTGTCTATTCACCATAGAAACGTTTCGTGTCCCCTAAAACCTTTGTATGTCAAATTTGGCTCCATTTTCTTGAATAGTTTCCGAGTTATACAGAAATTAGTCTTTTATTTGTATGGCAGTTCCCCTTCAGAGAGAAGGGAGGAGTGTTTAATCACTGTAAAAACATTTATTGCACCCTAAAACCTCCATATGCCTAATTTGGTTTCATTTGCTTGATTAATTCTCAGAGAGGGGGGACTGCCATACAAACGGGGTCTCAAACTATAACGAAAACCTTCCCCGGCCCCAAAAACCTCTACATACCAATTTTCATGTCGATCGGTTCAGTAGTTTTCGAGTCATAAGAATCAGACAGACAGACAGAAATCCATTTTTGTATATATAGATAGATGGAAGGTTGAAAAATACCTTTTTTAGATATTGCAAATTAAAGTATTTTTTTGTAAATAAAAAAGTAATACTAACAATTTTCTCGGTGAATATTTTTTTCACGTTTAAACATCAATACTCTATAACTGTTTCAAAGACACTATTTCGGTACGACTCATAGTTTTTGAGATATAACTCATCAAAGATTTCTCTTACTAAAATCGATACGCCCTTTTCAAAAGTTACACTTGAGTCCAAAAAAAATCACTATTGATTCCTAAAAATTGACGAAATTTAATTTCGTCAATTTCTAGGAATCAATACTGCAACTCCAAATGAAATCGTTCTAAAAATGCGGATTTTATAAATATGTATTTTTGATTCGAATAAAATTAAGTCCTTTCTAGAGTATATTCTTAGATGTCTAAACTACAGAAATATGAAGGAAAAAAATTGATTTTTTTCAAAATTAGAATACTCCCTTAATGCGAGCTGAATTGAAAGCAAGCTTTTAACTATATGATTAGGCACCAAAAAGCCAAAAACAGATGCCTCACTGAAGGATCAATCTCGTCCTCTATGGAAAGTTGTCAAGGAATTGAAGTTTCGCCCAAAACCAATTCCATATTTCAAGGCAGGTGTTTTTTTACAAATAACTTCTTCCGAAAAAGCTAATTCACTCAGTGAACAATTCTCCCGCTCGCAGTGGAGTAGAGAAATTGAATTGAATTGAAAACGTCGACAAAATTCTCTCGCACCTCCCAAATTTAATAATCATAAGATTCGCTCAACTTTCACTCCTAGCCCACACTTTAAACGGATGTATGGAGCTCCATTACTATCTATCTGCTTGGAAAGTGATAAAAATAATACCTTTGGTTGAATCCGAAAAAGACCCCACATTACCCACCAGCTATAGGCCAATAAACTTGCTCTTGCCTATCAGAAAACTTTTCTTGTAAGTTTATCAACATTCATAATCCAGTTTCTCAGTTTCTCTCACAAGTTCATACCAGCGCCTAACTGTAAAGTAGTACTCTTCGTGAACCAATTGAGTATCTCGGTACATCCATTGATTCCAAACAACTCCATAATCAGCATGTGGATAAGGTTTTGTTCCGAAGCACAGTTTTGATCTAAACTTTCTACCCGCTAATTTGCCGCGAATTTATGCTCTGTGGTTCAAATAAAATTACCGTTTATACACAAACCGTTACACCAGCCGTATTTCAAGGTTCGCCAGGGTTGGCTTAATGTGCGACAACGCAACGTGATGAATTACAAAGACCACAGAACAGATTCCTCCGATTGATCCTAAATATACCATATGGGACAAGAGTGGCTGGTTTGTATGAATTAGCTGAAATTGGAAATTTTGAAGCCCGCTTTCCAGAAGTAGGAACTCTGAGATCCCTTATATTAGAGTTTTATGTTAAAGATTTCACACTTGTATATAGTACAGGGTAACTTCGATATAACGTTCATTCTACTTTCAAAATTGTACGTTATATCGAAGGACAATAAAGAACTCAGAAACGTATCTTATATTACTTTATTGTGTTGCTGTTTGAGCAAGGTTAATGAATGAATTCAACTAGAAGAAGATGTTTCCCTTCATACTGTTGATTTCAAGTCATTTAGAACCCAGAATCATAAAACAGTTGTACTTCGGGATTGGCTAAAGATACAAAAAAAACTTCAGTATCAAAATACAGATAATTTATTGTTCTTTCAGAAAAACAATATTCAAAAAAAATATTCCTTTGGACTTTGAAAATGTGTACGTTATAGCGAAGTTTCCCTGTAGTCATTAGATTTAAACTGTACATGTTGGCATTAATTTAGATTTAGTTCAAAATCACCAGCTGCAGTTGCGCTAAAACCCTCATATTAAATTCTTTGTAAATAGTTAAAAGTAAACAAAAACATAATAAATTCAAACATGAAGAAATCGAAGACGAAATCTGAAAAATGCTAATAAACTTGAATATAAAATTTCTCACCTATTTTGTCAATCTATGACAGTGGCTTATGCGTGTTGCATACGAGTCTTAATCGTCAATTCTTCAATTTGCTGGTCGTTCTGACTTGATTTATCCGGAACCTGCCGGATCGCTCGGAGGATGGTGCGATAAAGTTTCAGAATGTTTCATGAATGTTTCTTCTGATACTGTTGAATCGTCGAGTTTGGTTTATATGCAACAAGTAGCTACCTGTTTATAAACAATGTAAAAAAAAATAAAATGGATTAAATTTAAACATGGGCAAATCGAAGATGGAAAGCGAAAATGCTGTATCACTTTAATCAAATGTAAACTTTGTGGATACCTGAAAATTTGTTAATGCAAATGGATTTTTTGATTAAATAACTCACCTGTCTTGCTAATCTATGACACTGACTTATGCGTGATGCATAGGCATTTTAATCGCTCTTCTTTTTGATGCTTGTTCGCTCGGAAATCCACATGAGCCCACTCCCGTAACTAATATTAACCTGATTTATCCGGAACCTACTCGAAAATTTGTGCGACGCAGTTTCAGCACTTCTTGGCGCAGCATAAACTGTACGAATGAAGATAATCGTCTGTTTTGCCTGTTTCAGTTGAATCAAATGTACACAATGAAAATACCTGAAAATTTTTTCGTGAGATGAAATTTTTATTTAAATTACACACTTGCTAATTTCTTACACCTTGTTTTGCCGAAGATTATCTGAAATGAAATAATCGATAATCAAATCAATAAAAGCGAAAATAATTTCCACACTCACCAGTTGTATGATCCTGTTGTTTAGATGTGAGATGACAGTTTAGCGGAGAGAAAAAACAGTAATGTCGATTTGTTTTGTTAATCATTCCGTATTTACGATCAATGACCGATAGACAAGGGGAGGCAAGACGGGAATGTTGTTCCAAGTTTGTTTTGATGATTTTTTCGTCGACTGGATTGTGGGTATGTCTCTTTGACACCCCGGTAAAAATTTCTTGGAACTATTCCACCCGCTATTATCAAATATTGTCATTTGTTCAGTCGCTGGTGAAAAGTATTCCAGGGCAACGACTCAAGGACTTTCGACGTAAAAACAAAAAATGGAAACCCGCTAAGTTATCAAAAAAGACCCTTTTAAAAATATCGTATGTTTATTCACTGTGGTAGTAAGTAATCAAACAAGAAAATGTGCAAGATTTCGGCCAAGTATTTGAGAGGTAGCGGTTAATCGGGTTTTTTCAAAGATTGATTTTGATAATCTTAGCTGCTATGCACTACAAATGCTCTTGATAGAATCTGACCGATGAATGAGTGATATTGTACCACCATATAAAATTAATGTTTACGCTGGCAATCAAAACATCAGAGTGCTTCCTTTTGCAGCTCAAAGCATCCTCCGGCAACGCTGCCGCTGCTGCTGCTGATAGTGCACCCAGCCGTCATCATTATTTGGCCATCATTTATTCGCGTAAACACAACACGTTCTTCGCTTTTACTACTAGCACTGGAGAGTGCTTAATCGTGTAAAGTGTAAATGAAAAGCAAACGTAAACGTCGGTGTGCGAGCGAGACAGAGATGAGAATCTAAGCACCGTCCGCCGCCGATGAGATAGTGGACGCGATATCATGTTTCGCGGGAGTCACCAGGCGTATGCGCGTATGCGTGTGGGTAATAAACTGTTTGGGTGTCGGCCACGCCTGCTTAAATATAGCCTATCACAATTGGACCCTGCTATTATTGCACGCACACACACTCGCGCCACAGCTACGATGAAACAAGTGTGAAACCTATCCTTGCACACGTGTGTGCGTTTGGGACTGGTGTGTGAGTGTAACGGATGGTTGCCAGGAGGGAAGGCAGACGAAAAAAAAACCCCGAATCATCGTCACCTTCGTCCTGGCCGTCGTCGTCACACATTCTGCTGCCTGTCGGTAATCCTCAAGCATCTTGTCTGGTGCGCATATGTGTGCTAGAGCGAGAGAGCCAACACCATAGGCGTAGTGTTGCTGTAAATGATACCCACAGAGTGAGTGAGAGGGAGCGCTGCTGCTCGGCAAAACAGGATTGTCGTGTTTTTTTAGAGAAATAAAATAAAATCAAAAATTGATCTCAGTTGAAATTCGTCTGCCGGATGAGTAGGGAAAACGTACAATCTGTAACCTATAATTATAAGTTTTTTCTCCGCTTCGTATTCAGTTGGACTTTCGAAGGCAACACGGCGGCAGGCGCGTAATAACCGACGTGTCCGTGGAGTGCCTTGAACAGCCAGAACAGCGGAGAGAGAGAGTGCACGACGTCGTCGTCGTGGCTGAGTCAGAAGAGTGTGTTAGTAGTGGATCAACGCGTTCGGGCGCACTTCGGGTATCTTTTGGGTACACCGTAGAATAGCGTAGCGCGAGTGTGTGCGAATCGATATTTCGGTGGGCCTTCGTCGCCCCCTTTCCGTGTGCGTGTGCCTCTGGTTGCCTCGTGCAAACGTCCCTCTGGGTCCTACAGTCGGGTACCCTAATGAACGCTAGTGAGAAGAGGACTTAATAATAGTGTTTAGAGTTTAATTTCTGCTTCTCTCATCAAGAGCATCTCGTCGAAGCTAGCAGCAGCAGCAGCAGCAGCAACAGAGCTCCGATGCTGGAATAACCCCGACCGATCGACCGACAATTTCGGCTGGCCCCTGCGAAGGAACACCGCGCGCGCCAAACTACAACGCAACGAGATAATACGGTGGCCCCGGACCGGACACACAGGGTGTGTGCAAAAGATTATCCGGCCTGAATTACATAGTGCTTAATCCTTCTCCAGTGACCGGATTTTGGCGTGTTTTTTTTTATCCGCGCTGTGTTCCGTTCAAGGAGCCCTTTCGGACGTGCGTGCGGGTGTGTGCTTGTGTACGTGTGTGCAAATTGTGTGAACTGATCTGTGGGGACCCACATTTGACCCCCACCGGATTTTGTATGGGGTCGAATTTAGGTGTGCGCTAGCGCAGGTGCGAGAAAAACGATTAATTAGTGGATTAAAGTGATTAAGGTTAAGCTGCCGCGTTTTTGCGCGAGTGACGAATGAAGGTACAAATCAAAGGATACTTTTGACGAAAATTTGGAACAGAATATTGCGAGCAGAGTTTTGTTAGTGACCGGAGGCAGTTGAAGATTTACGGTGATCCCACAAGATGATGGCCTCACCGAGTTTTATGACCCAGTATCACAACCATCACCAGTGGAACAATAGCAGTCAGGCACAGGTTGGTACTTTTTTTTAATACTTTTTTGTCCTTGAGATAATGATTGTTTATGTTATTGTTTGATATGAGACCGTTCGAGACAGTTTGGTCAACAGATGCGTATTGATATTTTGATGAATCGACTTCAACTTATTCCAAATGGGATTGATACAAATTCCTTTTTAAATCATTTAGGAACTGAAAATGTTTGCTCATCTATGACTTCCATTCTGGAATCAAAATAGAAGAAACACAAAATCGATTGAGTATTGATAAACACTGCATTACTCGAACTTATAGCTTTTGTTGAAATTTTGAGGTTTTGACCTTCAAAAGAAAAGTATACGTGATTCCAGTGAAAACCTAGACTTAAGATTAAAACTAAAAATAGGTCATCGTATTTGGTCAAATTTATCTACAGTTTGCCATTAGAAAAAAAAAAACACTTCGTAGACATTTCTTCTACTTTTAAATCTTGATGCATTGTTCCGACAAAATCGATACTTTGTCACAAGTCATAAACCTATACTTCAATAAAGACACAGATAGAAGACAGAAGAAGTAATATTCCGAGTCCGAATGATATGAGAACATTTAGATCATTTAGAATTCGCACCTTCTTCCCATTTAACGTAAAATAATAATTTCTGATTTAATAAGAAAGAATGTATTTAATTTGATTGCACACAGTAGGCGTTAGAACTGAAAAAGATTCACAAGTTTTACGCTTTCGTTGACTCAAATCGTATCTTTTTCTACTTTTTAATCTGAATACATTGCTCTGAGGAGGTCTCTTATATTTTGGTGCCTATAATTCTCTCTTATATTTTGGTAAACTATAAGGAGGTCTCTTATATTTTGGTAAACTATAATTCTTTAATTACCTGACGAGAAATACTAAATGAAGCATCTAGAAAGCACTATTTGCTTATAACATTGCTTTTGAAAAAAAAAGAAACACAGGGTAAATGGACCAATTTGTGGTCAACTTTTATGTGTTGTAGCTGCGTCAAATATCGAACCATTCCGAATGGTTTTTATACCATTCAACTGAAAATTTGCTACCGTGGTGGGTGATCATTATTATTACCTACGTTATCGAGATAACCCGTACATCCTAGCTTGCCTATCGTACAATGGATTCTCATTGTTGATGCCGGTAGAAAATCTATATTTTAGTAATAACACATGGAAGAATGAAAAAACCATTTCCATAGCCGAATGATATTGAAACATTCAGAATCGGTCCAAAATTAATCAAGTTGTAGTTATTTTCGTCCCCAATCCCTACATAGTTTCTCTTTCTAATCTCGAGTGAACCGCGTGTCATCGATCGAACTCTTCTAAACACAGAACTAAAATACCATCGTGAGCCATACACATCAATGAGTTGGAAAAATTGCCATTCCCCGGTTTTTTTTTATCATAGAATGGCATCTTTAACACTTTAAAATTGCTCATTGTGCAGCTAGTGAATGTCCATCTAATTCACATTGAATTATTAGAAAATGCTGCACTAATTCTCTGTTTTGGTAGGTAGAAGCACATCTTGCATTTTCGTGGTTGAAAAAATCCCCTACAATAGCATGCATTCATGTTGCTTTCAAATGTGAGGAAATCGGACTTCCGGGAGCGGTAAATGTTGTCATTATCCCATTTCATACCTCTAGATATATTTTCCGTGAAAAATAATTGAGAGTAGCAGTCGAACAGCTCATTTTGACTCATTTTGAATCCTCTATCCGAGCTTGTATCATAATTCGATTGATTTTGGATATTTTCGTATCATAATTCATAATGGAAATCACTCTTCCATCTGTAGAGTTAGTAAAATATAAATTTTCCACTTACATTCTATGTTAAAATCCATGACAAAATATGTAATTCACACAAGCTCTTCGGAAACTCTGATGATCTCTGGGGCCAGATTGGTGTCACATCATAAAACTGTAGTGAATTTCTAATGTTTACACTAGGTGCACAAGGTATTGAAATCGGATGTAATTTAAAGAAGTTATATACCAGCAAAGTTTATTGAGAATTTCCCTTTCTTCCATCTTATTCTGAATACACGCTGTATGTTTGTTAATCCGCATCTTACATTCTGAAAATGGAATAGAATTGTCAACACGTTTGTCATTCTTCGTGAGGAATCCCAGTAATTTATTTCCGAAAGGTCACTTGAATTAGAAAATATTCATAAAAATTCACGTTCTAATGTAGTAAGTATCTGCTTCGATTCGTCAAAAGCCATTTAATGTTGTTTATTATAACAAATGCATCACTACATCATGCATTCAACTTCCTTTTACGATATTATAAATAATATTATGCAATCAAGTTAATTTCAAATGGCTTCCAGGAGCGGCTAATTTTGTCCTTCACTCATTTCACACCCGTAGAAAGATACTTAATGATAAATTAGGAAGAATGAGCTTTCTCACTACATGTTTTGAATGGTTGGCATAGTTGTGCACATTCAGAATCTTCCACTAAAGCTTGTTCCAGGGAAACGACCATAGCTCGATTAACTTTGGATCGCTTCTCAATGTTTACATATTGTTCGACCCTGGAAACGATTCTTCCATCTGCATTTTTACTTAAAAAAGTAGATTTTCAACCAACATCCCAAGTTTCAATCCATTAAAAGGTAGACACACATACTTTCCGGATATTCGGAATGATTCCGGTTCCGGTGACTTTTCATCTTAACCCGCCGTCATTCAAATACTTATCTGCATCTTCAAGCGCGACAGGGCTAACGTAGTCAGCTATGTATGAAGCGATCACTACTACTAATGCGCCGTATTGCGCGAAAATTACATTTGAGGTTCAAAGTTTTTTGTTGAACGAAGCCGATGGAAACTATAGAAAACTGACACACACCATTGTTGATTGAAAAGCAAGGTCACTTAGTCACTCGCCGTTACTGTAAATCTCCCACTCTGAAAAAGGAATAGAATGAACCCAGATATCCTATTTATTTTGAGATATCATAATTGTTAGCAGGCTCGCGCTTCTTGGTGAGAAATTACTTGCGAGGCTTTCAAAATTTTCAGCAAAATAACATTACATTTGTGGAATTTCACGTTTGTCTTTATTTTTTAAAGCTTTGACTTTCTAATCGAAAATATAAACAGAGTGAATAGCCTAATTCATCATTATAATGAACTGTGACTTCCAAAGATCATCAGTGGACGATTAACAAGTAATTAATTGCATTCATTTTATTTTTTTTTATCCCATTTATTTATTTATCAGGCTCAATAGCATTTTATCTGTAACATAGCCGGGTTTTTATCGTGCACATGTACATATGTTTATGTTTCTATAAATTGTAAATTACACAGTAGAAGTGGTAGCCATTTAGGCGTTAGGTTTTCTGTTCCATTACATTATGGTAAATTACACTCTAGTAGCCATTTCGGCGTAAGGGTATTCTATCTGTTCTTCCATTGTTCAGCAGACCGGACAGCGGAGACAGTTGATATTGATCATTGTTGGGTTATTTATAGAACAGCAGCCCGATGTTTCTTGCAGAGCAGAGCAGTTGTATGGATGAATCGATCTTTGTTCCACCGTGGATCGATCTCCATAGCTGATGATGGTTGCGTGGACGTAATTATTCTATAACAACACAAAGATGGTCAATTGAGGGCCCTGAGTTTGAACTCACGATCGATCGCTTAGTAAGCGAACGCGTAACCAAGTGGCTACGAAGACCCCCCATTCATTTTATTTGATATTTTCCGAAAAATCTGTCATTCGAATTGAAAAAATATTCATACACCTCACACTAAGTTTCTGTATTTTCCGTACAGGTCGGACTCGATTATATATAGTCGACCATTTTTTTTTTCAACAATTATTTTCAAATCCTATACATAATCGAATCTCAAGAAAACATTTTTTTCATAAATGTATGAATGTCAAACATTAATAGAAAAATAGCTTTTTTTGTGATTGGATTATGGATTGGATTCGAAAATTAACGCTGAAAGTGGAATTGCGATTACATATAATCGAGTCCGACCTGTATTTGGAAAAAGACATTTAATTTTGTTTGATGGAACAAACGCATATTACTACATGTATTCTAGTTCCTTAAAATGTGAGAGTATCCCAAGGTTTCCTGAACCACCCAATGTTGTCATTCGGCTACTTCATTTCTATAAAAATCTTTTACCACGTTCTGTGCTTTTTTTTAACACCGTGGTACACGTTAAACATCAAAGCACTGAAAAAATATGTTTATGACAAATTTTCTACTGTAATAAAATCTGCTAAAAGATTGAGACGTTATACAAAATGCAGTGATTTCTATTTCAAACAAGGTTACTACTTCTCGACTGATGATATAATGAAACATTTTATCATCCATTTCATTTCCTTTGTCGATAATGAATGTTTAGAGCATTTCAAAAATGCAACAACTGACTGTAATGATTCCGCTAGCATTTTTCGTAATTGTTATTGTTATTGCAATTTTTCGCATGCATCGCGCTGATTAGTTTTCTGTTTACAACTATTGAGTTACATTACCGCTTACCGCTTACCGATTGAAACCGATAGCGTTCAAGTGTTCTTGATCGCTTGCGTAATCTAAACGCCCTAACTGCTTCGTTTTGATTGGCCCGATTTACAGTTTTCCTAACACATCCATCAAAATCAAGCAGCCTTGGGGAAATCGGCATTGCAAATACATGAAAGTGTGGGATCTTATGTTCTCACCGAAATGTGTTCCCCAACACAGACTTCAAAACCAAGCAGCGTTGGAGAAATCAGCATTGCAAACACATGAAGGTTTGTTTCGACTGAAATGGGTTTCGTTAACACAGTCTTCAAATCCAAGGAGCGTGGGAAATTGGCATTGCAAATACATGTAAGTTGGGGGCATTTTTGTTCCGACTGAAATGTGTTTCCTCAACAGAATTCAAAATCAAGATGTCTGGGAAAAATCGGCTTTGTAAATAAATGCAAACTGCGAGTACTTTTGTACCCGCTTGCAGACTAGAATATGTTTCCTTAAAACGGTCTCCTAAACGTAAGAACCTGGGAAATCGTGCAGACACTAGAGGCGAATGAACTTTCATGTTTGAAGCCTCTATAGTACAAAAAGTAGAAGTTGAAGTTGTTGATTCATGCAAGCCGAGGGTACTTCTGCACCCGCATGTTTTTTTGCACTCCGAAAATTGTTTTCCCAACACGGATTACAAAAGCGGGTACGACCACAGCGCTTTGGATCGGTTATTCAAGATTGCATTGAAGGATATGACTTCATATCTTCTGCTCACTGAATTTCTACCCATACCATTTGATGATTAGGCAGAATGTTGATAACCATTTGCTGCGATAACGCCTATTGATTAAACAATATGTGTTCGACGTACATGTCAAAATCGAAACTGAGTGCCTGAAGTTCATCAAATGAAGCAAATTCGCGGTTCGAGAAGTACGTGCACTTGAGAGATGCAAACTTCAGAGGGAAATGTAAAATAAAATATTCGTTTGATAATTCTTCCGACTTCACATGGCATAATACAATCTTTTTACTATCAATACAAACAAATGATTGCTAAGCTAAGGTAGCCCCACGTCAACCTTGCGGTTATATCCCACCCATTATTTTTGATGACAATTTCCAACATGAAACCACGGTTCGCTTCATGATAATTGTTTCATGTCCTGAATTGTGACTGATTCCTCGCCAACCAACTGGCGGCTCTAATAACCTCTTAAAAAGCAGTATGAAGGTGTAGAATCGTCGTTATTTTGAAGATTGACCTTTCAGCCTGATAGCGGCCAAATTTAGGAAATCGATTTCAACTCATTTATCCAACATTGATCAACAGAAAAGAATAGATACACAACCGACAGAATGCAAAACGTAACAATCACGGGCATATCCAACAGATTCTGTGGTCTCAATTTTACGCGCCGAACAAATTTTGATTGGTTTAGTTGAACGCATATGTGAATTAAAATAAAATCAAATAATTATTTTTTCACCTTTTTGGAGTTGCTTCATAACGTATTTGGCGTCGGTGTTAAACTGACGTCTGGTGGGCACAGAAGTATACGTCAATCTTTGTTCGGAGCGGTGCTTTCAGAAGTTTGGGATCAAAATATTTGTATTTTTCTCCATTGACCTTTTCACCTACAACATAGAGTGTCACTCATGGTGAAGGTGGAAGAGTTATCGGTGAAACAACAGTAATTCTCTACAGCGGTCGCGTGACACAAGGTAGATCATGTCGAAATACGCTGTCTATTAAAGGTGTGCAAAATAATATATTTCTAGTTTAAAAACAGAAGTTTTTTATTGGTTCTAAATTTTCATTCGTCTCCAGGCTTGAAAAAAACAACCATTTACATTACTGTCAATGCATGATTCTAGGATTCATTTGTTTAGTGACTCGGCCACCTCACACGAAGACCACCTATCAACAGAACATTTAACTTGTGCAGAGAAATTTAAATACTCTAAATTCCAACGAAACACTTAAGTTGATTCGAATTATTGATTGGATTATAGATCAATTATGTATTTCAATAAGAAAAATGTTCACACTGTCAACACGACTCGGTTGACAAACGTGAATACGTTTGTAACAAAATTTCGATGTCACTTTCTAACATGGAGGCTGCAAGCCTTGGTATGTTCATCTGTAAGATTTTTTTTTTCCAATTTTTAAGTGTAGCTTACTTTTCCACGCATACCTTGAGCGGATCAAGTTCGTATTTTCGTTGTTCTAGAGCCTCATTCTGTTTCTCAGGCAGCAGCGAAGATCCAGAGTCATTAAATTCACACGCCTAAAGATTGATGGCCATTTAAGGTGTCATTTTGGGTTGGGTCCTCGAAAAACATAAGTTTAGGTGTTCGAAAAAGTTAAGAAACTCAAAAAATTGGTACGTCACCGCCGACCTTAATCAGCTCTATACTTGTTTACGGTCGTATTTGACTTTCGTTCGAACGACTCGATTCGAAAATGTTCGAAGACAAGACAGATGACATTCTCGTTTTCGCTCGAATCCTTTCGAACGTAGATATATTGATGTAATCAGAGGAACTTCAACTCTTCTGAACAATTCGAAACATAGAACAGTCCAAGGATATTTTCGATGGACCTTCTTACGTCATTTATGAGGTAGTGGTTTTAATGCTCTCTGTCTAACTGTTCATGTGAAAAAATACATGGTTGAAATTTCATAAGTTCAATTGCTCCGGTCGTTCTTAAACTTCAATACTTTTGAAAATTTCTGATACTGAATGCTCATATCATGTTTTCCTCAAATCATATTTTTTACAAAACATTTTTACGGTTTTTGGCGTTTTGAATAATAACTTTAACTCAGTTTGAAGTCGAATATAACTTCGTAACAACATCGATATTCGTTTAGAAAAATTCTAACTAAATTGAGATCGAACCAACTTACAGTTTGATGAGCTCAATTGGCGCGCTCTAACTAAAATCATTGTTAATAACGATACCCCCAGAAGAAAAGTATTAAGATGGTCGTGAATTGTGTAAACACAGCAGCGAATGGATTTAAAATGATCAAATTGACACTTCCTCGTATATGTCACACTATCTGATTAGTTATCAGTCTTTTTATGGCACAATTTGTCGAATCGGTTAAATCCGGGCTGATGTAACGTTATGGTAAAAGCCTCCGTATGTTGATGCTATCCACGAATCAAGCAATTATTGATGTCTTCATATGAACCATGACCAGTCAGACAATGTGCCATCGAAAGTAAAAAAAGCAATAATCGGAGGGCAGAATATGTCTGATGGTATAGGACTTTTCTTTTTAATGTTTCTCAGTTTCTAAGTAACGTGAGGTTGTGCGTTGTCAATTGTCAATTGTTTGTCAATTGAATTCATTACGAATTCATACATTTTCTTTGAAAACATTGCACAAATGTTTTTGCGAATCCGTCACAGACGGCTTGTACCATGTCTTGAGGGATTTGATCCCAAATGTTGACCAAAACCTTCTTTGACTGATCCATACTGCGTCAAGTGGACTGGGATCAAGGGAAGATGCCGGCCATATCACGCTTGTGGTTAAATCGGGCGAATTGTTTGCATACCATACCTGTGTTTTTTTTACCCTATAATAAAACCTACTCGATCTAATACCCTACGTTTCTTACTTTTTGCGATACGTCTCTCTATCCAATAAGTTTCGACGCGCTCCAATGTTCCTCATCACTCGGAATATCTGCTAGACTTCTGGAATACACACTGTCATTCTGCTGATTGTGAATGTCCCAAAGGGGAAAGAGCTTTTCATTTGAAAATAAAATGTACATAAAACAAACGAAAACAAGCCTGAATTAATCCCAAATATGTATTCCTCTCTTTTCTTCACTATCAGCTATCACCTCTGAACATCCTGCCCTACCAGTATCCACCGCAGCCCTCCTCGGTGAGCAGTCTCGGTTCGGTAGCATCCCTCGGCTCCGCTGGACTTTCCCCAACGCAATCGATCGCCTCCTCGAACGGTGGAGGCGGTGCTGGCGCTAGCACAGCCAGCAGCAGCTTCAGCACAACCTGCGGGGGTGGCTCGAACGCCGCCAGTCCGGACGTAACGAGTGCGGCAGCCGCCGCCGCCGTAGCCGCAGCCGCCACGACCGCGTACGGTTTCGGCGCGATGGTGCAGCAGAGCCCTGCCACAGCAGCCGCTTTCGAGATGAGCGCTAGGTAAGTGTGATTTCCCAGGGGGAAACATAGACAAACTTCCCATCCATGCTTGAAACATCAAACTAACTGGATTCTTTTCGCGCTCTTTTCTATCTCCTGCAGATCCCAACAGATGCACTACCCGTCCTACCAGTACCCGGCGGCTAGCTACTACAACAACATGACCGGTAATCCCTGGTTTGCCCAGGAACCGATGTACCAGGCCTGGCCTGGGGAGGCCTACGGCCTCAAGCTGGAAGATTATTCGCACCAGACGCAGGCACAGCGACGCTGTGCCCGTTGTACCTGCCCGAACTGCATCAACGAACTGTCCGGACTGCCACCGGTCGTGGGGCCGGATGAGAAAGGTAAGCGGCAACACATCTGCCACATTCCGGGCTGCGAGAAGATCTACGGCAAAACGAGCCACCTGAAGGCCCACCTTCGGTGGCACACCGGCGAGCGGCCGTTCCTGTGCAAGTGGTTGTTCTGCGGGAAGCGGTTTACCCGGTCCGACGAGCTGCAGAGGCACTACAGGACGCACACGGGCGAGAAGCGATTCGCGTGCAGTATCTGCGCCAAGAAGTTCATGCGAAGTGATCATCTGGCGAAGCACGTGAAGACTCATGAGAATAAGGCGAAAAAGATTGCCAAGAAGAGCGAGAAGGATGTGGAAGCGAAGATGAAGAAGGAAGAGACAAAGGTTGGGAAGATCGAGGGCAGTGGGAAGAGACAGCTGGAGGTGGAGGACAAAGGCGAGCAATTGACGGTTCCCAAATTGAAGAAGCGGAAAGCTAGTTTTCAGCAGGAAGATATCAATGCCAACATCAGAATGCCCCAAATCAAGCAGGAGAAAGGTTACGAGGGTACGGGAAAATCGCTTTTCGGGACGGGGGACTACGGACAAAGTGCGGGCTACCAGTCGACAACTATGAGTTATCCTCATCCCACGTCGTATTTCCAGAGTGCGTTCCTACCGGACGCCAGTAATCCCAGCAAGAATTTATTCCACAATCCGTACTGCGACAGTGGTTTACAGGGTCGCTCCAATATATTCTCTACCTCGACGACCAGTAGCGGCGTTAATCCAGGCAGCAGCAGCAGTAGTAGTCTTGGTTGTGACACGACTGCGGAACGCAGAAGCAACATCAACAACAATAATTTGAATAGCGAAGTTAGCAATAGCCTAGTGAAGTTGGAAGAGTACGCCAACAGTCATAGCCTACTTAACAACGATAATGGTGCCAGCGGACATCAGCAGCGTATCAGCTCCAACGCAAACAGCAATCTACTACCTCAATCACAGGCCCAAGTGTACCACATCAACCCAGAGCTAGCGTCCAATTATGCGGCGGCCTATTCGAGCGTAAAGTCTGCCTATCATCATCACCACCCCCATCATCATCATCTGAACCACGCAGGAGGCGGAAGCAGCAGTAGCGGCGGTAGCAGCAGTAGTTACGGTGACGTTAATCCTGCGTCACACGGTGGCAACGAATCGAACGAAAACAACAATAACAATAATTGTACCTCCCCAGTGGCATCGACGACGGCGGCAGCAGCAGCGGCAGCCGCCACGTACAACATGATGATGAACAATTATACAGTTCATCACCATCATCACCACCACAATCAACAGCAACTCCACCACCACCAGCAGCAGCAGCAACAGCATCAGCAACAACAACAACAGCAACACCAGCAACAAATTGGGCTCTTCAAATAACTGCATCACGTAGCTGTCAGTGTCAGTGCTATTGTTTACCTTCCTATGGGTTGCATTGGATTTGGCCTGCTTTTGTGTTGCCATTCCCCGACGCAATCTGTCAAAAATGTGAGATTTTTGTGACGTTCCTTTTCATCTGTGCCGAAGTCGCCAAGCCATCGATCGCGCGCGGCATGTTTCGTTTTTCTTTTTAAGTTAACTTTTTTCATTATTTTAATATTTCGCTATGTTTTAAGTGTTATGCCGCGAGAGACACAAAAAAAAGCCGTGTGTGCGTGTGTTTTAGGTCGATGAAGAAACAAAAACCCCTCCACTCGAGTGCCAATATACAAAAGCTTTAGTTTTTTTTCCTTGTTCGAGAGGCAAACGTACGAAACACAGAAAGAGCTAAAAACTATTAAATTATGTCATGATTTATTTATGTTCCTACGATTGTCAGCGAGAGAAAGAGATGAGAAATAATACATTAACCGAAAGCAGAAAGGTTTTCTTTCTTTCTGTGGGACAGAAGGCTTGCGAAGCTTGTGGCGTTCTGACACTTACCCGCACATGCATGGAAGAGTACCCCATTAAAGCGGTGAAATTAACAATTGTAAAATGTAATTAAATTTATTTATATTTCCATTAATCATCTTTCACAGCCGCCTATGATGGTGTGCTTTGCCGTCAGGGTTTTTCTGCTTTCTAAAGGAGCGAGAGAAAAAAAAACAACAATTCCACTAACCAGCTTAGTAACCAGCGCGAACAGTCTCCGAGAGGAGAGCGAACGCAGAGAAAATGATGAATAAAAACTAAATTAAGGTCCAATGAGCGGTTAAAATCTTTTTATTCGCAAATTCTTCCTTCTCGCGTTTTGCGAGAAGCGAAAAACGCGGTGCGGCAGAGCCGCGAATGTAATTAATTTGCTCTCGTATTCTCTTTGTACCTTCCCAAAAACATAAAGAAAACAACAATAACAAAAAAAAACACTAGCAACGATCCTTTCAACTGAGAGGAACACAAATGCTTGGGCAAATTATCTATTTTGTGGTGCGAGTAGCGCGCGTGTTGATGTATAGTAATTTATAAACTTTATAATTAAGTAGTCAAGTGTGCTTCCCTTTCGCTCAAGTCAATTCTCTCAGAAGGCGACAGGGAACCTGTACAAAAACGAAAACAACCTGTAAATTTCTATTTTGTAGAGAGATTATCGTTTCTTACCCAGTTCTGTGTCCCATTCGATGACTTCAAATATCGATTAAATCAAATCCAAAACACGTCCAGTTCAAGTTTGTTCGCCTTTCTCCGAAAAGCGACAAGCATTTGGTCAATACTCTGTACATAGTTTTTTCCCCGTCTAGATTATGAATGCATTTTATACTCTCTCTCTCCAAAGGCTAAGACACAAACTACTAAATAGCAATGTAAGTAAGCAACTTGAAACTAAAAAAAAACACAAGCAGCGACAGAACAAACTAAGGAAACTTTGTAAAGTTATACACATGCATATTGCTAGCAAGCAACAGCAACAAGCAACTAAGCAACACTCACACACAAAAACAAGTCGATGTAAGTTCCGTACCTTTTAAGTGAAGACAAAGATGATGGAAGAAAGATACTGTTTTATGAAGACCTCAAAAGTAAACGCAAAATAACAAAACAAAAAAATCTTCGATGTTATATATATATTTATGAATTCCAATTTAAATAAAAACTAAAACAATTCCAAATGTCATTTGAATTACGTGTCTTTTTGTTGTGCCCCCCAAAATACTGATGACGATCCCGAAGCCAACATCACGTCCCGTCGTTCAGCTGATAGAATCTGACACGCACCCCTATTCTGTATTTAGATCGATTCGAAATATTTCGAATGAATTGATAAAATCCCATTCTGTATTCCGTTCGAGTTTTTTTTTTGCATTAAATGGGCAAAACGTTCGAAATAGGAAAAGCGAAATTATAACTCGAACGAAATAAGGGTTTCGTACGAAATGGAAATCCGTCGGAATGCAGAAAAGGGGTGACGACCTCGATCGATCAATCTCTTATCTGTCACATATTTGCTCCTTCTGTTGATTGAAAGCTTTGGCATCCTTTTTTTCCTCTAATCTGTTCGTTGACACAACTAGAATCATCTTACCAAGGTAAGTCTTCAAATTATAAAAATACCAACTTCAATTAGGAAATATACACTGCAGGAAGCAAAACAAAACAAACAAGTCCAAACATGACGCCATTATGGTTACTATATATACAAAATGATCTGTATTTCTACAGGCTTTTGAAACTTTTAAAAACCAAGAATCTGTAAGTATCTGAAAAAAATAATGTTTTGCTCGTAACATATTTGAGTGTAAATTCTCACGTTTGACATGTTCTTGACATGTTTCTAAACAGAGAAAAGTTAGCAGAGCATGTAAATTGCGATAATTTATACATAAAAATTTTACGAATTAAACATTAATACTATTTTTTCAAAGAAAAAACATTAAAAAGTTGTTCGAACAACTCTTTCCATGTGAATGTGCCCATCGTCCGATGTATGGGGAACTTGTTGGAAATTTTAAGTGCTATTTATATCTATTTTTTTCAGAATTTTAAAAGCATATGTTTTCGAGAAAAATGAATTTTAATTTCCAAAATATTTTTTTTCAATGAAATTTCTTTCCAAAAAATACTCTGATAATTTTTAATGAAAACCTAGGTAATTTCCTACATTTCATTCTCTGACCAACTCTGATCTTATAGTTTTTAAGTTAAGACTTTCCGAAACTAAAAAAAAAAATCTATCAGACTTACAAAAATTTTTTTTTCTTTGAATGGAATGTAGAAAATTATTTTGGTTTTCATTAAAAATTATCAAAGATTTTTTTGGAAAAAAATCATTGAAAAAAAATATTATATAGAAAAATATTCTATAGAAAAATATTCGAAGATTTAGTTCAATCTTATCATGAAACTGTGATATTTTTATTACGCGTTCATCAGATATCACAGAAACACGATAGACACAAGAAAATAGAGCCAAGTTTGACATGTGAAGGCCACCTCTCCTGTTTATTGCCAGAAAAAAATATTTTATTATTTTATAGTTGAATTATAAAATAAAATTAAAATTCTATGGGAAGTCCATGACGGAAGTCAGAAAATTAGCTTTCGAACTGGCGGAAAAACTGACTGAAGCATTCGTTCAACAAACCAACTCAAGTGGCTGAAATAGTCTGACGGGATTTAAAACGTATTCCGAATCTGTCATTTCGGATGCCGGAAGCTATTTTAAACATGAAAAATTGATAAAAAATTACAAGGTGATTTTGACCAAACCTTTTTGTTCAATTATTTTTAAGGTCTATTTGAAGACCTCCAAAACTTATTCAGTACATCAGTTTGAATTCCCAAATATAACTTTTCAGTTATTTATTTATTTATGTATTTATTTGTTCATTTATTGTCGTCAATCTATTTTAGACCAACATATTCTTAATACTATTTAGTATTACTTAGTTAAAACTAAAGGAAGCTGGCTTGATAATTAAATTGTTTAATTTAAAAGAGAAATTCAACAAGTTACATAACGAAAGAAAAGTATTTATTTATTTATTTCCTCAAACCAGCATAAACTTTACTGCCATTCTAGGCATAATTGTCCCACCACGTATTTTCTGTAGATTCATAATTATTCACGCAACGCGTAGTTTATGGACGAGCCAAACCGCTCGAATAGGTCTAGATAGCATATGCGTTTTGCGTTTTGCTAACACGGTCTACAAAAGCGGACACAAATGCAACGCTTTGGCTCGGTTATTCAAGACTGCATGCCCCTTCATGCCGCCAGCTCACTGAACTTTTACGCATACCGTTTGATGATTAGGCAAAGTGTTGATAACTATTTGCTGCGATAACAACAACCATAATGCATGAATTGACCAAAATTGGGATTTGTTTGCAATTGAATTCGTGAATTGTTTCATTTACTCACTAGTTTAATCAATATTTAATCAACAGCTTTGCGCAACGGCGATCTCGTACCCAATGAGGAATATTAGAAATGCGATTACTGTTAATTGAAAAAAAAAAACAAATGATTACTAAGCCAACGGCAGTCCTACGTCAACCTTGCGGTTATATCATAGATATAACCCATCCGTAGTTTTTTAATTAACATTTTGTAGATCTTATAGTTGTGAAAGTAAGATTTTACGAAAGGAAGTTATTTATGTTTTAAATTATCAAGTAAATTGTTGAAAAAAAACATCATGAAAAAAAATATTTTAAAAATTTAAATTCGTTTTTTTTTTACATTTTTCTTTTTGTTGCAACTTTTTCGACTTTTCACAGAAATCAGTGCGTCTTGCTACAACTGTTAACTTCTGCGGCATGAAACTTGGTGTGACACTCCTCCTCCCTCTCTAAGGGGGGGCTGCCATACAAATGAAACACAAATTTCTACATTAATCGAGAATCAATGTTTCTATGGTGGTTAGACACTCCTCCCCTTCTCTAAGGGGGGGGGGGGCTGCTCGAGAATTAATCAAGAAAATGAACCCAAATTTGGCATGTGGGGGTTTAAGGGTACAATAAATGTTTATACAGTAGTTAGACACTCCACCCCCCTCTCTAAGGGGGACTGTCATACCAATGAAATACCAACTTCTGCATAACTCGAGAACTAATCAAGCACAATTTGGGATGTGAGGGATTTTTGGTATGAGAAATGTTTCTATGATGGTATGACACTTCTCCCTCCTATGGAATGGAGAGTGGTCCCATAAAAATTTTATACATATTTCAACCAAAAATATTCCAATCAAACTTGACAATTGAAAATTTTCGGAAAAGTCTGAAGGAAAAAGGGAAAATTCGGAATATAAATTCCCATATGTTCTACAATTACATAGTGACAAGCGTTGTTAGTCCATTTGATGTTTGCGTTAACGAAATATCTATACCAATAAAAATGGATTGCCGAATATGTTGATAAGAGCAAAACTCGAGGAAGGAATTGTTCGATTTAGGCTGTCTTTATTCTAACATGTTTTCTGTATTAAACATTTATTTCATGTAACGGAGAAACATTAGAAACATTGAAGAATCTTGAACGAGAATTGTGTAAGAAAATAATTTGATATTATAATGAAGACAGCCCTAAATTTGTGTCAGAAAATAATTTGATATTATAATGAAGACAGCCCTAAATCGGGCAATAGAAGTACTAGGAATTTTATAGCAAAAGGTAAATTCAACAGGGTCGATTAAAAGATCAATCAATGAACAGTTCTGCGATTTGTCCCATGAACTTGCGCTTAGTAAAAAACGTGAATGTTTAAAGGTATTGATAACAAAAAACAAATATTGGGCGGGACGAAGTTAGCCGGGTCAGCTAGTTATTAATATTTTTCTCAGGGGTCTCCATACCAAAATGCCCTATATAGCAGAAGCTTTAAAAGATAGAAAGTTGACGTCTTCGATGAAAATTCATATTTCAATAAGATCGAACACTTTGTCTCATACACTATATTGCTATCTTGACTTTAAACAAAATTAGAATTAGTTGTAATTTTTTCAAAGAAAACATGAAAAAGTTTTTGTTAGGAACACTTTTTCCCTTTGAAAGTGCTCATCTTCCGATGTATGGACGACTTGTTGGAAATTTTAAGGGCCATTCATATAATTTTTTTTGGGAATTTAAAAAAAAATGTTTTTGAGAAAAATGAATTTTAATTTTTGAAATCATTTTTTTTCAGCGAAATTTTTTTCCAAATCTATTTCTTTCACAATTTTGAAAGCAAATGTTTTCGAGGAAAATGAATTTTAATTTTCAAAATATTTCTCTGATATTTTTTTTTGTGGATTTTTTTTTAATTTGGGGGTTTTCAACTTTTTTTTTCAAAAAATCTTAATTTAAAAACTATAACATCTACAAAAACATGGTAAGCGAATGAAATGTAGGAAATTACTTAGGTTTTCATTAAAAATCATCAAAGAATTTTTTGGAGAAAAATTTCATTGAAAAAAATATTTTGAAAATTAAAATTCATTTTTCTCGAAAACATAAGCTTTCAAAATTCTGAAAAAATAGATATAAATAGCCCTTAGATTTTCCAACAAATTTTCCATACATCGGACGATGGGCACATTTAGATGGAAATTTTTTTTCGCGCAACAACTTTTTCATTTTTTTCTTTGAAAAAATACCATTACATTTTTATAAATAAATTATCGCAACTTACACGCTCTGCTAACTTTTCTCTATTTGGAAACATGTCAAGAACATGTCAAACGTGAGAGTTTACACACAAAAATGTTACGAGTAAAACCTTTTTTTTTCAGGAGTCTTCTTACAAAAATGATTTATATTCCTAAAACTATAACAGATAGAAAGTTGACGTCTGCGACAAAAGTTCACATTTTTATAAGATCTAAAACTTTGTCGAATAGACTATATCGCTATCTTGACTTTAAACAAAATTAGGATTAGTTGGTTTTTTTTTCAAAGAAAATATAAAAAAGTTTCCGTTAGAAAAACTTTTTCCCTGTAAAAGTGCCCATCTTCCGATGTATGGACGACTTGTTGGAAATTGTAAGAGCTATTCATTTATATATTTTTGGCAATTAAAAAAAAATTGAAAAAAAAATGAATTTTAATTTTTAGAATAACTTTTCTTTCAGCGATATTTCGTTTAAAAAAAAAATTTGGTATTTTTTTGTAAAAATTTTAACAATTTCCTACATTTCATCATTTGACATGAATTTTGTAGGTATCATAGTTTTTGAGTTAGAAATTTTTGTAAAAATTGAGGAAAAAATTTGGATTTTACCAAAATGTTGTCTAATTATTTTTCGAATATTTCAAGTATGCAAAGTTGCTTAAATGACCCATGTCTTTACACCCACAACGTTTCACTGCTATCTGAGGTGGTGCTGCCAACGGCCAGACGAGTTGGCATGAAATTTGTCATATGTTGCTCAAATACAATAATACAATCACTCATTCTATTCAGATAGTCTTCAAGTATTGACCTTAACATGTTTGCATCAACTATTTCACTGTGTCCGTTACAGAGGCTAATCATACGATTAAGAGGACTATATTTGGCGTAATTCGTTTTTCGGTAATCTAGGTAGAAAAGTTTCTCAGATGCCTAATGGGTGTGTAAAAAATTAGGTTTCCTAATTTTTTCATCCGTTAGGTTTCATCTTTCCCTTCAAGTGCCCGTCTTTCCCGACAAAATTTCTACCTCGGAAACAATTTTTAATATGAAAAGAGACCTATACTATCGATTTGTGGTGTGATATCTATATTTTTTGTGAAATTCACGAAAAAATCAACTATTACTGGGGGCGATCAAAAATGGATGTAAAAGTGACGAACCAGCCGAAATGTGTTGAAGGTCACTATAATAGAGAAAAAAAAAAAATCAACTATTACAGTAGAACCTCGATTATCCGCTCGAAAGCGAGTTCCCGGATTATCGCTCGCGGATTATCCGCGAAAGCGAGTTCCCTAGTAATTCTATAGATCTTCCCGAAATTTGTCATTTAGTGGTAGAGTTTTGCGCTTTTGTTTTGGTCATGACTTTCACATTATCTGAACATTGGTGTACAGATGGATAGTTTAATGCTTCCTGTATTGGTGAAACATAGTTTTCATGCTGAAACATTTTTTTTTCGAGTTTACACCTCATTTTTAACTCTTCATTGCGTTATCCGCGATTTTCGTTATACGCGGTGACCTAGCCCGACTATTCCGCGGATATTCGGGGTTCTATTGTACTTAAGATGTCCGTCTTCACCGGCCATTCCAACAATTCTGGTTACTTACGGTAGAACTACGCAATAATATTATGCAATCCACTTGTTTATCACTTCGAATATTATTTTAGAATGCATCGGAATTTTCGAAATGACTTTTTAGTTTTTTTTATTGTTTCTACTTCAGTAGTAAACATTTTCATTTGAAATTCGAACAATTTCAGACTGGTAGGCCTCGCCTGGTAAACTGAATAATATCGATATCTCATTCTCATTCGATATCTCAGATATCGATCACAAACTATAAACACTTTTGCTCCTATATTCCGCTTGGGTTGGAATCGAACCCCACAACATACAACATGCAAAGACGATTTTCCCAGGCTTCTTAGTTTAAAAGTACGTTTTAGGAAAACATATTCTGGTTCCACACGTACATCGATCTCTGTGTCTGTGTTGGGGAAACCGTAAATCAGCCCAATCAAAACGTGGCAGGTAGGGCGTTTGGATAACGCTTGACGTTTTACAGTTATTCAATTGTTCATCTCATGAAAAATAACATTTTATTAATTATGATAGACGCGTTGAAATATTTCCTATCAATTGATGCAAACATCTTTCCGATCCGAGAAATGTTCGAGTTATAAGCATTCGAAATACGAGTAGGGTTAGAACACAAATCAGCAGAACAAATGTATGGGAAAAAGGAAATTCCAGTTTTCATGAATTTAAACCGTTTAGAGATTAGCGAATTGTGATATATAGCATATCAAACAAATCTTAGAGAATTTCCGATTCAATTGGTATGCAAATCATGAGAATTCGTTCACAGTGAAAATAGTCATTAACGTTAACTTAATTTCATAAAAACGTGACTTGTTTTCTGATTTGACACCCTTCCTGAAAGGTGTAGTTCTACGTCAAAAACATACAATAGTCCTTACTCGATCAATAATAACGTCACTACTCCATCAGAAATAACTTAATAATACTCGTAGCCACTTGATTAAGCGTTCGCTCACTAAGCGATCGATTGTGAGTTCAAACTTAGGGCGCTCAATTGACCATCTTTGTGTTGTTATAGAATAACTACGTCCACGCAACCATCATCAGTGATGGAAATCGATCCACGGTAGAACAAAGATCGATTCATCCATACAACTGCTCTACTCTGCAAGAAACATCGGGCTGATGTTTTATAAATAACCCAACAATGATCAATATCAACTGTCTTCGCCGTCCGGTCTGCTGAACAATGGAAGAACAGAAAGAATACCCTTACGCCTAAATGGCTACTACAGAAAACCTAACTCCTTAAATGGCTACTACTCCTGTGTAATTTACAATTTTTAGTAACATGAACATGTGTACATGTACACGATTAAAACTCGGCTCTGTTTACAGCTACACGTCGTTATTGTACATTCTGTCAAATATATACCGGAAAATTTGTAATTTTGCTCATCCCGCTGAACATTCTTCAATTTTTTTAATTTGGTCTTGATTGAACTTTTAGTGGTCCTAATGTCAATTTTGAGCGCGATTTGTCATTTAGTATATATACAGCGTCATTAAGAACAACTGGGAGGGTCTCCGTAGCCACATTGGTTACCCGTTCGCTTCGTAAGCGATCGATCGTGAGTTCAAAACTCAGGGCCCTCATTGACCATCTTTGTGTTTGTTACAGAATAACTACGTCCACGCAACAATCATCAGCGACGGAGATCGATCCACGGTCGAAATAAGATCTATTCATCCACACAACTGCCCTGCTCTGCAAGACACATCGGGCTGCTGTTCTATAAATAACTCAACAATGATCAATCAACTTTCTCCGCTGTCCGGTGGTCTAACTGGATAATGGAAGATCAGAAGGAATACTCTTACGCCGAAAAATGGCAACAATGTTATGTGCTAATTATAGATATGATAAACATGTGACATGTACACGATTAAAATTCGGCTCTGTGATAGCTAAAATGCTAATGAGTCTAAAATAAATGAAGGGGACAAAAAAAAATTATGAACAACTTAACTTTTTTTGCTCGGCCATTTTTGATATGGATAATTCTATTTACCAAAGACAACGTGCGAAATTTTTTGTACCAAACAATTTTTTCTGTACCGAAACGTAAAAATTTTGCAGAGTACATTTGGTGACTTAACCTCGTCGAAAACTCGGGTTTATGAAAAGTATAAGATGTTCTACGAATAGTTCATATTTTTCCAATGATGAAATATTACATAGGTTTTGAAAGAGTTATTAAAATAATAGTTCCAGCGCTTCAATCGCACTTTGATCAATCTTACTGCACCCAAGCTTAATCATTACTATTTTTATTAATGGTTTATGAATGGTTCTACCGAAGTCGGGTCCTACGTTCGTTATATTATCCTGACAACGCCGCACTAACTAGAGTTTTCGCTGACAAGGTTCCCTTCTTCTCCGTTCGTCCCGGAAACCCGCTCATGCATCCAACGCAAATCCTCCTAGATCGGTCCGCAGCATCCAAAATGTATCGACTCATGCTCCTAAACAAGCTCACTACGGTCGCTTTTGTTCTCCGCCAGACGATTTGACGTGATTTGAAGTGTGTCGGCGGCGCTTCAACTAGGAAACCCTGCTCTTCAAGAAGCTCAGCAAACAAGAAAAGACTTCCCCACTCCGCCGCGCACCGAACCCTTCCGCGCATCTCCACAGCCATTGTTGGGCGCTATTGGTGCAGTGAATCGGCGATCATTATCCGATCAATCGGTGTTGCTGACTTGGGAAATTTTCTTCCCCCCGATACGCGCCAATAATGAGTGTCTTCCCTATTATATCTGTAGCTTCGCGTCAACCATTGTGCATTGTGAGCAGCGGAGCAGCAAGTACCCAGATTCAAACGAGATTGCCGCCGCCTTCTCGCACCGGTATTTGTATGGACCACTGTTTTTTGGTGAGATAACCCCACCTGAGAGTTTGTGTATCGCATCGCAACGAGAGAAGGTGAAAGAGGAGAAGAGCAATTAGGGCTTCTTTGAGTAGGTGGAGGAACTTTTCTCAAGTGTCTCGTAATCACACATAATGCGCCCTGGCATCCTTTTCGTCAAGTGGGTACCAACTTAACGGAAAGGATGCGATCGTTTTTCATTCAGGTGTAATTATTGGATTAGGCTAAAGACCGACCTCTTCACAGCTCTGCATGTGAAGCAAAATAATAAGCAGGAGAGGTGATTATCAAGTGCTTTGTAAGTCCTAATTTTTCGGTGGTCAAGTGCGATTATTACACAAAATTTGATAGCAAAAATTGGCGCTGCAGTCTCAATCACCTGTCGCTACGAGTGGGTGTAATTCTGCTGATTACTCACTTCGCATCAGGAAAACACAAATGTTGACAAGAACTATTCCACTTTCTTTGACAAGCAATAAATTTATGTTTATTTCTGGAGAAAACTCAAACGATGTGAAATCTGGTTAAACCATGAATCATTTCTTTTTACCCACTTCTTCGTAAACTCCCCCCAGGTGTCGATGAAACGCGAACGGAAATATCATAATCCGTCATCTCAGAGCGACCATCGAATGAAAAAAAAAAATAACAACGACGGCGAAAAACTACATCCCAACATCATACATCGCCGCCTTTCGCCGCGAGAAAAAGTCGTTAAATGTGTGTAATTTATGGTTAACGTTGTGACAGTGAGCTCCCTCCGCGCAGTTGGAGCAATACGGGAAAAACGGGATCGGATTTAATCAGTTCGGGGGGTGGTGGTGGGAATGGCAAGTTTGTTTGTTGTCCCGGAAATGGTTGATGCTGCGGACCACCAGCGCAGCAATGAAGCTAGAGTGCTTCCCGACGAGGCGAGAGAATTCAATCGAAAACTGTGTATTTGCCAATTGGAGCGTGGGAACGCTATCCGCTCCGCTTGTGCAGAGCGAGTGTTTCCAGAGTCATTAATTTCGAGGAATAATAATAGATTTTTTCGAGTGTCATGTCACCAAACCAAACCACGTTCACGGAATGAAGGTTAGATTCGATAAAAAAATGTAAACACACAAACTTTCTCCCCAAATACCTTTAATCGGATTCTATAGAAACATTCATGAAATACAGGATTTATAATAAGTAATACTTCCATTCAATTTATCTTTAATTATTTATTTTTCCTCTCCCATTCTTAATCATTCTTCACATCAAATTTTGTAGGACAAATTTTATTTAATTCTCAATGATATCCATCCAAACTTTCCTTAACTTCAACTCGTTTTCAATAATTTTTGGATGCTTACGAAGAGTTTCATGATAGCACAATTTTTTTCAGATAGCCGAAACTTCGGAGGATTTGGTGAGTTCTTCTCCTTTGGCTCAAAATTCACATTGTGAGCGACTTACCAGTCCAAAACGTTTTGAGCAGCAGGAGCGCGCTAGATCAGTTAAAATCAAACAAAGTTAAATCTTTATGTTTTCTTGAGAGGTCTTCAAGTGACATCTCTGAAACCACAATTTCTTCTATATCTTGTACCGTTCTGAATCATATTTCGGACACTCTTTGAAAATAACTTGAAAAACTCAATGCCCTGGCGATATAATTAAGGGGGTATTCTAGTGTAGAGACACGAATTTCGGACGTTTTTTCAAGTTCCGTAAAAATGAAACAAAGAATATTTTGACGTGGGACTACGTCTAACTAGAGTATATGGGGGGTAAAATGCAAAACTAAACACAGAACATGCAGGAAAAAATGAAAGATTTCGAATGCTTATAACTCGAACATTTCTTACTGGATCGGAAAGATGTTTGCATCAATTAATAGGGAATATTTCTACGCATCTATCGCAATTATTAAAATGTTATTTTTCATTAGATAAACAATTGAATAACTGTAAAATGTTAACCTTCATAAACGCCCTAACTGCCTCGATTTGATTGGCTGGATTTACACTTTCCCCAACACAGCCATCATAATCAAGCAGCCTTGGGGAAACCGGCATAGCAAATACATGAAAGTATGGGCACTTTAGTTCTCACAGAAATGTGTTCCCTAACACATACTTTAAAACCAAGCAGTGTTGGAGAGATCGGCATTGCAAATACATGAATGTCTGGGGTATTTTTGTTCCGACTGAAACGTGTTTCCCTAACACAGACTTCAGAACCAAGGTGTCTGGGGGAATTGGCATTGGGCCTGATTCTCCTGCGCGAATGGAATGAACTCCTCAAAGTCACATGACCCAAGTCACCGTATCGCCGAAGGTGATTGCCCTGACGTGAGAGGTTCATTTTGGAGTAAAATACCCAATGAATAACAAATGGTGCAGTGTTCATTGAGATATATGTCAAAGCTTGTGTTTTTGCAAAGGCTCTATGTATTTAATGTGTTTTATGAATATATATATTTTTTTATTTTAAAAATTTTCATTCCTTGTTACAAATATGTACAGGAAATAATTTCGTTCACCTTTATAAATGTTTTCCTCTTATTATAATCGATGAAAAATAATATCACTGGGATAAGAAGATAAAAAAAAGTATATTTTCAAATCTGTTTTTGCATAGTCCCTTTGCATTAATATGAGTGTATGTTATTTCAATTGTTTTGATTTCTTATCCGTGTTTTGATTCCGCATTTGTGTTTTGACTTAGTGTCCGGTGATTCTGTAATTACGCTAAAAGTTTGGTGGAAGGTTGACTATTCTTCATAACAGTGCAGTTAACATTAATTTTATAATCGCCTCACATAAAAGCCATCAAGGTAAGATATATTTATAATCGCATTTG
Source organism: Toxorhynchites rutilus septentrionalis (assembly GCF_029784135.1). Taxonomy (NCBI): domain Eukaryota; kingdom Metazoa; phylum Arthropoda; class Insecta; order Diptera; family Culicidae; genus Toxorhynchites; species Toxorhynchites rutilus. Next base: position 138,996,476 of record NC_073744.1, on the reverse strand, counting down.
AATAAATTTAAAAGCTGAATTTTACCCATAGGCAATGAGCTGATAAAAATGATAAAGCTGTCAAGCATCTTGTAATTCTACTGTCCGAAACTGCGCTGTTGTGGTCTGGATTCTCACTGGATGAGCCAGGTGTGCACGCATCTCGCATCTATCTTATGGTCAAGCTGGGTCTTGGAATCGATATGGACGAAGCTATGAGCACAGATGATACTCCAGCCGCAACTACTGGTGAAGATGCTCTTTCACTAGAGGATGACACCGAGGATGCCTCACACAAGTTGATTAAACATATGCGAATGATTGCGAATGATTAGAGATCGTTCAAGTCCATTGGAAACGCTTAATCCTATTTTTGGCTACCATTACTGGTACTAGTCGATAACAAATGAGGATTCGACTTCAAAAGTCACAAAATGGCATGTTTTTCCATTGCAATCGCCCACGAGAATTGAATGAGTGTTCATGAGAGTTCATTCAAGCTAAAAATCTCACCACAGTCGCCTTCGGAAATTGAGTGCGACAATTTTTGCGAGCTGTCACTTCTCATTCGCGCATCAGAATCAGCCCCATTGCAAATTCATGTAGGTCGGGAGTATTTTTGTTCCGACTGAAATGTGTTTCCCTAACACAGACTTCAAATCCATGGAGCGTGGGGAAATTGGCATTGCAAATAAATACAAACTGCGAGTACTTTTATACTCGCTTGCCTTTGTGCAGACCAGAATATGTTTCCTTAATACGGTCTGCTAAACTCAGGAACTTGTCAAATCGTGCAGACATTAAAGGCGAATGAACTTTCAAATTCACTGTATAAAAAGTAGAAGTTGAAGTGGTTGATTCATGCAAGCCAGGGGTACTTCTGCACCCGTATGTTTTTTGACGTGGGACTACGTCTAACCGGAGTATATGGGGGGTGAGATGAAAACCTAAACACAGAACATGCAGGAAAAAATGAAAGATTCCGAATGCTTATAACTCGAACATTTCTTACTGGATCGGAAAGATGTTTGCATCATTTGATAGGGAATATTTCTACGCTTCTATCGCTATTGATAAAATGTTATTTTTCATTAGCCAAACAAATGAATAATTGTAAAATGTTAAGCGTTATCTAAACGCCCTAACTGCCTCATTTTGATTGGCCCGACCTACGGTTTCCCTAACACAGCCATCAATACCAAGCAGCCTTGGGGAAATCGGCATTGCAAATACATGAAAGTATGGGGACTTTTTTTCTCACCGAAATGAGTTCCCTAACACAGACTTCAAACCCAAGCAGCGTTGGAGAGATCGGCATTGCAAATACATGAAAGTCGGGGGTATTTTTGTTCCGACTGAAATGTGTTTCCCTAACACAGACTTCAAATACATGGAGCTTAGGGAAATTGGCATTGCATATACATGTAAGTCGGGGGCATTTTTGTTCCGACTGAAATGTGTTTCCTTAACACAGACTTCAAACCAAGATATCTGGGGAAATGGGCTCAGCAAATAAATGCAAACTGCGAGTACTTTTGTACTCGCTTCCCTTTGTGCAAACTAGAATATGTTTCCTTAAAACGTTCTTCCGGGGGTACTTCTGCACTCGCATGTTTTTTTTTTTTGCACTCCGAAAAGTGTTTTCCTAACACAGATTACAAAAGCAGGTACGAACACAACGCTTTGGCTCGGTTATTCAAGATTACATTGAAGGATATGCGTTTGCTACGATAACGCCTACTGATTAAACAATATGCGTTCAATGTACATGTCAAAATCGAAACTGAGTGTCTGAAGTTCATCAAATCAAGTAAATTCGCGGTTCAAGAAATACGTACACTTGAGAGATGCAAACTTCAAAAGGAAACGTAAAATAAAATAATCGTTTGATAATTCATCCGTTCCCATAATTTGTCCTAGACATCATACTAAACGTAAAAGGACTGTCATTAAATTTACTTGTAACAAAGAACATAATCTATCACAATGCATGAATTGACCTTATATGGAATTATACAATATTTTTACTCACAAAGCAAATATATTGAATTCAATCAAATTTGGGAATTGTTTCATTCAATCGAAAATTTAATCAATACAAACGAATGATTGTTACGCTAAGGTAGTCCCACGTAAACCTTGCGGTTATATCATATATATATAACCCACTCATTTTTTTGCACTCCGAAAAGTGTTTTCCTAACACGGATTACAAAAGCGAGTACGAACACAAAGCTTTGGCTTGTTTATTCAAGATTGCATTGAAGGATATGCCTTCATATCTTCTGCTAACTGAATTTCTACGCATACCATTTGATGATCAGGCAAAATGTTGATAACTATTTGCTGCGATAACGCCTATTGATTAAACAATGTGCGTTCGACGTGTATATTTGTATTTCTTTGTATTTGCCAACAGATGATTTCCACCCCAATGACATTAGTACTTAAACTAACTTAAACTAACAACACAAATTTTAAAACTGACAACACCGTAAGCTAACAAAAAAATCGTCTAAATTCGCGCTTATTCGATTCTTGTGATACATTGAAATCAAACACAAAGTAACACTTATTGAAAACACGACACATACTCCGCACTGGTTCATGTAGGCCATAGTTCGTTCTAGCATGAGGTATGATAAAAAATGAGTGTGATCGTAGATGACGACGACGGGTGTTAATGTGCAGCCTACTGAGCAGTATAGGACAATCGATATTGCCCTGCAAAAGATTTGCAACGAAGCATGCTTTCGTTACCTTGCGTCTCGCGGCCAATTGTTCCAGGTTGATGAGCTTACACCGGCTTGTGTAGCTTGGCAAATTCAAAGGATCCCTCCAGCTGAGGTGACGAAGTGCAAACCTGATGAATTTCCTTTGAACAGATTCAATGCGTTGTGTTCCATTTTGGTAGTGCGGTGACCAAGCAATGGATGAGTATTCCAGGATAGGACGCACAATTGAACAATATAAGGCTTTTAGGCAGTAAACGTCCTTAAATTTTTTGGCAAAGCGAAAAAGAAACCCCAATTGCGAAGTGGCTTTAGATACAGCATATGTGACGTGATCTTTGAAACTCATTTTAGCGTCGATCAGAATCCCCAAGTCCTTGACTATTGATTCGCGTTTGAGTTGTACGCCTGCCAATGTGTAGTCAAAGCAGAAGAGTGTGTGTTTACGCCCGAATGAAATAACGGAGCACTTCGACACGTTAAGCGACATACGGTTCGTTAGACACCATTCGGCAAAAGCTTCCAATTGTTGTTGCAGGAATAATGCGTCTCGCGGTTGCTGTATCACGTAGTAGAGCTTCAGGCCATCGGCATACGAGAGTTTCAGACATTTCATAGTGAAGTTGACATCGTTCATGTACAGCAGGAACAAAAATGGTCCTAGGTGACTGCCCTGCGGAACACCAGACCAAACCGGAAACGGTGATGAAACATGATCTCCAATTTTGACTGCCATGCTACGACCAGTGAGATACGATCGGATCCAGATGACCATTTGGTTACTCATTCCAAGTTTGTTTGTTTGAATTTAGCTACTGCTATTCGATGATTCATCTTATCAAACGCTGCGGATAAGTCGGTGTAGATAGCGTCTACTTGTAGTCCATTCTCAATTTGATGTATCACGAACGAGGTGAAGCACGTCAAGTTAGTGGTCGTGGAACGCTTAGGCATAAATCCGTGTTGTTCCAATGAGATATACTGTGAACACTTTTGCATTAACGCCTGAAGCACATAATGCAGCAATACCTCGATAGTTCGAAACGCTCCGTTTGCATCCTTTCTTATATACTGGAAAAACATACGACTCTTTCCAGCATCTCGGGAATACACCGGAAGATAAGGACAGATTGAACAGTGTCGCTAGAGGTGACGCAAGTGTGTCTACACAACCTTTCAAGACGAGTGATGGAATGCCGTCCGGACCACATCCTGTGGAGGTTTTCATGTTCTTAGTTGCTGCAATTACCATGTCGTCAGTGATAACAAAATCCAGCTCAGAAGCAAGAAGTCGAGGTACGTTTCTGGTAGAAGCAGCAACATCCTGCGGATCGATGTGTTCATTGACAAACACATTACTGAACTGAGAGCGAAACAGGTCAGCGATGTCGGTAGTCGTATCAGCTTCCAATAAACCGTTGGTCAACGTAGATGGTAGACCGGATTCCTTACGTTGGTCTTTGACGTAATGCCAAAATCCTTTAGGATTTACCTTAAGGCGTCTCTGCAGACGGTCTTGATAAGCACTGAAGAGACGATTATTGAGCTGTTTATACTCAGCATTCGTCTTTAGATATTTCGCTCTTGTTGAGTCCGTACGGTGCTTGCTGAACTGTCTTAAAGCAGACTGCTTCACTCTTTTAAGATACTTCAGGGCACTATTTGACCAGGCAGGCTTGGTATCCTCACGTTTCATCTTCAATGGAACAAACTGATCGATTGCATACAGCAGAATACTCGACATGATCGATGCAGCGAGGTTAGCGTCACAGCCTTGAAATACATCTATCCACTCGATTTGTGCGAGGAAATTGTTCATCGCGGTAAAATCAGTTTTACTGAAATCGTACGAAACACTTTCAGAAGCATCGTGAAATTGTCGGAAAGGTTTCAAATTGAGATTCACCAGTATAGGAGGATGATGTCGCACTATTTTAACAAGTGGTGATGGTCCTTGCATGACTGTGCAGTGCTCACATAGTTCTTCGTTGACGAAGCACAGATCAAGTATGCGATCGTTTTCATTTTTGATTCCTATCATTTGCCTCAGTCCAGCGGTGCAATAGGAATCAAGCAGTTCTTGTGATGTCAAGCAGATCGAGGATTGAGAAGAAACCGGGTAGAGAAAACCATGCGAGTTATGATGCCAAGAGATTGAGCTCAAGTTGAAGTCGCCCAGGATCATAATGTTGTCTCTCGGTTCTAGTTGTGAAACAACCCAATAGAGAGAGTCAAGATGTTGGTTGATCAAAGGTCCATCGTTTACCCTATCAGGAGGCATGTAAAATACGCACAAGTAAAGTGTAGCGTTCAAAGTGGTAATAGCGATCCACAGATGCTCTACCGTCGAGCAACTCGGAGGATTGAGCGTACGGGATTTGATCCTTGAGTGAACAGCCAACAATACACCACCTCCCGTGCGTTTGTTACTATTCAGCGACGAACGATCCTGCCTGTAGACGGAGTAAGAGTTGTCGAACAGCTGACTTGATGCAGTGTTTCCATTGAGCCAGGTTTCGGAAAAGACGTAAATGTCGTAGGAGCCATCACTCAGAGCCAATTGGTACTCTACGAGAGAGCTGTTGATACCACCAACGTTTTGGTAGTAAATTAAGATATCCGAGGAATCAGGACTGCCATTTCTCTGTTGTTGCTCATTCCTGTGGGGTGAGTAGACATCAGAACAAGGTTTGCCGTTCCTTATGGAGTACTTGCCATGGGAGGCAGATCGGAAGACCCCTTCGTCAACACTATACTCAGGGCCGGGACGACTTGAAGGACAAGAGTGAAGGTACTGTGGCTGTTCGAAGATAGTTGGCACGACTGAGCAAGGTGAGTCAGGGGCTTCCTTACTGCTTTGTGTTGAGCGTCCCGGGTCGGATAACGGTGTTCTTTCAAGATGATGAGAAGAATCAGAGGTGACATCTGTTTTTTGTTTCGCAGTCCTACTGGGTGAATGTACATCAGGACGAGAATTACCATTACCAAGTGAATACTTGCCATGGAAAACAGTTCGGAAGACCCCTTCGTCAACACTATACTCAGGGCCGGGACGACTTGAAGAATAAGAGCGAAGGTACTGTGGCTGTTCGAAGATAATTGGCACGACTGAGCAAGGTGATTCAGGGACTTCCTTACTGCTTTGTGTCGAGCGTCCCGGGTCGGATGATGGTGTTCTTCCAAGATGAAGAGACGAATCTGAGGTGACATCTGTTTTCTGTTTCGCAGTCCTGCTGGGTGAATGTACATCAGGACAAGAATTACCATTACCAAGCAAATACTTGCCATGAAAGACAGTTCGGAAGACCTCTTCGTCAACGCTATACTCAGGGCCGGGACGACTTGAAGGACAAGAGCGAAGGTACGGTGGCTGTTCGAAGGTAGTTGGCACGACTGAGCAAGGTGATTCAGAGGCTTCCTTACTGCTTTGTGCTCTACGTCCCGGGTCGGATAACGGTGTTCCTTCGAGATGATGAGGCGACGATACGTAGAAAGTTAGTTGCTATGTAGAGTAATCAACCATCTTGTTACGTCTGTCTCGCTGGCTGATGTAAACCGGGCATTCGCTACTCCAGGCAGAGTGCTCGACGTCAATATTTAGCTTTCGTTCTACTCGTATTTTTTCGCAGTTAGCGCATTTTTCTGTACGAGATTTACACTCTTTAACTTGATGGTTTCCACTGCATATAGGGCAAGTCACAATTTCTGCCTTGCAGTCGGCCATCTTGTGATTAAACCCACAACACTTGTAACACCTAGTGACCTGAAGCCCATCTAAAACACGATAACGATTCCAACCGCAGTTCAATTTCCCAACATTCATAACTTTAAAAAATGTGTCTGCGTCGAGCTCGACAATCGCACTATAGTTATCATATCGCCACTTCTCATTGCAATATGTTTTACGAAGTTTGAAGTGTTTCAGACTAGTGAGAGCATCGTTCTGACTAACAAGTTTTTGCTATATCAAAGTTGAAACTGAGTGCCTGAAATCCATCAAATCAAGCAAATTCGCGGTTCGAGAAGTACGTACACTTGAGAGTTGCAAAGGGAAAGAGGGAAATGTAAAATAAAATATTCGTTTGATAATTCTTCCGTTCACATATTTTGTCATACCAAACGCAAAAGGACTGTCATTAAATTTACTTGTAACGAAGAACATAATCTATCACAATTCATGAATTGACCTTACATGACATTTATTCAATCTCTTTACTCACAAAGCAAATATATCGAATTCAATTGAATTCGGAAATTGTTTCATTCAATAAAAAATTTCATCAATACAAAGCAAAGCTGAGCAAAGGTAGTCCCACGTCATCCTCGCGGTTATATCATAGATATAACCCACCCATTTTTTTACCATCCATTATATCATTATTTGTTCATCTACCTTTTAATAATAAAACAAAAATAGAACGGAGAAAAAATATTCATAACTAGAATAGTTAAGAGCTGATGAAGTGAAAGGGTTCAAATAAAGTTGTGCCATGGCGTACACGATTCCAGCCCTTCTGGTTATATGAAGCAAAAAATCGAACAGATTCTGAATCAGTAACGATGTTGCTCTCGCATTAACCTCGGACAAGTCAGAAACATCTTTTTTGACAAAATGGCGGCCGCGGTTTAAAACGTTTTTTTGACGTTCTCCGTTTTTTTTTAAATAGTGAAATTTTGAAAATATCGTTTTTTGAGGTTCATGCGATAGAGAGATGCCTGCAGATTGTATCCATACAAATTCGACAAGAATCGGTTCAGTAGAACTTGAGATATCGTATACGGCAGTTTGAAAAAATTAGTTTCGAGAAAAACGCGTTTGAAGTTCATTGTTATGGCCGTACCAGGTTAGATACCGCATCACTAAACTGGCTACAACTCGGTAAATAATAGGATTTTCGATAAGTCCTTTCTAGGGTATATTCTTGAATGCCTAAACTACAGAAATATGAAGAAAAAAATGATTTTCTCAAATTTCTAGACTAGAATACTGCTTTAAGTTGATTCTGATCGAGTAATGTCATTACTATTGATAGTGTATGGGTTGTTGTAGGGGAAGTGGGGGCATAGTGGTCACCCTATGGAATATGCCCATTTCCAGCGTCCACACACCGCTTCAATTCCCGTTTCTCGAAGAATATTATAGTTCAACTCATTGTTGTTCAAGATAGCAAACGGCTTTTACTATAAAAATTAAAGTAGTAAACTTTTTATCATTAGAAAAAAAAAGGTGAAAATCGAACTTTTTTTTTTGCTTGGAGGTAAAGTGGCCACCTAGTGGGGGCAAAGTGGTCACACGCACATATCAAGCTAAATGGGATTGATTTATGCGTTTTTTCGTCCAAATTTGTTCAAATAATATTTGATATAGTAGGTACATGTATGAAATAAGCTTGGCCTATTTATTTAGAGTCTCAATTTAAATTTTCTCATGCATCCTATTACTCTCGCGGGGTCAGACGGACCTCCCTCTAACCTCAATCCCTGGTCTAAGCCTCGGGGATTATTGAGTTTGGGCACTCAAGGCCTCTTTTATTGTAGCTAGCACGAGCTTGAGGCTGTATGCTCTCAGGGTCGGCTTTCCTCGTGTTTGAGGTGATTTCGCGTATCAAAGGCTCACTATCACTCAATGCAAAACAGGTAAATATTAAATTTTGTGCCTGTGTTTGGAAGTGTGGTGTGATGGCCGGCCGGCTGCTGCTGATTCTGATGCGTTCTCTAGTGTGATCAAACGGAATCTCGTGGCTGTGCTGGTACTGATCCACTCGAAGAGATGGTTAATCCTGTAGTTCACGGTTACAGAGACTTAAGCTCACTGGGCTTAATTGGATGCTGTGCCATGAAATGAGCACACTTTCAACGGCTTTCTTAGCGGGAAAGTTAACGGATCCTATTAACAAAATAGATGTCTGGCTACTGGCTATGCTAGGATGCTGATCCTATTCGGTCTGAATAAACTGGCCGAAGTGTTCGCTGGTTCTTATTACCTGATTCCTTCAATCTTTTTGATGATCGATATCTATTATTCTGTCACTACTAAACTGAATGATCTTGATGGTTATAGTGCATGTTTTCAGCACCGAGGTCAACCAGGAAATGGCAGATTTTTTCTATGACTCATGCCAAGTAGCAAATTCTAGATTCTTCGACTTACGCATCAAGGATTGCAGCTTCCAAAAGGTAAGTGTATGTGTTGTGTGTGAGTTGTACTAAATTATTATGTTGACTTACATATATAGATATAATTCGAAGCGTTTTATTTAAATATAAAACTAGAGCCTAAATAACGAAAGTTAGAGTGGCTTTAGTGAACAGAACATTGTAAGTCGTTATTCACCTATGACCACTTTGCCCCCCAACATCAATGTAATTTCTATGCTAATTAATCGCTGAGATTAAACAAAATATGTGTTCACCCCTCCTAGAATATGTGAACAGTCGTCTAAACTGATGATTTGTCCAATACATCAGATTGAATAAACTAAATTTCACGATGAATTCCTTAGCAGGTTTCCAAGCAGGTGATCACTTTGCCCCCACTACCCCTATGTATTTTTTCTATCATGCGACACCGAAGTATTTTCAAAGAATTAAACTGACCTACAATCTCACAATATTACGACAATATATGAGATTCTCAGAAATTGGCGTTGTTGTCAGCGACGTTTCAACTTATTGTTTCTGGTTAGGGTAAAATACGATGAATGGGTAGTTATGTAACGATGCTCATGGAACAATAAACATAATTGATTATGTACTCACAATAGATTTATCAATAAAACATTTTTATTTCCTCCATTTTGCACTTTTGTTCACAGCTATAATATTAGAACTTGTAAAAATTAGGAACTTTTGCATCATTTCGTATTTGTCAATTATATATTTTATATGTTTATTCTGATAGTCATTCATATCCTAAGACTATATTAACACGCTCCTTTTTTGCTGAAACAATCAATTGCTGTTTTTCGAACACAAATAAATTGTGTCATTTTCTAAGAAATTGCACATCTCTTTGTTCTGTTTCTTTGTTCTGTCTGTGAATATTTTTGTTAGTAATTAAGCGTCAACTAAATTCTCAGAAAAATAGAAAGATGCACATTCGAGTATACTGAGTTGTCCATTCCGAGGCTCGAATGAAAAAATATTGACAACTTGAAAACAGGTTTATGCTTAATACTGCTCATTCATTATAAAATTTACGTTAAAATTAACGTTAACATTTTCAAAGGATCAGCTATTGGTTTTGTTTTTTTCCTACTTTCGGTCACTTCTCTCGGTTAGTCTTTACTATGTAGAAGGGATCTGGTTGCCGCGTGAAACCTGTATCGACGTTTCTTGGGCCAGCTACTGCCGTAAATCTCTCCGGAAGTATGCTGCCCCTGCGGTGGGTAGTGATGCCACGGGTGACTCAGCCGTTTTGCCTACCGAAGGTTCCTTGGGTTTGTTCAACGTTGCGTATCGTATACAAAATTGGTTATTCTGTGCTACGGCACCGTAGAATCCACATCCAGCCTGAGGTAACTTCGGGGATCGATCCATAGCGGTCCGTATAACTTTTTTGCTACGTGTTTGGTGAAATATTTTTACAAATTTCAAAATAGTACAGGACGTAACACTTGCTTCCTTCGTGGACTTCAAACTGATACTGGAGAGTAACCAACACGTTTTCTAGACACAGGTATCAACAGTGTGTTATTGAGAAAACGGGTACAAATTCTATTCTTGTACCCGTAGAATAAAATGAACCTTATTATGAATACATCTACCCTACGAACTAGAGACACATTATTTCACAGTACATTATGAGGTATATGTTATTGGGTTGTCCGGAAAGTTCGTGCCCATAAAAAACACGTGAATTGAATTGAATTAAGAACTCACTGTTCATGAGCATCTGGTGAAGCTTGATCACGTAAATTTCGGCTACAATTTGCCCCACATTTGATGGATCGCATCTCCATCTACGACTTGCTTATTAAACGCAATGCAAACGCATTAGCAATGCATTAGCTACCCCAAAAGCAGATCTTCACCCGAAGAATGTAGTACTCTGTGTCTGGGGGGATTGGAAAGATGTTTTGTAATACCGTTTTGTCTCATATTCCGAACAGTCTCAAATTCCGAACACTTCATTTTTAAATGTAAATTTACTACACTTTAATGTTATAAATAATTAAATAATGAAAGCCCTGATATTCTTTGAGGTATAAGCTACATTTTCAACATCATTTACAGGCATTGATATAGCCTATAATTTAAAATATTAAACATTTGCAAAAAAGTGACAGTCAAAACCAGAGATAAAATGCATAAAAACAGGTAGCGTTAATTTTTTAGTTTTTGTAGTTCTTTCAATTTTTTGGTTGCTTTTTTCATGTTAAGTGCTAGAAAAGATGAGATGCAGTGCTAAAAAAGATGAAATAAATGATATTTTATGCAGAAATATTCATTAAAATTTAGTATTGAAGTAGTGTTCGGAATTTGAATCATACATAGAAACTTGATTCAAATTCCGAACACTTCATTTTAAATGTAAATTTACTGAACTTTAATGTTATAAATAGTTGAATAATGAGAGTCTTGAAATTTTTTGGGTTTTAGGCTACATTTTCACATCATTTACAGGTATCGATACAGCCTATAATTTATAATATTGAGCATTTGCAAAAAAGTGGCAGTCAAAACCAATGATAAAATGTTTGCATTAGCAAATTCCGTAGAAAACAAACATCGTGAATTTTTAAATTTTTGTAGTTAAAACTATTTTAATTGCTGTTTATATGTTCGTTCGGTAAGAATCTCGCTACGAATCTGCTATAAATTGTTAAAAAAATCTTTTATGCAGAAATCTGTATTAAAATTAGCATTAAAGTAGTGTTCATAGTTTGTATCAAGTTTCGACGCATGAATCGAATTCCGAAAAGAAATATTAGAACACAATATTTTTCGGGCAAATACAGCGATAGTTCACAAATTGAGGTATAAGGACAATCAAATTCTGGAGCAACAATAAGAGAGTAAAATTGATTTTCTGAACCTGTCCTGTAGTGACAGGTCGAACTCGATTATATACTGCTTCGATTATACAGCCATTCCATGCCAACCCGATATAGTGGTTCTCCGAATTCCGTGAAAAGTGGTAGTTTTGTTGTTCATCGCAAAATATCAGAACCGTATTTTTTATTTTTTTGTTAGGGTGACCATTACCATTTTAGGGTTTTTTCATAAATGACTTTTTCATTTTCAAAAAACCATAACTTTTGAACTACTGGACCGATTCAGATGATCGACATATCAAATTAAACCAGTTAGCTGGTCTTTTTTGAGAAAATACTACATCTACAAATTTGAAAAATTTGAATTTTATTTTCATAATACGTATTTATTTTTTATAGTTTCATGGTCTCGGGACTAATGGCGCTATATTTTATTATATTTTTTTCTTGAAAGCTTAAAGCTTTTTTCTTGTTCACATAACATGTCCAAAATCAGAATTGTGTTTTTTTTTATTTTGAATTATATTTTTTCAAAATTAATCGATGGTCTAAAAATCATGTTCCCCTTTTTTTTCTTCCAAAAATGAGGTTTTTCAAAAATTCATAACTTTTGAACTACCTAACAGATTTGGATAATCGACATATTAAATTGTAGTCAATGAGCGTGTCTTCTTTGAAAAAAAAATAATTTGCAAAAAAAGGAATCCTATTCGCACAGATCTAATCGCATAGGAATATCGAACGAAGACTAAATCATGTTAACTTTGAAAAATAATAACTCAAAAACGATTAAAAAAACACACTTCTGATTTTTGGATATGTTAAGTAAAAATACTAAGCTTTCAAGAAAAAATGTAAAAATGTATAGTGTCCATGGTCCCGAAACCATGTAAACTAGAAAATAAGAACACAATCGATAATTACGAAAACAAAATCCAATTTCATTTCGAGTAAAAGATTAGCTCATTCGCTATAATTTGATATATCGATCAACTGAATCGGTCTAGTAGTTCGAAAGTTATGAATTTTTAAAACAAATGTATTTTGGCTATTCGGAATTTGAGACAAAAGTGTGCAGAATATGAATCAGTGACATAAATGGTGTTTGGAATTTGAGACAAATGTGATTAATGTAATTTTTAGTTTTTCACCATGAAAATATATTTGTAAATCAATTTTTGTGAAATCAAATGAAAAAGAAGGCTCTATTGTATCCAAAAATCAAATTAATTTCGCGAAAAAGTATCATTTTGAGTAATGAGACACTGTTTAATGGCCATCAAAGCTTAAGTGTTCGGAATTTGAGACAAAACGGTATGTACTCTGTATTATATCGTGTTTTACGAGCACAATGTCAAACAACATGTATCTTTGGCAGCTCTGGATGTGACCGAATAAGGTTTGATTTCCAGAGGAGTAAAATACATTCACCTACTGGGCCGGACACAGCGATTATAAAATTTCACTTGTGAGGTATAATTGTACATACTTTTGATGATATTGTTACAACAAGATGCAATGTCTTTAAACATACAATTCGTGGAGCCACAGATCAAAGCTGTTCCATTTGTGGTCAAATTGATGTTAAATAACATCGATTGAAAAGCTGAGAAGCAACAATAAAGATTTGGATTTGTGTTAACATACTAAGGACCGCACGTTTTGAGGCAAAATCACTTTTCTCTGTCGCGATCGCAGTGCAGTGAAATGTTATTTTTTTTATTGTGTAAAGCGAAACATAATCGTTTAGTTTAGTCTGTTTTTGATTCATTTCTGGAGAAATTAAATTTATCAATTGTTTCCATCTTAACCGTTTTTGTGTTATTATTTCCCTTTTTAGTGATTTTGGAATAAATAAAGTTTTCATTTGTCCCGGTTCTGTGTAAACTTTTGAGTTTTTTTTATTTTTGATGACTAGAAGTTTTTGTATTTCTTATCTTCACCTTTTTTGGATGTTGTTTTCTTTTATTCTTGCATATTGTTTCATTGATACGTGAATAGATGTATTTGTTCTTGAAACAAACTGTTTAAATCGTTTGATGTCTGTAAAGGCTGACCAAAAAGTTCAGGAATAAAAACGGGACACGAAACCCAAAAAGAAATATATTTATAATTCAATATTTTTTGAAGAATTTTATTGAGTGAATAAAACCGAGAATAAATCCTATCAATCAAACATTCTTTACCCGCTTAGCTCCCTATAACAAAGTAATATTCGAATGCTGGCAAGACTTGCGAGGAAGATTATGATTATTGCAAATTTTATAATAACAAAATCAACAAATATTCAGATCAAAGTTTTGTTTGACAATTATCATAGCGTTTTTACCATTGATTTTCTGTTGCCCAAATGATCAAATAAGCATCTCAAATTCCCTACAGTCCTACAAATTTGTTTTTATTTTCTGAAAATATTTGCCCACAATGATTTGCAACAGTTTCAAGAAGTCTAGCCTCTGATATTTCATCTGAATCAACTAGCAACGTCAAGATTACCTCCCACAGTAAGGGTGCCAGATAAAAAAAAACATGTCAAATTTTTATGGAATAGTATTAACGTTAATAACTATGATTGCTGCTAAAGGATGTTGACGAATGAACGGACAGCGATGTGCATACCAATTGAGTTGGAAATTCTTTGAGATTCCCTTATTCATAAATGGTTTAAATTTTTCCCATTTTTCCATACATTTGTTTTGTGAATTTATGTGCATACTAGCCTGTGCTTTTTATATCGAGGAACGAGTGGAGTCGTGAGGTATACTTTTTATTTACCACTGCGAATAAGACGTGTGTAAAACGCTCGCTCGAACTCCAAATGCAGAGAGCGAACAGAAGAGAGGAGAGAAGAGATATTGCAAATTAACCTCGCCTGTTTATAACTTATTGTACTTATTCTCGCTCCAACTAGCGGTAAGCAATTTCTCAGATGACACACACCGATTTTGCCTGGTACAAAGTTCAAGAGTAAAATCATTTCGGAGAATCGAAAAAAAAATCCTTATCGAAAACAAACGAAAGCCTTTTGTCGACATTTTAACATCCGACGCGCTGGATCAGACCCAAATGCAGAATCGGTTCAAAATCTGTACACTGTTACCTTTGGAGTGTATAGATTTGGATACCCTTGGATTGGTAGCCACCCAATACCGAAAGTTGTGCTTGTTTGCCACCCCACTCGGAGAAAGTGATCCTCATAATTCTTCATGAAAAACGCATACAGAGGAATTCAAAAAGCCTTTTAGGACTGTTCATTTGTCCTCAGAGTTAATATGATTTTTTTAGAAATAGAACTTGAAATAAAAGTGTTTTTCTACTCATATGCCTTCCAATTGTGCCCCATAAAATTGTGCTTCCTGTGGCAGTCTCACGAGTGAACCTCGTTCAAATTGTTTCATGCAAAAGAAACCGATTCTGAGCAGGGAATGTCAGAATGTCGACTGAAGCCTCTATGTTTTGGAATCACTGACCGATTGTTTTTTCATAAAATGCGCGGATGACAAAGCCCCGATGTTCACCCAACCAAACTATTATAGTAATTAAAAATGGTTTCTCATACAAACACAGCGGCACCAACACCAATCCTCCAGTCAAAGTGGTGAACAAGCGAATTGAATATAATAATTTCGTAGTCCTGCGTCAACAATGCGGTCTTGGACACAAATTTCTTTGAGAACACACCTCACCAATCAAAAAATCTTCTTCTTTTTTATGTTGAAGAATTCTAATAGGCTGGAATTGACAATTCTGAGCTACTGGGTCGCATGCACATATATGCACTTGAACGAGTTCTGCGATCTAATTGATTGATTTTTTCTATTATAGAGGCTTTAAACTAAGAAGTTCATTCGCTTCTAGCCTTGAAAAAGGCATATTAGAAGATCAATCAATGGAGAGTCATGGGATTGAACCCACGGTCATTCGCTTAATAAGCGAACGCGCAACCGTTGAGGCTACGGAGACCCTCGTTCTGCTATCTAGGAAAATTATTCAAGCTACACGCAGGAGTACACAATGTAGCTCACACAATCCTACATTAATTTTATTTGTAGACGTCTTCATGTAGCATACAGTTTGTTTGATTTTGATTTGTCAACTTGTTCATTTCGTCAACGTTTTATTTCCGTGTGTCCTTTTCAATTTATTATGAACCTTAGTTCATAAAGACCTTGATGTCAAACGATGAATAAATAATAAAGACAATAAAAACGGAATGAAAAAAAATAAAACAGACACACACAAACACGTGTTAGTCATAATGATGCGGGCTGCAAAACAAAATTTATGAAAAATGATGATGTCCAAGACATGACCGTATTTTTAACGTAGATCAACGAAATTGTTATCATTGAGAAATAAACATAGAAATGCAAAAACAAATATCTCCAATACAAACATTTGGAAGCATCAACAAGGGCCGATGAATGAATACTTTCAACGAGTCAGGAGCACCAACGTTCCGCATAGCAATAAATTCACCATCTATTTTCCACCGAGGAATGCTACTCTCACCGCTATACAACTTCTTTACATTCGATTTAAAATGCGCTGCACTTTGACGCCTGGAAACAATACTCAAATT
The DNA here is from genome assembly GCF_029784135.1 of Toxorhynchites rutilus septentrionalis. Lineage (NCBI taxonomy): Eukaryota > Metazoa > Arthropoda > Insecta > Diptera > Culicidae > Toxorhynchites > Toxorhynchites rutilus. Next base: position 138,980,187 of record NC_073744.1, on the reverse strand, counting down.
CATGAAAATAATTTATCGTTCGGGAAATTCCACCGATAAGTCATTCACATTTTAGCAGTAATCCAGCTAGCTAACGGACGGCAGGGAGATTTTCCAAGGGGCCTTTTCAAGAGTGTTTAGTTTAGTTTTTCAAATTTGCATTTTTTAAGGCAAGGTGCGAACGAGACGCTCCTCCCGGAAATTGATTACCTCGGATATTATCTTAGAATACATCGAAATTTTCAAAAAAAAGTTAGTAGAAACTTTTGTCGGTCCTGAAAACAAAACCGATAGGTGAGCATGGTTTTGTAAAAGCAGCTGAAGATAGGTGAATCATGATTCATTGTTGCCCTCAAAAAACACGAGATTTGTGTCCTTATGCTATTTGTATCTCGTGCTAGACCCGGTGCAGCTCGAGACAAATTCATTTTCGTTCCCCCATCACAGTTATCTATTTGACAATGCATAAAATCAACAATTCGTACGGGTGATTCAATCAAATACAACCAGAGTTGCCAACTATTTATTTTGAAAAATCAGGGAGAATGGTTTTTGGGGCAGGGGAAGGTTTTCGTGATAGATTGAGACCCCTCCTTCCTCTCTAAAGGGGGGGGGGAGGCTGTCATACAAACGAAACACAAATTTCTACATTACTCGAGAATTAATCAAGCAAATGAAACCAAATTAGGCACATGGAGGTTTTAGGGTACAATAAATGTTTCTATGGTGGTTAGATACTCCTCCCCCCTCTCTAAGGGGAGGCTGTCATACAAACGAAACATAAATTTCTACATTACTCGAGAATTCATCAAGCAAATGTAACCAAATTAGGCATATGGAGGTTTTAGGGTGCAATATATGTTTCTATGGTGGTTAGACACTCCACCCTTTCTCTAAAGGGGGGCTGCCATACAAGTGAAAAACAAATTTCTGCATAACTCGAAAACTAATCAAGCAAATGGAGCCAAATTTGCCATGTGAAGATTATAGGGGGCACGAAACGTCACTATTGGGAAAAAACTCCTCCCCCTCTCTAAGGGGAGAAGAGGGAAGTGGTCAGTCATTATTCTATCATGTTTTCTGTATCAAACATTTATTCCATGTAACGGAAAAACATGTTATTTGCAAGTGATTGAAGAATATTGAACGAGAATTGTGTCTGAAAATAATCTGATATTATAATGATGAGTTTTGGTAGAAGTACTAGGATTTTGTTAGTAAAAGGTAAATTCAACGTGGTCGATTAGAAGATCAATCAATGAACAGTTCTGCGATTGGACTCGTGAACTTGCGCTTAGTAAGAAAACGTGAATGTTTGAAGGTATTGATAATAAAAAACAAATTTTGGGCGGGACGAAGTTTGCCGGGTCAGCTAGTTTTCTATAAATGATCCTAATCAACAGGGGCTGTTTTGAACTTCAATTTTGGGTCTCGTATATAACCTCGCTTGTTTGACTCAAAAAATATATTGAACTGTCTTTTCCAACATCTCACCCTTTGTTTTGTTGTGGGATCTAATCGCTGAAATCTGCTCCCTGCGTACAATTGATTCATTGGTGTAGCGAGTGGCACAATGCAAATGAAGACCAATAAAACTCATCCTCGCATAGAAACGAATGAATAATGTAGCAAAAATAAAGCAAACAACTGCACTTATTGTCCGTGCAGGACTCACAGAAAAAAATAAATCAGCGACGGAAACACATCCACTCGCAGCGCTCTATCTCCCTCCGCATCGAGGGATCGTCGGAGTTGGACGGCATGTTTCCCACTCTCTCGGCTGTTATTTTTTTATTGCTATTATATTCATCGACAATGTCCTGGTTAGACCAGATCACATTCCTCACCTCGCAACGCGTTGTCATCATCCGCCCGAAGAAGAGGGTTCGGAAAAATGAGAGGCGCAAAAAAAACTACCCGCTGACAAACAGCCGGAATCGTATGAAGTGCCATTTTTTATCCGCTTGTCACCCCCGATGATAGCCACTCTCGGGGTGTATCTTTTTGTAAACTTCCGATGGGTTATTTATTTGGCTGCCGACGAGAGCTATATGTGTCATTGGAGAGCTCTCGGATATCCGATACATATCCGGTGGAACATATTTGGCTGGATGAAGATCTATTGTTGTGTGATTTTTTTTATTCGCATCGAGAGGTTGTTGTTGCACAGAACGTAACCGCGATTGGGATAGAGCTCCTGTAATATTATTTTTGAATTACATAATTCAAACAAACTATTTTCAGATCACTGAGTTTCCCCAAATCGTCATGTATTGAACGATTAAGAAAAAACTTCAAATTGGCGAAACAACCTCTCTAATTTTTCTCTCCCCGAGAGATGCCTGGATTCGGCTCGCAACAAAGAAAGATAGATTTATCAGTAAAAGCTATCTCGAAGGCATCGCAACAAATAGTTCAAAGAGTAGAGGCCATTTATTTCATACCCAATCCATCGATCGGGTGGAACTTCTACGGAGAAGGTGGTCAACGGAGGAACCCAGAACGAGATGGATTCTGTTCAATTAATAACAATGAAGTGAAAAAGTGGTCCCGGAGAGAGAAGGAAAACAAATTCTTCCTTAAAAGCTGCTGCCTCTCGCTCGACCCCCGGGTTTATCTCGGGATCATCTATAAACTGGTGGCCGAAGAGTAGCAGCGTCGGGAGTTTCGGATTCCGCACGATTTGTATCGGGCGCCTCGCTTTATAACCGTTTCAGTTAATATCTATTGACTTATTTGATGGACCAATTACGCGGCGGGCCGTTTGAATTGGTCCATTGGTCCGGGCATTGGGTGTACCGGGAAGGGCGGAAGAGGGGGTTGTCTAAGCGAACTTTTAGCTCGAAATAGACGAATCATCGTCATCATCATTATCATCAACATCGCTCCCGAAGCACATCTGGAATAAAATGCTATGATAGAATAAAATTTTGCGTGGAAATGAAACAAGTTCGGAGAGCTGTAGACTTGATTTGTTCCGGAGTTTGGATGGATTCGTTGTTACTTTGGAGTCAATTTAGTTGGTCTCAATTGGTCACAATTATAGTTGATTGAATTGAGTGATATGACGAAGAATTTAGTGGTCAACGAAGTAGAAACCGTGAAGATTATAAAAATAATATTCCAACAGATGATTGCTGCACGTGGGCTCTCCACCAAATGCCAACAGAATTCTATCCAAAAGGAACTATATTTGTTTCCGGTCTATCAATGAAAAATTCACATTGAACGATGCAGGGATGAAGAATGAGGGTATAATATGAAAATATGTACCAAACTGAAAATAACATATTTTATAGCCTTAGCCTGGGTATTTTACACTTTTTCTTTTATAAATGCGAAAATGCTAGCCAGGCCGCTGAAATTGTGAATGGTGTTTATGGTGCCGATACTGAAACAGTAAAACACTTGCATTTATTTTTTGACGTAGGATTACGTCTTTCGGGAACATATTGGGGTACAAATTGAAAATCGAAAATCGAGCACATCGTGAAAATTGACCAATTTCAAACGCTTATTGATCAGTCATTCCATGATGGATTGACGAAATTTTTGCGTCAATCGATCCCGGCACTCTATAACAATTTTTTATATCGAATAAAATAATATATGTCATGAAACTAACTATCGAACAATTGGAAAATCTCAACCCCTATACTAACGGAAATACCGACTTCTGATTGGTCGAAATTTACGACACATGCGGCGGGTCCCTAATAGAGACATCAAAACCAAGCAGGCTGAGGGAAGTTGGCATTGCAAATACATGAAAGTAGGGGGAGCTTTTGCTCCCACAGAAATGTGTTCCTTAACAGAGACATTAAAATCAAGCAGCCTAGGGGAAATTGGCATTGTAAATACATGAAAGTAGGGGGAGCTTTTGTTCCTACCGAAATGTATTCCCAAACAGAGACATCAAAACCAAGGTGCCCGGGGGAAATCGGCATTGCAAATATATCAAGTCTGGGGTATTTTAGTATTGCAAGTAAAGTGAGTGATACGAATAATTTCAGCAAATGAAATTTAAATTTGAAACTTTAATGTTGGTTGCTTCGCGAAGGTTCATATCAATGACCGATCGGGTATTGTGAAAAATTTAGAACAAGTGTAAGTGTAAGATTGTATATGGTAGCAGTTGTGTTAAAAATGACTTGATATATGAAACGATTTATTTAAATTTTCATAAATAAAAACCAAGGTGTGTTCCCGCTCGAGAACGGGTCGTTTGGTTTAAGCTGTCTGTTTTGTTGTGTTAATTTTCACCCAAGGAATGTTTATACGGCGAGAAAAATTGGAAAAGGGAAGACATATTAGAAAAAAGTTATATGCTCTATATGTAGTATTAGGTGTTGTTAGTCGTATTTAAATTCGCATTGAGTCGAACTAACCCTCAGAAAATAAAAATTATAAAAGAAAATTACCTTTTACATTTCAAATATGTTTTCTCTATATTGAAGCAACATGTTTTTACTGATGATAAAATTGATAATTGTGTTCGGTACTGGTAATTATCTTATATTACATTGGTGAGTTTGTTTTTCTTCATTTCATCCATACATAACACAGGAGGCATCTCGTCTAGAATCATAGAGGCCGGTTTTCATCATATCTCGTTTCACTTCGGTATCCTTCATCTGATACGCACCATCCAACGACTGTTTACCATCCTTCTGTCATCATCACTCGGTAAACACTGGTGGAGTGAACAAATAATACCCAGTAACAAAACAAAACGGCCCTTTTCAGGGCCACCAAATCATTATCAACGAGTTTAACGGTGTAATTCTTCAAACATATCCAAAATCAACAGATAGCCTAACGGAATCCTACGTCAACTATGCGGTCGTGTCTCGGAAACAAACCTCCTGTGATTTTTAATTTTTTTAATTTTTTCTTGTAATACACTAAATTCATATCTCTACTGTCGACAAATCGACCGTTTGAAGCTAGCGATTGACCAGAAACGTCCATCATTGGCCAACAGAAGAGGCGTTGCGTTCCATCAGGACAACAATTCCGAGAGCTTGATTGGGATGTTTTAAAGCATCCACCATACAGTCCGGACCTACTACCTTTTTCTCGCATTGCAAAACTTCCAGAGCGATAAGAAATTGGGATCAGAAGAAGATTGTAAAAATCTATTGCTAGAGTTTTTCTCCAATAAGGACCAATACTTCTATGATAGAGACATTAAGTTAGTAGAATAAAAACAATTTTACATCGAAACGGTGCATATTTGACCAAAATCGGACAATCCAAAGCATATTAAGAATAGTTAAGAATAGTTTAAAAATAAAATAAAAATAAAATAAATATTATTTCAGTTACCACGATATTTTAGGTAGTAAACAATAGCCATGTTTGAGCTAAAACTTTAAGAAATCCTGCAATTTGTTATGTTTTTAGGCAATAGTATAACGGCGCTGAACCTAGAAATGTAATAAATTATATGACATTCGAGTTTGAACGTCATCGAAATACAGGGCTTTATGTGGAAGTTGATATCTCTGTCCATTACCAATTTAATTAAATAATAGAGGTTGTCAATTTTGCGTTGAATGTTATGGAAGTATTTTAGAGACAGCTATTTTGGTCATATTTTGCGTTTTCCTGCGAAATCGTTAACATTACATTTAAAAAAAAAGAGCGCTAAAGACGCTCCCGTTTATTTTTCTTCATTGTAGAGACTTTCATAGGCTAGTTATTACATTCCCAGGAAAAAATTGAACAATGAATACACCGCAGAAAAAAGCATAAAACATCTAAGTTACTCAAGACAAACAAACTGTTGAAATATTTGCGATCAATGATTTATTCTTAGTCGGCGCACAACCATAGACGCAGCATTGAAAAATACATAGCTTGCGACTCGTGTTATCAATTATGTTCATTTTCTGATCCTCTCAATTCTTGTTTACTTAGTCGAGTTTCATCATTCTCAGAAATGCCACGTGGCTTATTTATCGGATGTCGGAAGAAGCAAAATTGATACAAGAAAATTTTTTGATGGTTGTTCAGAGCATGTCCAACAGAATTTTTTATATATCTTAAAAGATACAATCCTACTCATTATTAGTGTGCTAAGTTTTCTGAATTTTTATATAAATCATTAATTGGTTTTCTTTACATGAACCGCGATAAATTGAAGCTTCTTGAAAACTGAGTGCCTCCATAGAGAGCGTCTATCATCATACCGTTATTTGTTATAACGAATTACGGCTTAATCTGACGTGGTAAATAAAATAGGGGTTTCGCATTTTATACGATTTTAGATATCAGCGATGTATACTTTGATCGACATTATATACTAATATGATTCTATCTCACCCAGCAAACATTAAATCGTATAACCTAGTATATTCTAAGATGTACGAATATGTCGAATTATATATGTATATAAAACCGTTTAAAACGATATACGATGCTTGTTACCATGATATGCGACTTCACTCGACATTATTATATTACATGAATAGAATGTACGTATATAATATTGCATATCTCGATATTACGATCAATGTTTTTTCCGATATACGATTTTATACACCAATGATATCGAAAATCGTTACTATGCATTTTGTACGACTTCAGACATAAATGATTATTGTAATTTGATACGAATTTATATGCGACCTAGTATGCGCAAAAGTTGTACGATTTAATGGAAAATTTCTATTTCTACAAACATGAATGTTCTCATACAGCCTTTCCATGCCAAATCGATATAGTGGTTCTCAGATTTTCGTGAAAAGTGGTAATGCTGTTCTTTATCGCAAAACATTAGACCCGTATTTTTTTTATTTTCTCACTTGGTTAACCCTTTCCATTTTAGGGTGTTCCGAAAAATCAACTTTTTCCACTTTTTTTTTTTCCAAAATCTGTTTTTTTTAAATTCATAACCTTTGAACTATTTCACGGATTTCAATGATCGATATTCTTAATTGAAGCTAATATTTCAATCAATCAAAACTCTTGAAGAAATATTTCGCATGCAAAAATTTTGATTTTTGATTTTGTAGTTATTGATTGTGTTTGTTTTCTATAGTTTACATGGTCTCGGGACCAAAGGCGCTATATTTCTTTATATTTTTTCTTGAAAGATTTTTTACATAATATATCGAAAATTCAGAGAGGCGTTATTTTTTGTTCATAAGTTATGATTATTCAAAATTAAGAAAAAATATTTTTCTCCTTTTTTCCAAAAAAAGCCATTCCAAAATTCATAACTTTTAAACTACTGGGCCGATTCAGATGATAGATATACAAATCGTAAAAAATGGATGAAAATTGGATTCTAGTCGCATAGATGTTGACCAGTCGTATAGGAATATTGAACGAAAACTGAAAACATGTTAACTTAGTGCCTTTGGTCTCGAAACCATGTAAATTTTGAAAAACTATTACAATCAATAATTACGAAAACAAAATCAGATTTTTTTTCCAATTGACGAACTTCATGCACTCGACTGGCCGTTGGCAGCACCATCTCAGATAGCAGTGAAACGTTGTGGGTGTGAAGACATGGGTCATTTCAGCAACTTTGCATACATAAAATACCAACTTTTTGTAGATCTTATATTAAAAACTATAAGATCTACAAAAAGTTGGTATTTTATGTATGCAAAGTACAGATTTTTTGAAAAAAAATGAAATTACCAACTTTTTGTAGATCTTATAGTTTTGACGTAGGACTACGTCTTTCATTTCTATACCGGGGTGTAAAATCAAAGTTTCGAAAACGAAAGCGTTACGCCGGAGACCGAGATTTTGAGCGTTAATAGCTCCTAAACAACTGAACGAATTGGTATGATAAACAATTCATTCGAAAGATAAAATGTCTACGCGTTCTATACTTGTTACTTTTTGATCCAAAAACTTGTTTCAATAGTCTTAAAATTGCTTTCAAAACAGGCTATTGAAATCACCAATCAGTATACAAGCGAGCGCCGCTCGGAAATCCACTCAGTTCTAATTGAACAGCGATTGGAGCATGTTGTCGCTGTTGTGGTGAAGCTCGAATTCGCGGAATTCTTTCCGTTTGGATGCCATTCAGCATCGAGAAAGATCCAGAAAATAATCTGCCAGTTCCTCTGGGAATTTAAAAATACATTCATGTGAAAGAGTTTATTTGAATGTTTTCTATCCATGTAACACTGTGATCAAATATGTTTCAATCAAGTACTATTAACAGATGGTTATCGAGTTAGCATAAACCACTGGTGGGCTTCCAGTATCGAGGAAAATGTGGAAATATCTAATCGTTACTGAAAATAATCTGCCAGTTCCTCTGGGAATTTAAAATTACATTCATGTGAAAGAGTTTATTTTAATGTTTTCTATCCATGTAACACTGTGACCAAATATGTTTCAATCAAGTGCTATTAACAGGTGATTATCGAATTAGTATTAACCACTGGTGGGTTTCCAGTATCGAGGAAAATGTGGAAATACCTAATCGTTACTGAAAATAATCTGCCAGTTCATCTGGGAATTTAAAATTACATTCATGTGAAAGAGTTTATTTTAATGTTTTCTATCCATGTAACACTGTGACCAAATACATTTGGTTTTGTGATTTTTCAATCAATCGCAATTAACAGGATAGCTTCTGAAGATTATTTTTCCCCATCAGTAGGATATTTCCGTATCCAATATTGTATGCGCCCGCAATCGATTATTGCTCAGTCGCCGAAAGTTCCGAGCTCAGAGAGTTCATTCCCCTCTAGTTTGCCTTCCAAATTGCCATCGTAAACCCCACCTTCTCTCGATTCAATCACACACAAAAAGCATACTTAAGCGATATTCTGGTGGTGAGATACATTCATTTTTCGTGAGGACATCGACAAGACAACATCGTTGCCTAACGTGCTGGAGGAGGTGGACGGCGAAGGATCGACACATACACGCGCAGAATTCTTTCCGTTTGGATGCCATTCAGCATCGAGAAAGTTCCGGAAAGATCTAATCATTGCTGGGAAATAATCAGCCAGTTCCTCTGGGAATTTAGAATTACATTCATGTGAAAGAGTTTATTTTAATGTTTTCTATCCATGTAACACTGTGACCAAATATGTTTCAAGCAAGTGCTATTAACAGATGGTTATCGAATTAGCATTAACCACAGGTGGGCTTCCAGTATCGAGGAAAATGTGGAAATATCTAATCGTTACTGAAAATAATCTGCCAGTTCCTCTGGGAATTTAAAAATACATTCATGTGAAAGAGTTTATTTGAATGTTTTCTATCCATGTAACACTGTGACCAAAAACATTTGGTTTTGTGGTTTTTCAATCAATCGCAATTAACAGGATAGCTTCTGAAGATTATTCTTCCCATCAGTAGGATATTTCCGTATCCAATATTGTATGCGCCCGCAATCGATTATTGCTCAGTCGCCGAAAGTTCCGAGCTCAGAGAGTTCATTCCCCTCTAGTTTGCCTTCCAAATTGCCATCGTAAACCCCACCTTCTCTCGATTCAATCACACACAAAAAGCATACTTAAGCGATATTCTGGTGGTGAGATACATTCATTTTTCGTGAGGACATCGACAAGACAACATCGTTGCCTAACGTGCTGGAGGAGGTGGACGGCGAAGGATCGACACATACACGCGCAGAATTCTTTCCGTTTGGATGCCATTCAGCATCGAGAAAGTTCCGGAAAGATCTAATCATTGCTGGGAAATAATCAGCCAGTTCCTCTGGGAATTTAGAATTACATTCATGTGAAAGAGTTTATTTTAATGTTTTCTATCCATGTAACACTGTGACCAAATATGTTTCAAGCAAGTGCTATTAACAGATGGTTATCGAATTAGCATTAACCACAGGTGGGCTTCCAGTATCGAGGAAAATGTGGAAATATCTAATCGTTACTGAAAATAATCTGCCAGTTCATCTGGGAATTTAAAATTACATTCATGTGAAAGAGTTTATTTGAATGTTTTCTATCCATGTAACACTGTGACCAAAAACATTTGGTTTTGTGGTTTTTCAATCAATCGCAATTAACAGGATAGCTTCTGAAGATTATTCTTCCCATCAGTAGGATATTTCCGTATCCAATATTGTATGCGCCCGCAATCGATTATTGCTCAGTCGCCGAAAGTTCCGAGCTCAGAGAGTTCATTCCCCTCTAGTTTGCCTTCGTAAACCACACCATCTCTCGATTCAATCACACACAAAAAGCATACTTAAGCGATATTATGGTGGTGAGACACATTCATTTTTCGTGAGGACATCGACAAGACAACATCGTTGCCTAACGTGCTGGAGGAGGTGGACGGCGAAGGATCGACACATACACGCGCAGAATTCTTTCCGTTTGGATGCCATTCAGCATCGAGAAAGTTCCGGAAAGATCTAATCATTGCCGGGAAATAATCAGCCAGTTCCTCTGGGAATTTAAAAATACATTCATGTGAAAGAGTTTATTTGAATGTTTTCTATTCATGTAACACTGTGACCAAATATTTTTCAATCAAGTACTATTAACAGGTGGTTATCGAGTTAGTATTAACCACTGGTGGGCTTCCAGTATCGAGGAAAATGTGGAAATATCTAATCGTTACTGAAAATAATCTGCCAGTTCCTCTGGGAATTTAAAATTACTTTCATGTGAAAGAGTTTATTTTAATGTTTTCTATCCATAAAATATCCATATAATACATTTGGGTTTGTGATTTGTCAATCAAGTACAGTTAGCAGGTTAGCTTCTGAAGATTATTCTTCAGAACAAGGTTTTTCGTATCCTATATTGGATGCATAAAACCTTGTGCCTCCGACGTAACGCTCTCGTTTTCGAAGTCTCCCAAATATTTATTTATTCATTCATTCAGAATGGATTTAGATTCAACTTCAAACAAATGATCTCTAAATCAACGATAGTCCTACGTCACCCTTGCGGTTATACCATAGATATAACCCACTTCCTGTTTTTAAATTAAGATTTTTCGGAAAAAAGTAAAATAAAAATAAAAAAAAAAAATTAACAAAAAATCTATCAGACCTACAAAATGTTAGTCAATGCACAATGGTCCAGGAGATGTATTTAAGTGGAAATTAGCATTTAGAGCTCGAAAGTTATTCTCTAGACAAAAACTGTCTTCGACAAAGTTGTTACATATGATAAAGCGCTCATTTTTATGTTATCAAAAATAGGGTGACCAAAAATAATCGATATAGCGTCTTTTTTATAAATTACGTTTGGGTCACCATGAAAATAAACTGTTATTTTGCTCTAACTGTTGTATTTCAAATTCTACATACAAACTGTCTTCGGAAGACTGTTAAGAACTTACTAATACAAACATTTTGCTATGCAGAATTTGTCAATGTCTCAACTTAACTCAAAGTTATCGATATTTTTCTCCAATAAACACGCTCTTTTCATTCGTTTGTCATTCTTTCTGGGGCAAAAATAAAAAATGTTTGTTGACGGAATCTGAAATAACAAATTTCACTCTATATAATATGTGATTTTAAATATTATGTTTTTTTTGTGTTTGAGTAAATTAAAATTGAAATCATGAGTTTTTGGGTAAAAACAACATTGATAACTTTGAGTAGGATTAAGATATTGACAAGTTCTGCATCGCAAAATGTTGGTATTGATGAGCTCTAAAAGTCGTAGTAAGACAGTTTTGATACACACTGGTGGAAATATATATAACGCCATCCCAGTTATAGTGCTTTTTTGCAAAGTTCTCGATCAAAGATATTTTGTTATTGTATTTTTAGAATCTTAGAACGATTACCTAACATTTGGTTCCGGTTGAGCAATTGAATTAAAGGGCTATGCATAAAGTGTTGGTTTATTTCGTTATTTTGAGGTGGAAATAAATATAACACCACTTTGAAAATAAGTATTTATTCACTTTATTTCCAGTCTAAAATCGAAACAAATGTAATTACTAGTATGTTGCTTCGCCTTCCTCCACAATATCCTCTTGCAGCCTCCTTGGCATAGACTGAATGAGGAATTTTACCGTGTTCGGAGTAATTTTAGCCCACTCGTTGATGATAGTTTTTTTCAGCTGTCCAGCAGTTTCAAATTTCTTGCCCTGTGCAAATACATTTGCTGACAAAATTCCCCAAGCATTCTCAATGGGATTTAAGTCCGGACTACACGGTGGCCATTCAAGAACAGGAATGTTATGGGCCGTTAGAAAGTTTTTGGTGTTACTTGCTGCATGACTTGAAGCGTTATCGTGCTGAAAAGTAGCATTTTCGTCCATAACGTCTTCCACAAAAGGAATTAAAACCTCCTCCAACAGTTCGCAGTACTTCTCGGAATTCATTCTTGTTGATATGAAGCAGATTGGAGTTTTCCCAGCGTCACTGATGCCTGCCCAAACCATTACGGTTCCTCCTCCGAAGTTTCGAGATTCTCTTGTTGGTTTTTAGGTTTATCTTGCCAACAGTCAGCAGAACCGTCAGGACCGTCCAAATTAATCTTTTTCTCATCGCTGAAAACCACTCTAGACCACTCTTCATCCCAGAATTGGAATTTCTCGGCAAAATTCAGTCGTGCCTTCTTATGCCGAGGAAGTAGTCGCGGTACAGGTACGGATTTCCTGTACGAAAGGTTCGCGTCGGAGCTTAGAATTTGACGGATACGACGACTGGTTACTGGAATATTCATTTCAGCTTTTATTTTTGCTGATGAAAGTGTGATGAAAGACTCAACAGTGAGGCGCTTGATATGTCGTTTGTCCTTATCTGTTAAGCGGGGACGTCGTCCGGGACGCTTCTTTGTGGCGTACTGAGCACCCAACCGGATATAGTTTGTCACGGCATCACTGTTCCTTCCAATTCGACGCGCTATCTCGCGGAGAGAAAACCCTTCCTCCTTCAAAAACATCGATTTTACCACGCTTCTTCTCCGGTAAAATCGTTCCCTTCGGCATGGTCCTTGAAAATTGGAAAAATATATTACTTAAAATATGCCTATGATTTTTTCAATTTGCTAACAACCTTTAATTGATTGACTCCCAGTTATTTTCGAATTACACTAACGTTAAGCGTAAGTAAACGAGCTAAGCTAAGTAAACGACATGGTGCTCTTTGCTCACACACACACAGTTAAAGCTCAAAAGGTTTCCATTATTTGGTTGTGTATACTAGTGTGCGTACAATAAAGAGCCTACGGAATTGACAGTTACACTGATGCAAAAGCTAACATCAAAAATGATTGTGGCATTATATATATTTCCACCAGTGTAGAATTTGGAATATACAAGTTAAAGCAAAAAAAAAACCGTTTTTTCATGGTTACCTTTATGCAACTTAGAATTTAAATAACTTTATTTTCAGTGAAATTTTTTACCAAAAAAATTTGAAATTTTTTTGTGAAAATTTAAATAATTTCCTACATTTCATCCTCTGACAAGCATTTTTTAGGTATCATAGTTTTAAAAAGGAAAAAATGGTCTAATTATTTTTCGAATATTTCAAGTATGCAAAGTTGCAAAAAATCATAATAGAAATTCCGTTTTCCGTGTGAGATTTTGTACCCATGAGGTTTTTTCCGCGTGAGCATATTTCCAGTAGGCTGTTGTGGCAGTATGCGTTCTTCTCCACGGTTATTTCCGTTACGCTTATTTCCTTTGCGATTTTTTCCGATCACGGATGTGGAAACCTTAGTCGCGATGTCCAACAGCAGAATTCATTTTCTAATATTTCACGAACATGATTTTAATCATATTGAATTGGTTATATCGCGGGTTAGCCCAAGGTTAAAACGTTATTTATACGAGGGTCACTATTTATATTTCGGGAATTGGCAACACTGATGTCATGTGAGTCCATCTGACGGTTCCATCGTAAAGTTTGACATTTTTGACGATATACGTACTCAGAACATTTTGTCATACGGACGCTATTTGTTTAATTTATATTTAGTTGAAAGTTTGGTTTCGGCAAAAAAATGGAACTGAATCGTGAACATTTTCGTGCGATGATTTTTTACGACTTTCGACGTGGATTATCACAACAAGAGTGCGTCAATCAACTTAATTTGACTTTTGGCGATGAAGCTCCATCAAAAACCACTGTGTATCGCTGGTATAGGGAATTCAATCGTGGTCGTAGTTCGCTGTCCGACGAGTTTCGTGAAGGTCGTCCAAAATCGACTGTAGTGCCAGAAAACATCGATGCTGTGCACGAAATGATTAAGCAAGATCGTCATGTAACCTATTGTGAGATTGAGGCATCCCTAAGCATTAGTTCCACCAGCATATATGCGATTTTACATGAACACTTAGTTGTGCGAAAATTATGTTCACGTTGGATCCCACATAATTTGACAATCGCTCAAAAAAAAAAAAGGCTCGTGTCGATTGGAATAAATGCTTTGAAAATTGGTTTAAGCGCATGCAAAAGTGTATCGATCCTCGTGGCGAGTACTTTGAAAAACAATAAAAATATATTCGCAGCTTAACTATTTGTTTTTGTTCCTATTCCCGAAATATAAATAGTGACCCTCGTATGTATTAGGGTGGCAATAGATGCATGGAAAAAATCATCATTGAATTGGAAAAACCGACCATGTACAATTTGTTTATTGTCCCAAAAAATGACCTGTGCTAACTTTCAGCTCAATCGGACATGATTTAGGGGTGCATGATTAAAATAAAGCTCCATATACCACACCACATATAGTTTTCACAGAAAGATAGTTGGCCTTCTAGCAGATTCATTGTTTTCGACTATTCGATATGAGCATATATTCAAGCGAAGGCCTGAGAAACCTCAAACCTTACAACCATGTTGACACGTTGAGCCCCGTGTTGGTCTCCCGGGACTGACATTGAACTTTTCGTTAGGAAAGTTTTGATCACTGGGACTGACGGTTGCAAAATAAGAAAATAAAATTAAAAAAAAATGTTTGTTTTCGAATGTGTTACAAACTATGACTGCTTTCTATTTCTGACTATTTTTTTAGACGATGAACATCTTTGGGAGCTAGGACCGACACTGATGATGTACAAATGCTCTTGATGCGGGGAGAAAGGGAAACGCAGCGAATACAATTCGGAGCTCAACGTGTTACAGCATAAACCACAACGTCGATTTTCTCCTTATTTCGGAACAATATATTTTGATAGTAATATAAGTTTCATATGGAATGCTTCAACAGAAAAAAACATTGCCATTTAAATAAGAACAAAACTTATCTAACAACAACTGATTACAGGACATGCAACACGAACCAGATTGAAGATCTAAATGAAAGAATTCCGCAACATCAAAACGATACTGTTCTCCTCCATGCCAATGAAATGTCAACGATCTTCCACCACCACCTCCACCGCCGCCGATCCCTGTGATGACCGACTGAAATCGTCTCTTCGTCAATCATCGCCGTAATTCCAGAGCGCCTTTCATGTGCCTCGCGTGTGGGTCATCATTTGTATCACGTTATTATGGTTATTATCATCATCAGTTTTGATACGAAATACCATACCATCTTTCAATTCCCGGCTTGATTCGCGATGATGTCGTGCAAAAATTCGTTTCCCCGTGCGGCCCCGGCAATAATCGTGACGCAGCAGAGATCTTCCGTGGCAACATCTTTGTCATCGGCTCCTCCAACCCGACTCCATCCGCCACCACCATACCGAACGTAATCAGACGAGAGTTGATAAAATCATTAAATTAAAAACTAAAATTGATAATTACAAGTGCCTTTCGCTCGGTACATTCTTTCGGTTACATATTCTCTCTGTGCGACAAGAGTTTAAAGCACTTGATTTACTGCAACTAAGCTGCTCCTGTGGAACTATTCCTTATTCTTAACATAAAAAAAAAGTTTTTGACCAAGCGGACGAGTAAATCCGCTCCGAATCAACTCTTCATCGGACAGCTTTCCTCCTCTCTAGGTTTTCTCAACCCGTCGATCGATTTTTCATCAACTTTAACGTTTAATTTTAATGGAAATTCCATTTGCGATCACATTCCTTGGATCACCTTCATTAATGCTTCCTTGGCGACGTGTTGCTCCTGTTGGGACCATGGACCAACTCCGGCAACAGAATTGGAGCGACCAGTAATGAATTTTGATCGCTTGTCCGATGAGCCTGTGTTTGTCGATTAATATTTCGTTTTGTTATTATTTTTGCGTCCTGTGGATTTGATCGATTTTGAATTTTGATTTGAGGCTCTCATTACCGAAGGCATCAATAGTAATTATTAATACGAGGGCAGTCCGATAAGTACTCAGCCTACAAAAAAAAACAAAAATTTTGGAAAAGTGGCGATTTATTTCTCAGCATAGTCTCCATTTAGTTCGATTCACTCGACCCAGCGATGCTCCAACTTCTTTAATCCATCTGAAAATTCCGTAAAAAACAAGCATCGTTCATTTTTCAGTTTTTATAGTTGTTTCAACTATTTTGTTTGTTGTTTTCATGTCAAGTGCTAAAGAATGTATGAACCTACAATAAATGGGTGAAAACAATGATATTTTATGCAGAAATCTTCATTAAAATTAATATTGAAGTAGTGTTCGAAATATGAATCAAGTTTCTACGCATGATTCAAAATCCGAACACTTCATTTTCAAATGTAAAATTACCGAACTTTTATGTTATAAATAATTGAATAATCCAAACCCTGAAATTGTTTGGGTTATACCCTTCATTTTAACATCATTTACATGTATCGATACAGACTATAATTTATAATATTAGACATTTGCAAAACAGTGACAGTCAAAAGCAATGATAAAATGTGTGCGTTAGCATATTCTGTAAAAAACAAGCATCGGTAATTTTTCAGTTTTTGTAGTTTTTTCAACTATTTTGTTTGTTGTTTTCATGTTAAGTGCTAGAAATGGTAAGAATCTACAATCATTCGATGAAATAAAAGGATATTTTATGTAGAAATCTTCATTAAAATTAGTGTTCGGAATATGAATCAAGTTTCTACACATGATTCAAATTGCGAACACATCATTTTTAAATGGGAATTTACTGAACTTCAATGTTATAAATAGTTCAATATTCAAACCCCTATCATTCTTTGGGTTATACACTTTATTTTAACATCATTTACAGGTATCGATACCGATATAGCGCCCTTGGTCTCGAAACCATGTAAATTATAAAAAAACAAATACAATCAATAATTACAAAAGCAAAGTCAAATTTTTTGCGAGCAGAACATTTTTCAAAAAAGGCTAGCTAATTGACTTTAATTTGATATGTCGATTATATGAATCGGTCCAGTAGTTTAAAAGTTATGATTTAAAAAAAATGCATTTTTGCTGTTCGGAATTTGAGACAAAACTGATTAAACATATTTTTAGTTTTTCACCATGAATATGTAAATCAATTTTATTGTAGTCAAATGAAAAAGAAGGCTTTATTGTATCCAAAAATCAAATTAATTTCGTGAAAGAGTGCGTATTTTGAGTAATGAGACACTGTTTTATGGCCATCAAAGCTTAAGTGTTCGGAATGTGAGACAAAACGGTAGGTCTCCATGGCGGCGATGACCTCTTCATTCGACTCAAATTTCTGCCCGGCGAGTGATTTTTTCAAACAAAATAAAATCGCACGTGGCCAAATCTGGAGAATACGGTGAATGGGAGAGCAGTTCGTAGTGCAATTCGACCAATTTGGCCGTGGCGACGGCGTAATTTCCTTTTTTTTCATTTTTCTAAAATCCTGGGACACGACCGCTTCCACATACGGTCAAAACAAAACCACGAGTCCGATTTAGGATTGTACGATCTTGGATCGATATTTATAAGATCGATCTTTTCCATTCCGATTTCCGATTTTTTTTTAATCGAATCATTGTTCTCGAAAAAATCGGGGAAATCGATCTTTTTCTTCCGATTTTTTCGATCTTTTGTAGATTTGTTTTTCAGTGTACATCGATTTTAATCAAAAACCACCTAACACACTTTATAGACATAATGTCAACATCTAAATCGCTTCATCAATGACATCGTCAGTCTGGTTCTTCTATAATTACCTTCCGTACAAATGATGACAGGATCACAACTAACGGTTGAACTGCTGCTAAAATCAAGATTTGTATTTCAATAAGTGAAATAAAAAAATAAATAAATTGAAAAATAGCTTTCGATTTTTCAAAGACTGATTCTCTGGTAGCGATTTAAACAGAGAATCGATTCGTCAAGATTGATCGTTTCATAAAGATCGCCCAATCCCAGTCGTAAATCTAGGAGAAGCAGTTGTGTAAGTTCGATCATTACAAAATAAGCGGTCACAATATATATTTACAACATCACATTCACTAAACTGAGAGTGTAAATCGTGATTGCAGAGCTTCAAAGTTTTTTTGTGGCCTTCATACTGAGAAACAACATAAAATGCCTTTGATGTTTGCATAGACGTGTGAAATTTATATTCCCTGTTTGAAAAAAGACGGCTCGCATATAGAATAAATGAATAAATTGTATTTGATTTTTCAAAGATCGATCCGGCAAAGATCGATTCTTTGGTAGCGATTTAATTGGTGGATCGATCCCTACGCCGTTTAGAAAATCGATTCGTCAAGTTCGATCTTTTCCTAAAGATCGCCCAATCCTAGTCCGATTCGGCTGAAATTTTGAATGTACTACACGATAAGTAATCTCTTTTGCGATATTGACTAAGTACTTCTCGGACCGCCGTCGTATAGTGATGAGAACATCGGATGGATTCCCTTTAAACCGGGGTATATTTTCATTACATAGAGTTCTAATAATGCACTCGTACACGTGTAAAGGGTGTCCCATATCAAATCGCATCCTGGAAAAAAAACGCTTTAGAAAATTACCTAGTTGACCGATCCTTTCCAGACTTTCATACAATAAAACATAAACCATTAGTAAGCTTTTGGCATGTTTATTTCATTCAACTTTAATACCATAATCGTATGCTCGTACCTCACGCTTAATTTCTCTCATGAGGTTCTGTACAACTCTGGGTGCAGCTTCTTCTGTACGGAAACCTACATTTTTCTTCATGTCTTCCTCAGATTTAACCCCCTTTGGATGCTTCCGTAGTGTCTGCTTCATATTAGCCCGGTGCCCTAGATCTCTACAGTCCCGATAGTAACGAACGGCGCACTTAAACGGGTTGGCTTAAACGGATCGCTTGCCAAATCATGTATTTCTTGGCATATTTTGAAAGTTCCTGCTTCCTTACATCCTCCAGAGCAACAAACTTGTGCTGGGCGGTAAAGAACAGAAAGCTGTCGAAAATCTACCCTCATCAAGTCTCACCATCCATGATGAGATAATGAGACTTGGTCAGCATATGGGTGTACAGTTACCGGACCCTTGACTATTCCGCCGTATTTTGCCGTTCGATTTGGAGCCTACTGCACTTCGTGAGTATGTAGTCTCTCCCAGTTCTTGGTTCTCTGAACGAAAGACTTGGACTTTTTGGCCAAATCCCTGACCGAAGCTTTGGGATTGTGGAGGCGATCTGGAGTAGTGGTTAACATCCGTAGGGGAAAAGGGGGGAATTTGGACCACCTAAGCAAATCGCCTAATATTTCCAAACCAATACGGTCTAAGTAAAAAAATGTCACATTGTATACTGAGCTACACTTGTTTTCTCTCAATAAATAATGTTTAATCATTATATAAAGCTTCAATCTACCAAATATGTCATAAAATAAAAGAGATGATTTTTGGACATTAAAATTTGATGCGGGGCGATTTGGACCATCTGTGGGGTGATTTGGTCCAGTGTGTGTTTCATCGAAAAAAACATACTTATGTTTATGTAAAGTATTTTGGAATAATGTTGCAATCAGTAACAGTGTTCTGGGATCGATACCGGGTGTCTCGGCCAGATTTCAGACCAGAAAAGTTGGATTGACACCATCTCGAATTCTGCATGAATCTTTTCACTGTTGGTCGAGCATTTTCAAACACTTTTGATGCTTGGCCAAAGAAAATCCGTTCTCGATGGCCTGCGTTGCTCTTTCAAGCTTCTCCCTTTTCCAACATTGTCTGTCCATCCTCTTCTTGTAATTCAGCGGCATCTGGAATCAATTAGACCAAAGAAAAGTCTCAAACCTGTAGGACCAATTCACCCCACAGAAACGTGTCCATGTCACCCCACACAACACGCAAAAATTAAAACGCAATTAATTTCATTTATTGTTATCAAACTTACAGTTTCGCTACATCAAATTGTTCCTCTTCTGTAGGCGAACAGAACTTTACTGCACAATACACGAAAAGTTTATTCAATCAGCGGGAAAAACCTTAAAACCACGATCGGAAAACTCACATTTTTTTACGCTCAAAGTGCTTGATGTATTTATGATACCGTTTCCCTCTACTTGTGAAGTTTTACCAAAGTTTTTTTACTTTAGGTACATACGGTTCAACAATAGAAGGAAATAACATTATAGAAAATCCAAGTTGAGCCGTAATTTTTGAGATAAAGGGGTGGTCCAAATCACCCCATATGACCAAATCACCCCGTGTTACCCTACTTCTCACGCTTAAGATCACGAGTTCAATTCTCACTCCCAATATTCTTCCAATGGAGCGAAAATCCGTTGGTCCAAGTGACGAACCATCCAAAGGTTGAAAGTCACTATAATACAGCAAAAAAAAAAGCTTTGGGATTCCGCTTAAACGCTTTTATGACCGCTTGTGATCCTGATCATTAAAAGAACATCCTTTCTGACCGTATTTCTCCTTTTGTTCGATGCTCAGAGTTTCGTAGCAACGTGAATTCATACCACTCACCCGTTGACTGCACGATTCCGAGTTGTTTTCCGATGTCCCGATAAGAGAGTTGAGGATTTTACTGGTTCTTGCGCTAAATCAATCCGCGACGTTGCTTTTCGGGTGATGTTATTTTCCCAATTTTCTAAAAACGGACAGCTATAAAATTATAGTGTAAACAATACACTCTAAACTACTTCTACCCAAACTTTCAATAGAAAATAATGGGTGATTTTCTACAGCGTTTTTTCCGTGATACAATTTGATGGAGTGTGTTGTTTTTAATTTTTCGAAGAAAAGTTAATCTGTTGTTTCTCCAGGCTATGTACCAACTTTGGCGGATCTGCTTTAGTACCCATCGTTTCGTATCAGAATGAGGAATGGGCAGTATTTCCAGGAATTCCGGTTAACTCAGCCAAAGGTGATATTTTATCAGAAGCAGCTTCTCCTATTTCAATGATCTCATGGGTGAAGGTTTTTGTCATTTTTAATTCCCCGGGGAGGGCTTGCGGAATCAGAAAATATAACAGTAGGAAAAGAATCGTGTGTGCATCTTGGATAGCGATTAGAAGCGAAAATGCTTCTGCGCTAGAAATTGTGCATTGGGGAGGAAGAAAAACATTAGCAGTACAGGGACCGCACAAAAAAAGTCGCATAAAAAAAATCGGGCAATACTTCACCAGCAGCTTTAAAAAATCGTGTTCGGTACATATTTTGAAAAAAACTTTTTTTGTGCCGTAGATAGGGACCGCATAAAAAAAGTGTCCCTCAAGAAAACAACTCAAATCCACGCCATTCACCGTTCAATTTCCTCTTGTTTCCCTGCTTTGCGATGGGACACTTTGCCTTTTCGGTTGCGCGTGCTTTTAGTTGCATGTCGAAACGTGTTGCTGTTAGAAATCATGTCATGCAAAAACTTAGAAAAACTTAGAGCGTTTGATGAGAGGAGAGGAATGATTTCAGAAGAGGATAATTGATACGCAAATATGCTTTTTTCGCACTGAAATGCATATAAACCATCGAAAAAAACTAAAGGGACCATAACTTCGTCAAATATGCTTCTTTTCATACACCGCACAAAAAAAACTCACACAAAAAAAACCGCACAAGAACAGAAAATCGCACAAAACAAAAATGGCACAAAAAAAAAATTCGCACAAAAAAAACCGCACAAAAACAGGTTTTACTGTACATCGATTTTCGAAAATTTCGCAATCGATGCTTACTGAAACATCAGTGAAAACTTTAACTTTAGGTTGGAGACCTCCTGCACGAAGCTCCTCGAGTAAATCAAGGTTGACATCCGGCGGTTCGACACTCCAATTCCTTTCCATGACCGTCGAATATTCACATATATTCCTGATTAGTGTGTTCTTTGAATCGGTCCTTTTCCCGAAATATTAATGGGATATCGTGGTCGCGGTCCGGGAGTGAAAGGTAACGGATAGCCTTATTGTTTACAATCGTCCTAACGAGACGATCAAATGATAATTGTCCACTCTCTGCCATAACAGCGCGGGTAGGAACTGTAACACTGTCACCGATGGCTGTCTTTATTGCCTTATTATATATCGGTTCAATCGTTTTTGGCGGTTTTTCGCTCACTCGGCTGAAGACGCTTACTCATAAAAAAAATTGGAAATAACAAAGTGTTTACTATCAGTAATAGGGATTTCATACATCCAAAAGCTAGGATACCAAAAATTGCCTTCAATAGATTTTATCTATCGTGGGCATCTTTTTTGACATGGGATATACAACTCAGTTTCTTGCCAAAAATTACTTCAATTATTTTGAGAGTTTTGATCGGGGGGATTTGGGTTTCGAAAATGTTGAGGTTGGAAACTTTGAAGTGAGCTTTGGGATTACATATATGAAAAGGTTTTGATTTTCCGGGGATATTTCGAAACCGATATTTTGGACCCAGTTTAGAACGGAATTAATTGCTTTCTGAAGTCTTTTCTTTGTTGGATTTTTCTATTATCTGGGATTTCTGCAAAAAGGGATTGCATAATAATCATGAAAAAGGTTGGTGATATAACTTGAGGAATTCTACTTTCTTGGACTTTTCACGAAGACTTGGTGTTGTTGGTTTTGAAGGTTCATTTTCTAAGAAACTTTTTACTAGACTCTAGGAAGGTCTTTAAACGTCGATTGGGATTTAAGTTTTCTTGTTCACTTCCTGTGTCCAATTCTGTAATAGATTCGTGACAAAAAATCGTATCGAGCTTTTTGCTCAGGTTGATTATCTGCATCTTAAGATCATCTCTTTATTCTATTGTTCTTCATTTTTTTAAAATTTCATTTCAACTTTTCTTTGTGTGAATATTTGTTGCACTACTCCTGCGTAGGTGATGTTACCACTATTCACAGTTTTGCGTGCTTCCTCATATGATAGCCGCTTAATGAAATGAAGCCGTTGAACTTATTGACGTAGAACTACATCTTTCAGGAGAGGGTGTCAAATCAGAAAACAGGTCACGTTTTTATGAAATGAAGTTAACGTTAATAACTATTTTCACTGTGAACGAATTCTCATGATTTGCATACCAGTCGAATCGGAAGTTCTCTAAAATTTTTTGATATGCACCACACCAAAACAGACAGCTTAAACCAATCGATCCGTTCTCGAGCTGAAACATGACTCGTTTTTTTTTTCTGAAAATTGAAATAAATCGTTTCATATATCAAGTCATTTTTAACACAACTGCTACCATATACAATTTTACACTTACACTTGTGCTAAATCTTTTACAATACACGATCGGTCATTGATATGAAATTTCACGAAGCAACCAACATTGAAGTTCCAAATGTAAAATTTTATTTGCTAAAATTAATCGTATCACTCACCTTACTTGCAATATCGAAATGCCCCCGACTTGCATATATTTGAAATGACGATTTCCCCCGGGCACCTTGGTTTTGATATCTCTGTTAGGGAATGCATTTCGGGAGGAACAAAAGCTCCTCCTACTTAAATGTATTTGCAATGACGATTTCCCCCGGGCAACTTGGTTTTGATGTAGAGATTAGAGATAGAGATTTTTCAGTTGTTCGATAGTTAGTTTCATGACTATTTTCTTCAATATAAAACATTGTTATGGAGCACCGAAATCGATTGACGCAAAAATTTCATCAATCCATCCTGAAATGACTGAGCAATGAGCGTTTGAAATTGGTAAATTTTCACGATGTGCTCGATTTTAGATTTTCAATTTGTACCCAATATGTTCCTGACAGACGTAATCATACGTCAAAAATTACCTTCTTTTCGATAAAATGGAAGGGAAGTGATGGTAAAAAAATCACGTAACGAAAAATACCTAAAAAATATTTGTTAACAATGAGAACCTTATGTTCTGCAGACGACAATTTACAGCGATCACTTTTATGTTTTTATTCACAAATTTGACACAAAACCAGCTAGGTGTACACAGTAAGTGTCAAAGGTATTGATATACTGTATTAGAAGTTTGTATATAATCTATATATTAGGCTGTCAAAAAAGTCCTGCGGTATTTCCGCGAGGTGTCGTTGTAAGCGCGTAGTTCTAGTTATATTCATTGTATCGAGTCATACTATAGCTTGTTGGAAAGGTATTTTTGCTATAATATAGTCCTTGACATTGTTTTGTTTGGTTAAGTCGTTCGTGAGTTATAGTGTCGCAAATATGGAGCAAAATAAAGAGAAAATCCGACATATTTTACAGTACTACTATGACAAAGGCAAAAATGCATCTCAAGCTGCCAATAAAATTTGTGCAGTTTATGGACCTGATACAGTTTCCATTTCCACCGCACAACGATGGTTTCAACGTTTTCGTTCTGAGGTCGTCGAAGATGCGCCACGCTCCGGAAGGCCTGTCGTCGAAAATTGCGAAAAATCGCTGAATTAGCCGAGAAAGACCGGCATAGTAGCAGCCGTAGCATCGGCCAAGAGCTGGGGATTAGTCATCAAACCGTTATTAACCATTTGAAGAAGCTTGGATTCACAAACAAGCTCGATGTATGTGTGTCACACACGTTGACGCAAAAAAACATCTTTGACCGTATCGACGCATGTGAATCGCTGCTGAATCGTAACAAAATCGACCCGTTTCTGAAGCGGATGGTGACTGGCGATGAAAAGTGGGTCACTTACGACAACGTGAAGCGCAAACGGTCGTGGTCGAAGCCCGCTGAAGCGACTCAGACGGTGGCCAAGCCCTCATTAACGGCCAGGAAGGTTCTGCTGTGTGTTTGGTGGGATTGTCAAGGAATAATCTATTATGAGCTGCTTCCCTATGGCCAAACGCTCAATTCGGACCTGTACTGCTAACAACTGGACCGCTTGAAGGTAGCGCTCATGAAGAAGAGGCCATCTTTGATAAACAGAGGCCGCATTGTCTTCCATCAGGACATCGCCAGGCCACACACTTCTTTGGTGACGCGCCAGAAGCTCCGAGAGCTCGGATGGGAGGTTCTTTTGCATCCGCCGTATAGTCCGGACCTTGCACCAAGTGACTACCACCTGTTTTTGTCCATGACGAACGAGCTAGGTAGTCAGAAGTTAGCCACAAAAGAGACCTGTGAAAATTGGCTATCCGAGTTATTTGCCAATAAGGAAGCGAGCTTCTATAACAGGTGTATTATGAAGTTGACATCTTGTTGGGAACAAGTCATCGAACAAAACGGCGCATATTTGACTTAAAACAGATGATTGTAACTAATTTTATGAACAAATGAAAATTCAAAAAAAATACCGCAGGACTTTTTTGACAGCCTAATATATAAAAATAAGTAAAAAAACTTTTTAAGTTAAACGGTTTAATTGTGATTAAACATAACAATGTACTAAAAGCTAGAAAATAATTAGGTAAGTAGCAGTTAGCAGTTATCACACCTCTCCTTCATTAGTCTAGGGCATTGATAAGAATAAAATAAAATCGTGGGACATATGATGAAGTCGCTAATTGTGGATAATGGAAATCCAACGTGCCCCACGATTTTATTTTATTCTTATCAAACAAATGAAACCCAAAGTTATTAAACATACAAATGAAACCCAAATTTCTGCATTACTCGAGAGTTAATTAAGCAAATGAAACCAAATCAGGCTTATGGACGTTTTAGGGAGTAATAAATATTTCTATGGTGGTTAGACTCTCCAACCCCCTCTCTAAGGGGGAGCTGCCATACAAATGAAAGACAAATTTCTGCATAACTCGAAAACTAATTAAACAAATGGAGCCAAATTTGGCATGCGATGGTATTAGGGGACACGAAACGTTTCTATGGTGAATAGACACTCCTTCCCTCTCTCTGGGAGGGGGAGGGGAATCAAACTTAGCATATTGAGGTTTTCGGGATCGATAAACGTTTCTATGGTAGTTCGACACTCCTCGCTCCTCTTTAAAGGGGGACTCTCATACAAATGAAACACAAATTTATGCATAACTCGATAATTAATCAAGCAAATGAAACGAAATTTGGCATATGGAGGTTTTAGGGTGCAATAAATGTTTCTATGGTGGTTAGACACTCCACACCCTCTATAAAGGGGGGCTGCCATACAAATGAAAAATACATATCTGCATTACTCGAGCAATTATCAAGCAAATGAAACGGAATTTGGCATGTTGAGGTTTTAGGGTGCAATAAATGATTCTATGGTGGTTAGATACTCCACCCCCGTTTTTACGAGAGCGAGCTGGCATTACTCGAGAATTAATTAAGCATATGAAACCAAATTAGGCATATGGAGGTTTAGGGGGCAAGAAACATTTCTAAGGTGGTTCAACACTCCTTCCACCTTTCTAAGGGGGGCTGCCATAGAAATGAAACACAAATTTATGCACAACTCGAGAACTAATCATGCAAATTGTGCCATTTTGGCATGTGGAGGTTTTAGGGGGCACGAAACGTTTCTATGGTGGTTCGACACACCTACCCGTTCTCTAAGGGCACGGGAGCTGCTGGACCCGTGAACGTGCGCTTAGTAAGAAAACGTGGATGTGATGATGATGTAGAGGCGAATGAACTGAAAAGTTTAAACCCTCTTAAAGCCAAAAGGAAGAAGAATGAGTCAAAACAATACGAAGTCGTACTTCGGTCGTTTTGAGTTTTTGTTTCTTACAGGTGTTGTTACCGATTTTAGTGCAATTCGACGAGTGATAACAATAATAATCTGCCTTTAGAATGAAATGCTGTTATTTGGATTGTTGTTTAGTAGTTAGTTTCAAATTCTTATCGTGATGTATAAATATACCTGCATATACTCTAGACAAACTAAAAGATGCGTAGTTTGGTGCTCTTAAAAATTGGGCGAAGCCATTTTTTTTTTATTTTTTTTTCGCTTCGGGTGTGTTAGTGAGAGTTCGGTTAGATCGTTTCGGCTCGTTCCTAATCGTCGCGCGTTCGATTTCATATTGTGCTAAATCTCTTCTCAACGCTTGTGTTTGTTATTTACATTTCCCCTAGCTTCGTCTGACCGATTCAGAGTTGCTAATGAATATTTTTCTCGTGCTTTTAAACGAATTTAATTTTGATAAGTCCGAAACTCCTGCATCGTAGTGGTGGTGAGAGAATTACTGTCATGGCTTGCTGGGCGAGCGGATACGTGAGCTAAGTATTATGTTTTCTTCATCTCTCTAACATGTGTCGTTCGATTTGCAGTTTTGTTCGATGGTAGATTCGAAGTGGGGAAAGGTGTTCTCATGTATATGTATGTGTTTTTTTTTCTTCAGTTTTTTCCTGTTGCAGCTTGATTTTTATATGGTGCGTCATCTTTCGTTCCGGAGTTGGATTCTGAATTCGGATTTTGCATGCAGAGTGGGAGCTGGGGTGATGGATGTTACTGTTGGATTCGTTCTCCGGTGACAGCATGCGGTCTCGTATTGAGAGTTGAAAGCTGGATTCTTGTTTTTTCTCTTTTTAGACTTGAGATTTGGTGCTTCAATTTTGCATTTTGGTTTATACGGTGACCTTCTCAGGTTTCCCAAAAATAACTTTCCGTCGTCGCGATCGAAGTGTGATATAGAGAGTCTCATTACGAGCGTCGCTGCGAGGTGAGGGCGATATGATTTGTATGCAAGGTTATATACACTTCATCTCGTTTTCACCGTGAGGTTATGTTCGTGATCAGGCTCAGAGTAGGTGTGATGAATAACGGAACATATCGCCAAACTCCTCCAAGGCCAACGATCGGATGGCTTTGGAGGAGTTTTCTCGGTTACCTTCTCAGGTTTCCCACAATTGAATCTCCGCCAGCGTGATTGACTTTCGATGAAAAGTACCTGCAATGAATACTAGAATATATTATTATAATATTTTATATAAAATGTATCGATTTTACAGGTTTACCTTCTCAGGATACCTAAAGATAATCTCTGCCGCGTGTTGTAACACATAAGATTTTCGGATTTTTGTTTTGTCGAGAGGTCAATTTTCACTTTTAAATAATCACATCACTTACCGCAGTGAATCCTGATTTTTCTTAACCATTCCCACTAACAACTATCCCTTCCATGATAAACGCTAGGGAACCACGCTATAGAGGCGACCCTTCTGGCCTTCGGGCGGCGAATATCATACTAACGTTCCTTCCCTTCCTCTGGTGACTGTAAGGACGTGGCCGGCGTCGTTATTGACCATTTAAAGCTCGAATCACCGAAAATTGCACAACGAGAATGATTTGCTAGTCTCAAGCGTCATTCTGTGTGTTCTTTGTGCAATTTGGTTGGTTCAGGTCAATCACGGAGAGCAACTACGAATTGTACAGTCTACCCAAGCTCAAGCTCTTATAGCCAAAAGGAAGAAGAAGAAGAAGTGGATGTGATCACGAAAAATAAATTTTGGGCGAGACGAGGTTTGCCGAGTCAGCTAGTATATAATAAAATGATAAATAAAATAATAAATTATAATAAAATATTAAGAGAAAGTCGGGAGAGGCGAACAGGGCGGGTAAGATGAACACTTTTGTATAATTGATGAATTATATTTTTATTGTAACATTCAAATTTAATATTTAATATTTTATTAATATTTTATTTATATTGTTGTGCAGAGTCAAAAATATTCCACATAAAGTCCATTTTTTTTGTCAAAGTAATATGAGTTGAATACGAATTTTAAAAAATTCTGGATTCTCTGAAAGTTCGCGTGAAAAGGGCTCTTCGCAAAATGTTATTATCTTTTTTAATTATAATTATTATCTCTAATGGTGGGTTCCCCAAACGTGGTGGTAATTCGTCTTTTTATGCTCACTCTCTCGCAACGGCTTATGACGATGACGACGATGATGCGATGAAAGTGCACCATGAGTGATGTAATGTGATGAGAATTTGGTCGTTTCGTTCCAACGGCGACGGCTGCATGGTCCGTCGCTGTATTCTGGATTCTTCGATTATTCTACCCGGATCATATCGGTGCTCTGCTGCGAGGAATTGGAGCAAAAAGGATGCAGGCTGAGTGGGGGACGCAAATTAGTTGGGAATAAGTGAAGGTAAACAGAGTAAATTAAAATGGAGTATTAAAGAAGGCCAATCTCGCGAATATTATTCCTGCGCCGAGTATTGCTGGCCGAATGGCTACGCTAAGCTGGGGTCAATCATGTCTGGCTCGATGGAAGGTGCAATTTGCGCTGCCCCTTCTGGACGCGAGGGCTCGGTAGCTGATAGGAACGGCAAAATTGCACATTGGCTTCCATCGGGTCGCCAACAATTGTTTCGTAAGAAGATCGCTAAACTGCATTCTAATTGTTGTGCGCAATATTTTATGTTACCCAGTTGAGGATATTTTTATCTGTTTTCGATACTTTCGTTAATGCAACAGCGATCATATTGCTTCAGATAATAGCAGGAAACACCTTTTTGCAATTTCGGTTATATGGTCTGCTAACTTCAATTTGTTTGGAACAATTTGTTGGAAAGAAGCAGCTTTCCGTTCAAATGTACAACAACAACATTCTACCGGGATCTATGTGAGAGTATGAGATAGGCTTCCGGATATTATGAACAGTGCGTGAAACCTACGGACAAATGACTCGGCTTCATCAGCAAACACTCAGTATCTGCTTAACATTTTATTTGAATTGCAAAAGTGTGATCTTTATCGAGCGATGCATTGCTTTGCCGCGCCCCCTTCCAACCGGCGTTCGCTCGGTTCCAAATGAGTTTATTAATGCATCTCCCAGAGCTCGTAAACTCATGCATTCACTTTGGAAACGGTTCAAGTGAAGAAGAACCAGGCAGTTGATGATCCTCATTTCCACCATCAATCGTCGCCTCGGAACGAGAGTGCGCAATTTAGTACAATGTAGAGCAGCAGCAAATAAATCTATTCGCTGATGAGTTTTGTTCAGGACTCCTCGCGTTTGCCGGGCCGTGCTGGGTCACCAAATAATCTGCGGATATTTACACACCACTAGGCCCTGCCACCACATAACCACGGCTGGGGGCACGGAATGGTTTATTTTTTACACTTCTCCGCCACATTGTCGAGCAAATATTATTACAAGTAAAGCGGGGCAGCAGAGAAAAATAAAACGAGGCGCAGAGTAATTGCCGTAGAAATAACTCATAAAAATCATCGCATCGGGAGGTGGAGCTGCGGAGAAAAATGGTAAAACAGAGCAGCAGCAGCAACAAACAGAAGGCGGAAAAAGTCATCATTTCCCGGCGCGTCTCGAGATGGGAAAGAGGAATAAAATTTCCTCCTGTGGCCGCAGATCATGGAGACGGGGGGTACATTTTAACAGTTTAAAAGTTGCCCTCGATTCGTACGCAGGAGCCCCGAGATTCAATTTCATTCACATAACATACACTTTTATTATTATTAATTCTTTCGAACGATAATGAGCATATATAATGATGATAAAAGGCGTGGTATTGTAATGAAATTGATTAAGTTTTTCTGCGTGTCTTCCTCTGGAGCGTGTTCATTTCCCATAAGAAGATAATTTCTTTCCGTTAGCGGAACGAGAGTCAATTATTTTTGAAAAGTTCAACTCTGACACTGGATAACAGTACGATGTTGTACTTTGTTGGACAGATATTATTTTTCCATTTTGAAATGTTGTAAATTTTTATCTGTAAAAGACGAGTAGGTAATGTCGGTAACATTACCGGAGAGAATTAGGAATACACCATCTTCTACCAATTGAAATATCTTATCAAATATTGAAGTAGTTTTGCTGTATCTCTTGGCAAAAATCTTCAAAGTTGTCAAAAACATCATTTCCGAAGAAATAATCCACAAATTATAATATGCAGCACCTTCCGAAAAAAGTGAACGCAAAATCCGAAATCGATTTTGTTGGAGGCAACTATAGCAATCGCAGTGAAATGAATTTTCTCCTGCAGTTATCAAACTTAAGAACTCAGCTCTCACTGCTGGTAAATTCCTTCTTCCTATCCAGCTTGCAATATGTTGCACTTGACGCCACATTTAACTCAAAAAAAAAATGCACGAATTCACGGAAATTGAATGACCGATCGGAAAGCTGTTTATAAGAAAGGCGATAAACATGACGTGCGCAATTACAGGGGAATCACATCTCTATGTGCTGGCTCTAAGTTGTTTGAGACTATCATGTACAGTCATCTATTTTCTCAATCGAAAGCTTACATCTCCACGGATCAACACGGATTCTACCCGGGTAGGTCAGTGACAACAAATCTGCTCCAATTCACTTCCGAATGTATTAACCACCTGGAGAATGGCAAACAAGTTGATGCCATCTACACCGATCTGAAAGCCGCCTTCGATAGAATTGACCACCGGATTTTGCTATGTAAGCTCTCTAAACTTGGTACCTCGGCTGCTTATGTGGACTGGCTCAAATCCTACCTTTACGACAGGAAGCTTTGTGTAAAGATTGGCTCATATAGTTCAACATGGTTTCAAAACCATTCCGGCGTCCCGCAGGGCAGTAACCTCGGACCACTACTATTTGCACTCTACATCAACGATGTCTCAGCTCTATTGGGTGTTGGTTGTAGACTGATGTATGCTGATGACCTCAAAATCTATAACGTAGTCGACAGCCCAGCTGACTGCGTTCACCTACAATGCCTGTTAAATCTGTTTGTCGAATGGTGTAAACTGAACAACATGATGCTCAGTATTAACAAATGCTCCGTGATAACATTTTGTCGCTCTGCCAATCCGATCCACTGGGAGTACAAAATTGATGATATAGTTATTGAACGAATGCATCAAGTAACAGACTTAGGAGTTCGGCTTGACTCTAGGCTGACCTTCAATGATCATCGCTCCATAGCTATTGATCGTGCCAATAGATTGCTAGGACTCATCATGCGGACAACTAAAGAGTTCACTGACATGCATTGCCTCAAAACGCTCTACTGTTCGTTGGTTCGATCAATCCTTGAATCCTCGTCAGTGATTTGGAGTCCCTATCAAGCTATTTGGATCGACAGGATTGAACGCATACAACGACGATTTGTTCGTTTCGCCCTGCGCTTGCTTCCTTGGAGGGATCGCATTAATCCCCCTCCTTATATTGATCGGTGCCGCCTGCTGGGAATGGATACCCTTGAACAACGACGCTCTGTTCAACAAGCAGTCTTTGCAGCGAAGATTTTGAATGGAGAAGCTGACTGTCCCAGCCTACTTGCAAAAATGTCACTGAACGCTCCCACCCGGATTCAACGACGAACTCTGGATCAGATGCTGGCTGTTCCATTCCACCGTTCGCTATTCGGTTACTTTGAGCCGATGTCCACTATGACAAGAGCATTCAACGAAGTGTCACATTTGTTTGATTTCGATATGTCTTCGACAGTGTTTAGACAGAAAATCCTCCGCTCTAGACATCCTCCACATCATTAGGTTAAGTTATTTTCATTAAGACTATGAGTCAGATGGATTAATGAATCAAATCAAATCAAATCAAAACCACTGATGAGCCCAAAAACATTCCCAAATTCACACAAGATCTCCCCCGGGAAACAAATTATAAAAATGTATTTGCTTTTTATTTTTCCGAATATTACTTTAGAATGCATCGAACTATTGCATTGAATTGTATTGAAAAAAAAAACTTTTCAGTGATAGATTCGATCTGAAAGCGCCATGTTTTATTGGAATGGATTGATTCTTGTTCTCGTGAGAACAAGCTGGCTATATGATCCATTCCAGCAGTTTTTTTTTCTCGTTTTCGTTTATTATTTATTTACCATCTTTGATCACAGACCACACAGACTCTCTGGATTAGACATTCTTAATTCTATCTATAAAAAACTAGTCTATTTATGTTGAAATCAAAAATATCGTGCACATCGTTAAAAAGCCTACAGCATCTATCTAGCGGATTGTTATATTCGTATGTAGTACGGTGTCCTTGAACGCTGAGAAAGGAAGTGCTTCGGAGTTGGCGGTTCGGAACGTGAATATTTATATTTTGCAGTATGCTGCCGCAGTCGATGTTGATGCTTAGTGCGTCGTAGATGAACACTCTTTGCAGAAAACTACGCCAGCTCGACAGAGTTTGAAGTCCGATGAGCGCGCATCAATGTTCGTAAGGCGGTAGATTGTCGGGATTTGTCCATGTGAGTCGCCGTAACGCATTTCTTATGAAACGTTTCTGGATTTTTTCGATACGTGTTACGTGCACACTATGATACGGGGCCCAGATTTGCACTCTATACTCTAGCTGCGAACCAGAGAACAGTACAGTGACTTCATGGCATGTACGTCGTCAAATTGCGCTGTATTTCTTCTCAGGAAGCCAAGCATGGAGTTTGCTTTAGTGACTGTCATCGATATGTGCTCGTTGAATCTCAATTTCTACTATTAGAGCCTACTCTCACAAGCGGTGATTCATTCATCAAATATTCGAACGTGACCGGTGTTCGACTTCGGCTGAAGGTGATGATTTTGCATTTGGCTTGGTTTGCCAACATTCCGTTCATCTTACACCACGATGACAGGCGTTCAATATCAGCTTGCAGAGCCAGGCAATCAACCGTCGTCTTGATAATGCGATAGAGTTTCAGGTCATCTGCATACAAGAGCTTGCAGCAGCTTAGCTGGTCGCATACATCGTTTAAAAAAAGTATAAAGATGAGAGGACCAAGGTGACTACCCTGAGGAACCCCGGACGGTAGGTGAAACGCATTCGATGTGACATCGTGAACCTTCACGAAAGCTTTCCTGGACGAAAGGTACGATTCTATCCAGCGAACAATCCACGAAGGAAGACCGCGGCGGCTCAGTTTTGTGAT
Organism: Toxorhynchites rutilus septentrionalis; assembly: GCF_029784135.1. Classification (NCBI taxonomy): domain Eukaryota; kingdom Metazoa; phylum Arthropoda; class Insecta; order Diptera; family Culicidae; genus Toxorhynchites; species Toxorhynchites rutilus. The sequence continues at coordinate 138,946,272 of NC_073744.1, read as the reverse complement.
AGCTAGACCATGCGGAACTTTGTCGAACGCCTTGGAGAAGTCGATATACACGGCATCAACTTGTCGACGCTTCTCGATGGCACCAACCAGAGTGTTAGTGAAGGTCATCAGATTGGTAATGGTGGAGCGTTTCTTCATGAACCCGTGCTGAAATTCCGAGATTAACGATCGGACTGCCGTGTACAGTTTATCGTGTAGCAGTTTTTCCAGGACTTTCGCCAAACAGTCCAGTATCGAGATTGGACGGTAGTTTACCACACTGTGAATGTTTCCAGATTTGAAGATCGGGGTTATGGATGCTAGCTTCCATGACACAGGAAAGACGCCGTCAAGAAGTGATCGATTAAAATAAACTTCATAGGGGTGGTCAATGAGGCAGCACAATTCCTAATGAAGGAAGGTGGAATTTGATCCGGACCAGGACCTTTCGAGGCGTCAACAGAAGAGAGAGCTTTGAGAATATCGTCGTGGCTGAAAGTGACTTGCTGTAGGCGAATATCAAAACTCAGCAAGTTATCGATGTATTCCTGCGGAGTTGGAGCCTGATCGACTTCGTAAACGGTTCGGAAGAATTCCGCAAAGAGGTTAGCAGAGGTAGCAGCGTCAGAGGAGCTTTGACTACAGTATGTAACGTCCACAGGAATACGTGCTGATCCTTTTCGGGAATTTACGAAATTCCAGAAAGATGATGGATTTATCTTGAAACTACTCTGCAAATTGTCGTACTGCCGAAATCTAAGTTCATGTAAACCACTATACCCGGCTTCAGCCAACTGTACAGCCAATATCGTTTCCGAGCTTTTCGCAGACGGTTACGCAGATTATGGAGTTCGGAATTCCACCATGGTTGTGTGAAATTTAGGAAAGGCTTAAATCTTTTAACAGGAACGGTGTCTTGAATTATTCGATATATGTTGTCGTAGAAGGCAGAGACGGCTGCATCAATGCACAATGGTCCAGGAGATGCATTTAAGTGGAAATTGGCATTTAGAGCTATACAGTTATTCTCTAGACAAAAACTGTCGTAGACAAAGTTGTTACTCATGATAGAGCGCTCGTTTTTATGTATCAAAAATAGGGTGACCAAAATTGTCGATGAAATAAAAAATCTAACTTTCTTATCTTTATAGATAGAGGTAAACATAGTTCGACAATGTTGTAGCTCCAATTATTTGAGACATCTTTGTAGAACAAAGTTTTTAAGTTACGTTAGGGTCACCATTAAAAAACGGTTTTTTTGCTTTAACTTTTATGTTTCAATTTTTACATGCAAATTATCTTCGAAAGACTTTTAAAGCTTACTAATACAAACATTCTTCGATGCAGAACTTGTCAATATCTCAGCTTTATTCAAAGTTATTGATATTTTTTCCCAGAAAACATGCTTTTTTCGTTTGTTTGTCATTCTTTCTGGGGCAAACGTAAACAAAGTTTATTGGTGGCATTTGAAAGAGCATATTTAATTCTACATGATGTGTGATTTTCAAAACTATGTTATTTTTTGTGTTTGAGTAAATTAAAATTGAAATCATGAGTTTTTGGGTAAAAAACCATCAATAACTTTGAGTAGGATTAAGATATCGATAAGCACTAAAAGTCGTACGAAGGCAGTTTTGATGTAGAATTTGAAATATAAAAGTTAAAGCAGAAAAAACACGTTTTTTCATGGTCACCCTAACGCAACTAAGAAAAAAGCGTAAAATCGATTATTTTAAAAGATAGAAAAAAGCTTTTTTCTACAAGATTGTTTGAAATAACTGGGGCTACAACATTGTTGAACTATATTTTTCTCTATCTATTAAGATAAGAAAGTTAGATTTATCATTTCATCGACAATTTTGGTCGCCCTATTTTTGATAACATAAAAATGAGCGCTCTATCATGTGTAACAACTTTATCTAAGGCAGTTTTTGTCTAAACAATAAATATCTCCCACAAAGTTGTTTTTAGCGCCTTCTATCCGAGTTGCGTTAGGATAACTATGGAAAAAAACGGGTTTTTTTATTCTAATTTTTATATTTAAAATTCTACATCAAAATGGTCTTTATACGACTTTCAGAGCTTATCAATACCAACATTTTGCGATGCAGAACATGTCAATATCTTAATCCTGCTCAAAGTTATTGATGGGTTTTCATCCAAAAACTCATGGTTTCAATTTTAATTTACTCAAACACAAAAAATAACATAGTTTTGAAAATCACATATTATATAGAGTGAAATCTGTTCTTTCAAATTAAAACATTTTTTTATGTTTGCCCCAGAAAGAATGACAAACAAATGAAAAGAGCGTGTTTTTTAGGAAGAAATATCAATAACTTTGAGTGAAGTTGAGATATTGACAAGTTCTGCATCGAAAAATGTTTGTGTTAGTAAGTTTTAGAGTAAGTCTTTCGAAGACAATTTACATGTAAAATTGGAAATATAAAAGTTAGAGCAAAAAAACTGTTTTTTCATGGTGACCCTAACGTAACTTAGAAAAAAGGCTTTATATCGGTTATTTCAAGAAATAGAGAAAAACTTTGTTCTACAAAGATATCTCAAATAATTGGAGCTACAACATTGTCGAACTATGTTTACCTCTATCTATAAAGATAAGAAAGTTAGATTTTTTATTTCATCGACAATTTTGGTCACCCTATTTTGTCTAAGACAGTTTTTGTCTAGAGAATAACTGTCAAGCTCTAAATGCTGATTTTCACTTAAATGCATCTCCTGGACCATTGTGCAATGTCAGAGAGGTCAAGAAGTTCTGTCCAATTCAACGAGCCGATTCGCTCGTTGACAGCGTTAAAATCACACCGTGCAAAGTCATACTCACTGCGAGCTGCTGGAACACCGGGCGGGCGGATCTGGCCAGGCGAATGGACGTCATATTTTAAAAGTAACCGTTTATGACGATCATCGATTTTTTAAATTGCAGATGGTGGATCAAACAGCTCAATGCCGTCTGGATCGCTAACGAGTACCAGTCAAGTAACTTGCCATTCTCATTGACTAGATCATTAATTTGCTTGAGTTCAACGGACAAAATGGACTCGACAAGAGCAAGTTCTTGTTCAGACGATGCATTGAGTGGCAACAGGCCGTTGATGTCTTCTTCGAAATTCCACACTAAATTTGGTAGGTTATAATCACCCACGACGATAGTTGAATCATGAGGCTTTTCCATATCTCTAAGTTGTTGTATTCGCAATGTCGGGATGAAGCCACGTTTCGGTGAAAGTTTCCACGTCGAAATCACAGGAGAGCAACGCGTGAAGCAAAGCATTCGTTTTAGTACGTAAACCACGAACGTTTTGATAATAAGTGGTCAAGTAATCACGAGTGCTGATTGAGGTTGGCAGAATTGTTACGTCGACGTTGCTCCCGGGTCGGTTATTGGCACAGGTTTCCGAAAATGCCGTGTAAAGGTGCCATTGTCCACGAATTTGCGAAATTTATCTCCTTGCGGCCAAGTAGAGGGGTCCATTGTCTTCATCTTCAAGTTTTGGTTGATTCCCAACTTAAACGACACAAACGTCAACGTGTTTGTGTCGTTTAAGTAACACGTTTGTCAACGTGTTCGGTCCCTGGGAATGAGCGTTTTTGCCACTACATCATCCGTCTGCAGACATACCTTGGTGCGGTTTTGGATCTCCGCTTCAGAAACTTCGGGTGAAATTTTCGAAAGATACAACCAAAATCTGTTATCTGATCTTTCGATGGCTGCGATAGTTGCTCCGTTCGCCATCAAACCTGTACCACGAAACATTTTCGTTGGCCGTTCAGGTCGTTCGAGATCTTTGTCGCGGGCTCCTTTCGGTGTTGATCGATTGCCAAATTGAAAACGGTGAGGCAGGAGGGATAATACCGCCGGAGAAATTATATTGAAGCCCCCTTGTATCTCCACTCGCAGCTCGGCAAACAAGCTGTGTTTTATCTCCGTCTTCAGATCATCGACAACCTTTTGGTACACATCGTTCAGTTCCTTGGTAGCAGCATTCATCGATGTTATCGTGTTCTTAAAGCGTGCGTTTACCATGATGTCACGACATCCTTTACACATCCAGAACATAGCGGGATTTCCAGAGATTTCCGTGTATAATGTATCCGTTATTCTGGCGCATTTAAAATGGAAAGTCGCTTTACAGAAACCACCACAGACAACTTCAGCAGATGTCATGTTTGATGCGCAACTATTGCAGATTTCCATTTTACGGAGGAGCAAACAAACTGGCAGCACTGTAATACTTCTCGAAAAACACCACCTGGGCGCACGTATAGATGTAAGATGGTTATCAAAACGACTTTCAAAAAGTAAACGATGTCAAAGTAAAATTGGACGAATTTCCTACAAGAATCATCGTTTGTCAAATACTTTTGTAACGTGACAACACCTGACTTTTTGGGGTTCCCAACTTTTAAACATTAATGTCGTATTTTCAATTCCGTTTAAAAACATACAAATGAATTTTGTTCTATGATTTGATAACAACAGATGGACGTGGATTTCTGTATATTCAGTTTTTCAGAAAAATCGCAAAAACCAAAAACCATTCGATACCCATATTGATGGAGTTATGGGGAAACCCTTTATTGATGGGATTTTGAGAAAATATGTACATAATCCGCCATTTTGTAGCGGCAGCCATCTTGAATTTTCAACATCATGGAATACGCAGTTTTATAATGACACCAGAGATAGAGATGAGTTCCAAATTTCAGATCAACTTCAGATCAATTTCAAATCAATAACATTAATCAAATCCAATAATAGTAAGACATTTTTTTCTGAGAACTTTTCACATCAAGCAAACCAATTGTCGAATTTACGCAAAACTGAATCAGCTCGTGCGACACCTACATTAGAGCTCAGAACCACAAAAGTTATGATGTTTGTTTATATTACGCACTTAAAAGCAAGATTCGGTCGTGAATATTCTTTTTATTTCTATTCAGATTCATTTCAACCAATAAATGTCATCAGTATATGGTAAGGAAGTTGGGGTTTTGTATATTTACGATGGTTTCAACACGCGATTTGACCAAAGTCATGGACAGTCTTGGAAAATTTTAAGTTTGATAATGCATACAGGTTATGAATACAGGTAAACTTCGATTCGTACGTTATACATTTCACTTTCAAAATTGTACGTTGTATCGAAAGTACTCACAAACGTAGTCTACAATACATTATTGTGTTGCTGTTTTAGTAATGTTAATGAATAATTTCAATCAGAAGACGAAGCTAGCCTTTCTCATGATGTTTTCCTTCGTACTGTTGATTAAAGCTTGATTCATTTAGAATCCGGAATCACAAAACCAGCTGTATTTCGGGATTTATTGAAAGTACAAAACTTGTTTTAGCATCACAATACAGGTGATTCATTGTTCTATCAGAAAAAAAATATTGAAAAAAATTTTCCTTTACACTTTGGGGATGTGTACGTTATATTGAAGTAAAATGTACGTTATATCGAGGGTACGTTATAACGAGGGTACGTTATATCGAAGTTTCCCTGTAGTGCTAATAATGGCGATGAAATCGATATTATATTAAATCGGCTGATATCATTGATTGTGTAGTATTTTTTAGCGCAACACATGCTACTTATCGTATATCTAGTTGAAAAAAAAATTAAAGTTATAACTCTTATACCAAGCCTTTCTACATAATATACATGCCACATTGTAAAATAATGATTTTCAAACCTTTCCAGCTTGTGAAGAATACTTGAATCCGGAAAATTTGAATTTGAATTTTATACCAAAAAAAAAACAAAACATCATCATTTTACCCGCTGCGCCATCTGGTTGTAAATCTAACGTAAATTCGTCAATAATGATAAATGGAAACATAACCTTTCATGATGGTGTTATCAGACCACTTCAATGTTATCCAGGATGATCTTTCGTAAAGCACACTGCACGCTAGAGACCAAACTTGCTCCTCAACGTACCTAACAAGAACATCGGCACAACTCAAAGCAGATACGTCGGATACCTTAAGATTTTCACCTTCAGGATCAACTGATGCCGAAGTTCGATAAATTTCCTCAGCATAATGGTTCCAAGTGCAAGAGTGAATATCAGCTGATGGGTTGAGCACTTTTTCAACGTTGTCCTCTTTTAGGACCTCAAACTCCTCGTCTTCTTAATTTTTTTATATCCAGTTGGTTTATTCCATTCGCTATGCTCTTCAGCCTTTTTTTTTCATTACGGATGATGGATGATGAACTTCGACAACAAACTTCAGAGTGGACTGAATTAGGTTCTTCGATTCTGAGTGAGAAAAGGGGTAGAAATTGGCCAGGAATGTTATAGAATCAGTTTTGATTTGGGACGCAACGGGAATTTAGCTATTGGTTACTCTCAAATTGGTGAAACAATAACAGCAGAATGTTATAGAGTAATTATATATCAGTTGAACGGAAAAAATGGGTGGGTTATATGATATAACCGCAAGGTTCATGTGGGACTACCTTAGCTTAGTAATCCTTTGTTTGAATTGATTAAATTTTTGATGCAATGAAACAATTCCCGAATTCAATTGAATTCAATATACAGGTCGTGCTCGATTATATACAGTCTCGATTATATGTGATTCGATTATATACAATTTTGGACTCGACTATATACAGTTTGAAAAAAAATATTTTTTTAATGTTTCAAATATGACTTATTTCAAGAAGAAATGTAACCTTTCAACGTTAAGGTGTAATTTAAATGACTAATTCATATACAGTGGGGTAAAAATCGTGATTTTTGAAGATTTTGCTTGAATTTTCACCAAGAATTAATTATATCGATATTGCAGCCAAATTAAGATAGAAAAATAAATCGTTAGAGAGCTTCAATTTGATTGAAATGAAAAAAATCAGGATGACATTAATAATAATAAATTAACAATTACTAACTTTGAAGTTTTGACGTAGGATTACGTCTTTCGGGAACATATTGGAGTACAAATTGAAAATCGAAAATCGAGTACATCGTGAAAATTGTCCAATTTCAAACGCTTATTGCTCAGTCATTTCATGATGGATTGATGACATTTTTGCGTCAATTGAATTCGGCACTCCATAATAATTTTTTATATTGAATAAAATAATATATATCATTAAACTAACTATCAAACAATTGAAAAATCTCAACCCCTATCCTAACGAAAATACCCACTTCTGATTGGTCGAAATTGACGACACATGCGGCGGTTCCCTAACAGAGACATCAAAACCAAGCTGCCTGGGGGAAATCGGCATTGTAAATACATGAAAGTGGGGGGAGCTTTTGCTCCCGCCGAAATGTGTTCCCTAACAGAGACATCAAAACCAAGCTGCCTGATGGAAATCGGCATTTCAAATACATGAATGTCGGGGGCATTTTCATATTGCAAGTAAGGAAGTGATATGATTATTTCTAGCAAATAAAATTTAAATTTGGAACTTTAATGTTGGTTGCTTCGTGAAATTCAATATCAATGTCCGATCGTGTATTGTGAAAAATTTAGCACAAGTGTAAGTGTAAAACTGTATACGATAGCCGTTGTGTTAACCCCTTCCCGTGCAACATCGAATCTCACTCGTGGCGTACTTGCATAACAGGGCTCTAGAACAGAGCAGAGTAGTGAAATCAATTGATTTGTGACGTATTAAATAATACGGGAAGGGGTTAAAAATGACTTGATATATGAAACGATTTACTTCAATTTTCATAAATATAAACCAAGGTGTGTTTCCGCTCGAGAACGTGTCGTTTGGCTTAAGCTGTCTGTTATGTTGTGTTCATTTTCACCCAAGGAAAGTTTAACGGCGAGAAAAATTGGAAAAGTGAAGAAATAGTGATTTCGCATATGCTCTACATATAGTATTAGGTGTTGTTAGTCCAATTGAAATTCGCATAGGGTTGAATAAACAATCAGAAAGTAAAAATTATAAAAGAAAATTACCTTTCCCATTTCAAATATATTTTCGCTATATTAAAGTAATATGTTTTTACTGATGAGAAAAATTGATAATTGTGTTCGGCTTTAATAATTATCTTATATTACATTGGTGATTTTTTTTTTCTTTATTTCATCCATACATATCACAAGAGTCATCTCGTCTAGGATCACAGAGGTGCTCATCATATCTCGTTCCACGTCGGTATACTTTATCTGATACGCACCATCCAACGACTGTTTATCATCCTTCTGTCATCATCACCATTTAAACACTGGTGGAATGAACAAACAATACCCAACAACCAAACAAAACGGCCCTTTTCAGGTCCACCAAATCATTATCAAAGAGTTTAACGATGTAATTCTTCAAACATATCCAAAATCAACAGATAATCCAACGGAATCCTACGTCAATTATGCGGTCGTGTCTCGAACACAACCCTCCTGTTACTTTTTCACTTCCAAAATGTTATTAAAATCCGTTAATTTAGATGTTCCACTACTATATCCTGTATCAAATTTTCTCATCTTTCAAATGAAAGCAACAGAATCGTCTTCCGTAGCGTACTTTGTAATGTAGAGCCAGTTCGAGGCAAAAGAGTCCGAAACAAAAAAAAAGTTCTATAACTCTGTCATTGTTGAAATTCGAACATATGCGTAGAAGGATTTTTTCCATCATATATGATCGTCTATCACCCTCTGATAGAATCTGGATCTTTTTTTTTTCATGTAAAAAAGGTATTTTCTGACTTTAAGGGGATGAATCGAAAATCAAATTCCTCTTTTATATTCAAAAAAAAAAAAAGAAAAATGCATGCAAATAAAAAACGAATAAAAAAATTGTTTTTTTTATTCGATTATATATACTGAAAAGAAATCAGAAACTGTATATAATCGAGTCCGCGCTGTATTTGCTGTATTTTTTGTGAGTAAAAAGATTGTATAATGCCATGTAAGGTCAATTCATGCATTGTGATAGATTATGTTTTTCGTTACAAGTAAATTTAATGACAGCCCTTTTACGGTTGTTATGATGCCTAGGTTAAAATATGTGAACGGAAAACCTTCATTATATAGTAGATGATAGTGCGTATTCGTTTTTGTGAAAAAGTTCGAGCTTTTTTTTTTCAAAATTCGAATAGTTCAAAAATTGCTTGTGGGGCAATGGTGCGCAGTGGCTATGGGGTAAATGTTAACACTAGCTTAATCTTCTTTTATTGACCGTTCTACTTCTGCTGGGATGTGTCAGCGAGCACCTAGGGCGGTTCAGATAGGTATTTAACACTGAGCAGTCTGAGGATCTGACGGACCACTGCAGGGCACTGGACAAAGCTTTCTATGGTATGACTCTTAAAGATATACGATGTCTGTCGTTTGATGTTGCGGAAGCCAACAACCTCCAGCACGAATTCAACCAAGTTGCAAAACTGTTAGGAAGAGATTGGGATTCTAGCTTCATGAGGAACCATCGTCCGTCTCTTCGAACCCCACAACAGCACAACGAAGCAACAGCGCTCCAAGGCAAAGCGTCGGAATCCTCAGAACCGAAATCCAAGATGAGGAATAAAAATAAACAATTGCTCAAAAATAATTCGAAATGAATTTCAAATGAAAAATGTTTTTATTTTCACCGTGCATTCAGTTCAATAACGGTTATGTTTCGTTTATATTTATGTTTTCACAATGAACTTCAAATAAATATTGCTTTTTTCAACAATGAGTTTTAAATAAATCAAGTGAAGGTAACTATGTATTTATAAACTTGATATACAAATAAAAATGATTTGGTGTCCGTTCCTCACGATTTAATTCAAGAACGGAGCACATATTTAAACAGTCAGTAACAGGATTGATGCGTCTTAGTCTGCATCAGGTTTATATGTCAAAAACGAAATTATATACTGCGAGTATAGATTACGTACACAAAAATAATTTTTGTGGGAATCTGAGTATTCGAAATGATTTTTACCAATATATCAATTGTGAGTGGGACGAAGTTCGCTGGGTCAGCTAGTTTGTTGATAAAAACTAATTCTGTTTCAAATCGTGTACATTTTCGGATATCTTATATTGTCAGTCTCCTTCCTCCCAAAAATTTCCACGTGGTATGTTCGACCATAATCCCCACTCTTCTCCACCCATTAAAAGCATAGAATACTCCCTCCTGCCTACTAGACGGTGCCCACACTCTCTAATAACGATGCTTCTCCCGCTTCTGATGATAAAACAATTATTTTTGTTATAAGTTATCGCAGAAGTTCAATTCAAAAAGTGCGCACCTTTGCCCCTACTTTGGGAAATAGATGCGCATTTTTCTTTTTGTATTAAAATAGGTATTTGTCCAACTACAAACACAACTCGAGAAACGCTGGGCGTTATCGCAGCAAATGGTTAACAACATTTTGCCTAATCATCAAATGGTATGCGTGGAAATTCAGTGAGCAGAAGACATGAAGGCATATCCTTCAATGCAATAATGAATAACCGAGCCAAAGCGTTGTGTTCGTACCCACAAGTGTTATCCGTGCTAGGAAAACACTTCACGGAGGGCAAAAAAAATGCGGGTGCAGAAGTACCCCCGGCTTACATGAATCAGAAGCTTTTACTTCTAATTTTTATACTATAAAGGATTTAAATTTGAAAGTTCATTCGTCTCTAGTGTTTGTCGATTTTCCCAGGTTCCTAAGTTTAGGAGACCGTGTTAATGAAACATATTCTAGTTTGCACAAAGGCAAGCGAGTACAAAAGTACTCGAAGTTTGCATTTATTTGCAGAGCCGATTTTCCCAGATATCTTGGTTTTGAAGTCTGTGTTAGGCAAACACATTTCAGTCGGAACAAAAATGAATTGCATGAATTTACAATGCCAATTTCCTCAGACACCTTGGTTCAGAAGTCTGTGTTGGGGAAACACATTTCAGTCGGAACAAAAATTTTCCCGACTTTCATGTATTTGTGTATTTGCAATGCCGTTTGCCCACGCTCCTTTGATTAAAAGTCTGTGTTAGGGAAACACATTTCAGTCGGAACAAAAATACCCCCGACTTTGCAATGTATTTGCAATGCCGATTTCCCCAAGGCTGCTTAGTTTTGGTGGCTGTGTTAGGGAAACCGTAGATCGGACCAATCAAAATGGGGCAGTTAGGGCGTTTAGATAACGCTTAACATTCTACAGTTATTCAATTGCTTATCTAATGAGAAATAACTATTATTAATTGCGATAGAAGCGTAGAAATATTCCCTATCAACTGATGCAAACATCTTTCCGATCCAATAAGAAATGTTCGAGTTATAAGCATTCGGAATCTTTCTTTTTTTCCTGCCTGTTCTGTGTTTTGGTTTTCATTTTACCCCCGATATACTCCGGTTAGACATAGTCCCACGTCAAAACAATCAGAACAAAACCCTCTTTGCAACAGAGTAAAAAACTTTTTTCTCAATTACGATGCACAATTACATACCAACGAAGGTCAAACGAACCAGAACCAGTAAAGGCCAGTACAAACGCTTGGAACGTGCACCCAAATCGCCAGGTCTGGTTCCCTCCGACTCTCATCTTTTATTCCAACGCTGGAAAATTTCTATTTGGAAAGCTTTTGTATCAAATTAAGAATTGGTAGACGTGCATTTTGAAAGTCTTCCATAAAAACACTCTATATTGAATTACATAAATAGAACAATCATTGGGAGAAGTGGATTCAAATAATACTGAAGAAAATGTAATTTTCAAGCAATCGACTGAGTTTATTTTTTGCATTCCCACTCCGCGAACATTTCAACCAGCCTAGTATATCATATTATCCTATTGCTAGTGGATATAGAGGCAGACCACTTGTAAAACGATGACCAGCCCTACAAAGCACTGTCCAACACTATTCTTCCGCTGCCCCGTTTTGTGATGCAAATTGGTCTCACCGAACTCAGGAACTCAGTGAAATGCACCGACGGATAGCACAAAACCGCTTCGGGATCCTTTTATTCCAATTGCGATCATCAGCTGTTTAAATCTCCATAGTTTGTGGATATAATTTTCATCCCGTTCATGCTGTCCATCCATCCATCCATTGATCGACTCGCAAACGGTTTGGAAGCTGCGGTGCGGTTTCAGTTGATCCGCCGCTTGGGGTTCAGTTCAGCGAGCAAACATTTCACAAGCGCCGACGACGACGACGACGACGAGAAGGGCGATAGGGTCGAAGCGAAAATAGTAGTAGTGACGTGCAAATCACTATTATCAGCGGCAGATAAAGTGTACCCACCACTGTTTGGAGCCTCCGCGCGTCCGGAGAATATCCAGTCGGCACTCGGCGGAGCGCAGCTCGGAAGCTGAGTGCAACCGCAACTGCATTATTCTGCAACGGGAAGTAAACGCTAACGGGAGCAGGCGGCATGCTGGGCGTTTAGGTCTTCCTGATTCAGCAGCAGCACTCGTGATTGAGCATTGGGGAGTAGGTCTCACTGCTGTGAATACCGTCGTAGGATGGATCTACCAAAGGGAAAATAGCGAGTTACCTTCGAAATCGTTGAATCGATGCTATTTCCAATCGGAGAGGCTTATGCGGTGGGGAAAAGTTGCGTTGGCATTGTGCAGTGCATCGGAAGGAATCTGAACCACCCAAACGACTAGATAATCACCCGCCGGCGTTGAAGGTGGAACTCTTGCGGCCAAATCGATTACCGCTAGTTTATTTGTGCACCAGTTGGCAGTGAGATCTGACGCTCGCAATGGTCGAAGAAATTTTGCATCGTATCGAATATCATCATGGCAGGGCAAACATTATCTCATCTTACTGAATGTATATTTTAATTCACGAAAAAGTCCAAAGCAAACACCGTCTGAAGGTACCGCGCGCGGGAGCGGATTCCTATTAGATCCAGCAATTAGAAACAATGATCGTTTCCACGAAGCTGGGGGGAGCGCAGTTCATGTCGCTAAGCTAATTGGCATCAACAATGGCCCAAACCGAGAAACAAAAACAACCGAATAAAATCGATTTCCGCCGGGGGATGGATGAAACAAGAGCTAAGATCCGCGCGAGATGGCGACGTCCGAAAGCGTCTAAATTAGATCGTTCACAAGACATTAAAACAAATCTCATCATCAATCCACTTTAATAAATGACCCTTGCCTGCCCCGCGCTCGGTTCAAGCTCCTGGCCACCGCCCGGAAGGGTCAGCGTCTGTCTCTCACTCACTCTCTGTCTCTCTCTCTCTCTCTCTCTCTCTCTCTCTCTCTCTCCCGGGGTAGAAAAGCACTTTCCGTTTGATGGCTTTTCTGCTCGCCGAAAACTGGCCATTAATCAAAAAGGCTCATATTCTCCATCGCATCTTTCCGCTGTAAGGCTGCCTCATGTGGCTCTACTTCACTTAGTGATGCTGGCTGCTGTTGCTGCTGGTGGTGGTGGTATTGTAGTTCCGATTGATCACCAAGCCAAGCCGACCGAGAGGCTATGACTAAAACAAAAGAAGGAAAAAAGGAGCGGCGCGTCGAAAAAGGCATCGAGCATAAACAAAACCGAATGGACGACTTTCGGATTTTGGGCCACGACACGATGGACGCGCGGATGGGTGGATAAAAGCTTTGGGCAGACCGACACTAGTACCGATTGCCGAGTGCGGTTCGGTTTGAGGTTTAGAAGTATTGCTAATATATTTTTTCCTGTAAAAATATTTTTTTTTGTGAGAAACATAAATTATTCGACTGAAAGATGATCGTAAGGGAAATCAATTAGTAATCAAGCATATCACAATACCATTAGGAACTCAAGCCGATTAATCGGCTGTTCAAATCTTCTTTAGAAAGATTGCTCCGCCTTCTTGGGATACCACAACATTTGCTTTTATAGATAATGTGAGAATTATTTATGAAAAGTGGGCTAGTAAATCACCAGATCAGAATTCCAATCGGTTGTCTGATGAACCAAGCCTAGGACTTTCCTCAACTGATGTATTACAGTAGAACCTCGATTATCCGCGAATAACCGGCGCGAAAAACGAAAATCGCGGATAACACGACAAAGGTTTAAAAATGAGATGCACACACCCAATAAAGATATTTCAGCATGAAAACTATGTTTTATCAATACAGTAATCTTTAAACTATACATATTTGAGGTCGTGTGCACGCGAAAACGCCTTTTCCGAGCAAGGACAGATGATAATCGCAATCATCTTCGTCCAATTGAAACCTTGAACAACGAATGCCAGACTGCATCGTTTCGTAACTACATTGCCCACTTGGAGATGACCGCGAAGCAAAATATCTCTGCTTTCTGGATGCATGTTCGCAATAGTAAACGGTGAAAGCAATTCCCCGCTGAGATGACGTTAAGAGACCAGACTGCTGATTCTCCGAACGGTGTAGCTTATTTGTTCGCTGATTTTTTCGAAAGTGTGTAAAGCACTAGCTCACCAGCTTTTTCACCTGTCAGCATCAGAGACTGCCCTACGTTGAATGAATGTGAGTTGAATTGAATCTACCACTTTTCAACATAACGAAATTCGAAATTTGGACTATTTTGAATAAACTCGACGCTTCCAAGGGACCCGGAGGCGACAATCTCCCACCATTGTTTCTGAAGGAATGTGCGGAGTCTCTGAAAAAGCCAGGGTCAACGATTTTCAATATGTCGCTTCGCCACAGTGTTTTCCCGATGCTATGGAAGACAGTTTCTATCTGCCCGATAATTAAAACAGATTCGAATCATCTCGTGGAAAATTACCGTGGTATCTCCATTTTGTGTTGCCTGGCGAAAGTGTTAGAGGAATTAGTGCACAACGTTCTCTATTCAGCATCTCGAACAACTATCTCCGAATTTCAACATGGATTCGTAAAGAAGCGGTCAACCACAACAAACCTCATGGCGTTCACCAGCTTTATATCATCTGAAATTAAGAAAAAGCAACAAGTAGACGCCATTTATTTCGATTTCTCGAAAGCGTCCGACAAAGTACCTCACGACCTCGCCATTACTAAACTTCGTCACCTGGGTTTCCCTCACTGGATCACAGAGTGGTTGCGTTCCAATCTGACTGAGTGGAAGGCGTTCGTCAATATCAACGGTTCGCATTCTCGTGTGTTCCCAATCACATCCGGTGTGCCCTAGGGCAGCGTGCTGGGGTCACTCATTTTCGTGCTGTTCGTGAACGATCTGTGCTTCTGATTGAAATCACGAAAGCTGCTTTACGCCGACGACCTGAAGATTTACAGATCCGTCGCATCTCACCTCGATTGCTGTGCACTTCAGGCCGATATTAATGAATTGCAAAAATGGTGCGTTGAGATCGGTATGGAGCTAAATGTGAAAAAGTCTAAGTCTATCGCATTTTCTCGCCGACAATCACGAATCGAATTCATGTATTCAATCGGGTCCGTACCCCTGGAGTGTGTTCTTTCCATCCGCGATCTCGGTGTGACCATCGACAACAAGCTTCGATTCAACGAACACATCAACGTAACCACAGGAAGGTGGTGGAAGGAAGACAACGAAAGGACGATTGCGAGGATACACACACCAACATACACCCCACCCTGAGGAGAGTGCATTGCCGTTAAGCAAAGAGGTTTTTTTTCGCGTGCTAAGAGTTTAGGAAGCAAGAAGCTAAAAAGAAAGCGTTTATATTTTGTAAATTGTTGTATAAATAAAAAATGTGTAGAAAGTATTAAGTGTTTAATTTGTTATTAACCGATTTTCCATACCTCGCATCGCACGCGGCACTGGGCCGCTCGGAATCATTCCGTGGTAACGCACTCTCTCCTAAGTAGCATAACTGCTACTTTTGTTGAGATTTGCAGATTCGTTGACCTTGCGTGTCAGCCCTGGAAAGTTTGCAATCAAACACGCACAAACAGGATCGCGTAGCTTATACAGTCCACTGCTTGGTGAAACCACAATACTGCTCATTACTTCGTAGTATCTTGGAGTATGCGGTATGCGTGTGGGCTCCATTTCACACAACCCAAACAATCCGAATGGAGAGAGTGCAACGCAGCTTCATTCGTTACGCCCTTCGCTCATTTCCGTGGTCTGACCCAACGAACATGCCCGATTATGAAAGCCGTTGTAGACTTATCGCTCTCGAAACGCTTGCCAGACGATCCAATCTACAGCGGGGTTTTGTCTTTGATTTGATTTCGGGAAACAACGATTGTCCATCATTGGTGTCCAATGTTTCGTTTCATGCACCTTCCCGTCAACTTCGTGAGCTTCGTGAGCGTGACTTACTGTTCATTAGACGACATAGAACCTGTTATGGTCTCAATAATCCGTTGGATGTTTGTCTTCGTTTGTTCAATAGTGTTCGTGCAGTGTTTGAATTTGACATGTCTGAAAATGTATTTAAAAATAGGATTAAGGATTATTAGGTTAAGATCAGTCTGTGGAAACGTTTTCTAACATTCGAGATGTTACAAATAAATAACAAAAATACCCTCCACTGACAAATTTCGGAAAGCCCAATCGAATTACTATGGAACTCGTTTTCGCGGAAATCAAGAAAGAGAGAAGTTGGCTGCCTAAGAACAAATTGTAGAGCGGTTTAAGAGCTTTAATTTGGTTGATAGAAATCATCAAGTTCATTATGATTTTTTGGGATAAAATAAATAATAAAACCTTCAAAACCACTATCTTTAAGTTTTTCACTCCCAAAATGTTATGAAAAGCCACTTATTTAGATGTTCGGAAGCTATATACTGTACTAAATCTTCCCATCTTTCAAATGGAAGTAACAGAATTGTCCTACTTAATGTTCTTATTGAAGTAGAGCCAGTTTAAGAAAAGCAATTTCCGGAACAATAAAGAAGCTCAACAACCCATTGTTGCTCATTGTTGAAATTCAACCATATGCGTAGAAGGCTTTTTTTCACGTAATATGATCCATCACTTTCTGAGATATTCTGGATAAATTTATTTTTTTTACATGCCAGAAAGGTGATTTCTGACTTTAAGGGGATGAATCAAAAATTAAATTCTTCTTTTTATTCAAAAAACAGGAAGTGGGTTATATCTATGGTATAACCGCAAGGGTGACGTAGGACTATCGTTGATTTAGAGATCATTTGTATGAAGTTGAATCTGAATTCATTCTGAATGAGAACTGGAGAACTTCGAAAACGAGAGCGTTACGTTGGAGGCACAAGGTTTTATGCATCCAATATTGGATACGGAAATATCCTACTGATGGGGAAGAATAATCTTCAGAAGCTATCCTGTTGATTGCGATTGATTGAAAAATCACAAAACCTAATGTATTTGGTCACAGTGTTACATGGATAGAAAACAATAAAATAAACTCATTCATATGAATGTAATTTTAAATTCCCAGAGGAACTGGCAGATTATTTTCAGTAACGATTAGATATTTCCACATTTTCCTCGATACTGGAAGCCCACCAGTGGTTAATGCTAACTCGATAACCATATGTTAATAGCACTTGATTGAAACATATTTGGTCACAGTGTTACATGGATAGAAAACATTCAAATAAACTCTTTCACATGAATGTATTTCTAAATTCCTAGAGGAACTGGCAGATTATTTTCCGGATCTTTCTCGATCCAAACGGAAAGAATTCCGTGCGTGTATGTGTGTGTGTGTAGCGGCTGCTTCGAGATCTTCCCGGGGAACCGTTTGTAGCATCACTCTCCTCCTGATGGATTCCCTTCTGGCCTAAGGTGCACAAACAGGCTCTTGGTGACACCGTTCATCCGCGCTTTCATGATAAATGAAGAGCTTCACCACAACAGCGACAACATGCTCCAATCGCTGTTCAATTAGAACTGAGTGGATTTCCGAGCGGCGCTCGCTTATATACCGATTGGTGATTTCAATAGCCTATTTTGAAAGCAAATTTAAGACTATTGAAACAAGTTTTTGGATCAGAAAGTAACAAGTATAGAACGCGTAGACATTTTATCTTTCGAATGAAGTGTTTAACATACCATTTCGTTCAGTTGTTTAGGAGCTATTAACACTCAAAATCTCGGTCTTCGGCGTAACGCTTTCGTTTTCGAAACTTTTTACACCCCGGTATAGAAATGAAAGACGTAGTCCTACGTAAAAACAAAAAATATGTGTAATAAAAAAGCAATTGTTTGTTTCACTCGCTTATATACAGTTAAAGAAATCGAAGACTGTATATAATCGAGTCCGCCCAGTACATGAAAACATTTAAAAAATGAAGCAAGAATTGAACATTTAAAAAAAAATTGTTGAACGGTTGCATTGTAGTGAAATATACTAATGATACAAATAATGTTCTAAAAACTAGAAAATAAAAAAACATTTTTTTTTACGTAGAACTACGTCTTTCATTAAGGGTGCCAAATCAGAAAACAGGTCACGTTTTTATGAAATAAAGTTAACGGTAACCACTGTTTTTACCGCGAACGGATTTTGACGATTTAAATACCAAACAAACCGGAAATTCTCTAAGATTTGTTTGCTATGCTATATATCACAATTCCCTTTAAAGCAATGAACATCGCTTTTTCTCCCTTGTTTTGTTTGGTGGTGCAAATTATGCAGCCGCGATTATAAATATAAACAAAAAGGGAGGGAGCGGAAGATTTCGCTGCATTATAAAATAATATCCGAAGTTATAAACAAGCCACTTGAATGAAATAACAGCGTAGTTCTACGTCAACAATGCGGTCGTGTCTTGGACACAACCTCCTATAATTTTTTAAGTTAAACGGTTTCATCGTGGTTAAAAGTAATAATAATACAGATAATGTACTAAAAACTAAGAAATATTTAGGTAGTAGCAGTAAGTGGTTATCACACCACTTCTTTCATTAATCTAGGGTATTGATGAGGCTAACCTAAAATCGTTAACCACAGATAGTTGTTTCATCCTTTTTTTATTAATCCGTTTATTTTCACAGGCTCAGTTACATAAGTTTAAAGGAGCCAAACTCTTAACTATATTTTAACTAAAATATATTGACGTGTTGTTACGGTTTAAAAATGAAACCAGAACAAAATTAAATTATTGAAACTCAATAAGAACCGAATGAAACAAAAAGATGAAAAACCAACCAACAACTAACCAAAACTAACTCAACTGCTACAACGCATGCTGTCAAAGAAAAGAAAACAAATAGTTGTCAAATTAAACAGCAAAAACCTTGGACCGGTTGGGATATTTCCGGTCTCCAAATGACTGCAGAAAGAAAAAAAAAGAAGGAAAGAAAAAACTACGAGAGAAAGAAAGAGAGAGAGAGAGAGAGAGAGAGAGAGAGAGAGAGAGAGAGAGAGAGGAGAAAGCGAAATAAAAGGTTTGAGCCGTAAAGGGAGGTGGAAGAGATTCGACTCCTTCTGAGCGCACGGACCGTCGAAGGAATCGAATCGTGGCAGATTCGAGAAAAGAAATTCTAAAAGTGAAGTGCGAGAGATAATTGGGGACGGAAAGTTGCTGCTCCCGGGAACCGTCCAAGTCGGGCGACATCCACCCTCCTCGCTGGAATACCGACGGAGCAGGTACCTAAAAGATGAGCCGGTGGAGAGCGAGCACCCACCGTTATCGCTGCTCCACACGCACACAGGTGAGTCGGTTGAACGTTTTGGAGGCCAGTACAATGAGGTCTGGTAGAGCCTGGCCCCCGCTCATCGTATCTGGACCGATGAGACCGACCCCTGTGTGCGGGCATCGTGCGTGAGTAAAAAAAAAACCAACCTCTCTCTCCAACTTACCTGAGGTCTAAAACTTACCTGTAAACACTTACTTGGATTCCTGCTCGGCCGCATCGACTATCCGCTAACCTGAAAAATAAAGAAAATTAAAATTAATAAAATATACTTACCATTCTCTTCTTATTAAAAGTTAAATCCGGGAAATTTTATGGTTCTATCTTCTACCGTATTAATCGTGAGTCCGCTTCGTTCTTGGTTGAATGCCGACCCTGAGGTTAACTTCCACCTCTGAGCTAGCCGCATGTTACAATGTTTCCTTAATTCTATGGTTTATAAAATAGGAAACCGATTACTCGCGGTCGACTCGAGTTTAGAAGGGTGACAAATTTTCATTTGGAAAAGGTTGTGATGTAAGGAGATTGTAACAATGTTCACACTCATACTCACATTCACATTCACATTCTCATTCACACTCACACTTCACACTCAATTCTTGAAACTACCCTTACATCTAATATGTATTACAATTTAACTTATCCTAATGTTAGTAGGAAGGGAACCGATAGCTCGCGAAGTACGAAAAGGAGGGGAAAAGGATGTAAGAACAATCACACTCGAAGATCGATAGCTTTAAGGAAAACATATATTTGGGACATGTAACCAAGGTCTAACCGAGCCAACACATCTCTCACCGGCACATTGGGCTGCCTTTCTCTGGCTGCCTTCCACGACCAAACAACGTGTTCGATGTCGTGGTAACCATGGCCACAAACGCAGAGATTGCTGCTGACAAGATTGAAACGGAAGGGTAGTGCATGGACTCGTTCATAGTAAAACACATATGAACACGATTGATACGCCCATACTTTGCATCAATCTCCGATTGATGATAATCTAGAATTCCATGGATATCCAGCTTCATGGACAGATCTAAATGTGCAGAGGAATCAATATAGTCAGGAAAACAAACACGGTTAGGAATATACGAAGAAGGATCAACCTGCATGGAAATAAATTCATGATATAAGCTCATGATTCTAGAACTAAAATTTAGCTCTATCAGCTGCTCAAAATTTCCGATCACCAATGGATTCATAACATTACACTAAGGGGGGGGGGGTCTTAGAGAGGTGGGTGGAGTGTTTAATTATCATAGAAACATTTATTGTACCCTAAAACCTTGATATGTCAAATTAGGTTCAATTGTTTCTTGTCCCCTAAAACTTCCATATGCCAAATTTGGTTCAGTTTGCTAGATGTGTTTTTGAATTATGCAGAAATTTGTGTTTCATTTGTTATGGCAGACACCTCCCCCCCCCCTCCCTCAAAGAGATGGGAGGAGTGTCTATTCACCATGGAAACGGTTCGAGTCTCCTAAAACATTCGCATGACAAATTTGATCCCATTTGCTTGATTAGTTTTCGACTATGTAGAAATTTGTCTTTCATTTATATGGCAGCTCCCCCTTAGAGAGGGGGAGGAGTGTCTAACCACCATAGAAACATTTATTGCACCCTAAAACCTTCACATGCCAAATTTGGTTTCATTTGCTTGATTAATTCTCGAGTAATGCAGAAATTTTGTGTTTCATTTTAATGACACCCCCCCCCCCTTCCCCCCTTAGAGAGAAGGTTGGAGAGTCTAACTACCATAGAAACATTCATTGCACCCTAAAACCTCCATATGCCTAATTTGGTTTCATTTGCTTAATTAATTCTCGAGTAATGCAAGAATTTGAGTTTCATTTGTATTGCAGCCCCCTTAGAGAGGAGGGGTGGAGAGTCTAACCATCATAGAAACATTTATTGCACCCTAATACCTCAATGTGACAAATTTGGTTTCATTGCTTGATTGATTCTCGTGTAATGCAGAAATTTGTGTTTCATTTGTATGGCAACCCCCCTCTTAGAGAGGGGGGATGAGTATCTAGGTACCATAAAAACATTTATTGCACCCTAAAACCTCCACATGCCAAATGTGGTTTCATTTGCTTGATTAATTCTCGAGTAATGCAGAAATCTGTGTTTCATTTGTATGGCAGCTCCCACTTAGAAAGGGGGGGGTGGGGGCGTGTGGTGAAAAGACTAACCACCACCATTTAGACAGAACCATTTATTGCATCCTATGGGGCAAAGGTGCGCATTTGTCTTTTTCTATCAAAATAGATATTTGTCCAATTACAAACACAACTCGAGAAATGCTTGTACTACGTTTCGATGGTAATATATATAGATACAATTTGGTAAGCAAACGGAATTTTATTTTCTTTTATTTCAAGAATTATTGGACGACAACAGTTAGGTGCGCTCCTTTACCCCGCATTACTCTATAAGATCTTCGGGATGTGCTCCCTACCAAGTGCCAGTAATTGTTCGGAGAAAGTTTATTCTTTGTTATCATTTTTACACAGATACTTTATATGGGTCCCAAGTACATTTCTAGTCGAACCAGACCCCTTAATACTTGGATGACATAGCATGAGTGATCGGTTTACCCTAAAGTTGAAGCTTTTGTTTTGCTGGTCTAGGCTTCCTAGAAAAGACGACCAGTTCTGTTTTCTCCGTGGAGAACTCAATCCCTAGACCAATCGAAAGACCAGGTTGCAAAATTGTTCAAAGTATCTTGTTGTGCTCATATTTACATTGTCAATGTTGAAAGAATATTGCTTATCGATGGTCGAGAGAACATCAGTATTGCAACCTATTTTCGTTGACATTTTTCATGCAATTGAACAACAATGCATTAGTACCATGATAGTTCCATTAATATCATATAGGCGTGTAAAGAACATTGCAGCTAATCCAAACAATATTTAGCCGATTCGCTAGAGCCTCTATTAGCACTTAAAATCTCATCATCGCGGAAGGATTACCAGTGCGCGTGATCCTTCCCCAACGATAGCAGACCTTAAAGCCTCTCCGCGCGAACCGCGTCGTTCGCCCCATTCCCTACGTATTCCCGGGCTCCCACCACCGGTAGCGTCCATTCTAATGAGTTGTTTAATGTGCGGCAAAATTACTATCATCGTGGGCTCATGTGGGCGCCTCACGCTGGACTGAGATGGAATTACCCATTCGTTCGTTCGTTCGTGATTCCTCTCCGGTTGCTGCGGGGTGCTCTTCTTGCCGGAAAGGCAACATTTGATAACATTTCGGTAAGATTACCGAGCGAATGGCTTGATGGATTGATGGAAGCTGCGCAGCGCTCCAAATTCGAGGAGACCGGTGGAAAATAAAACCAAACGAACACGGACGAATGCTCGGTATAGACATCGCTGGAGGGTGGAAATTAAAACCTCATTTGATTTAATTGATATTAGATCCCGAGTGGCTGTGGAACGCACCAATTCTCGACCTGGAGTTGTTGGATTGAAGAACTATTAAAATGACATTTACCGGAGGGAAGAAAACAAAAATAATTCAGGTCATTCTAACGATTCTTCTCGGTTGATCTCCCGAGCTGTTCCTTTTCGCACTCCTACGTACCACCAAACACTGGTCCTTGTGCGCCGTGAATCAAAACATCATTCGGCTGTGCAATTTAAACAAACAGGTACACAGGACAGGCCATTAACCGAGAACTAAGAAGGTATAAATTCGTCCGAGGGTTATCGAACTACAAACCACATAAAAGTGTGTAATTATTTATCAATTTGCGCGCGCCCGCTTCACTAGATTCGATCACTCTGTTTCCCGAAAAGATCAATCTCATTTTCCTTCTCATTATGTTGAAAAGGTCCGAATCTATGAACCGCGCGGGGTCGTAATACACAGGGAAAGCATGATTTTTCATATTTGCCTAAGCCTAGCGAAACCCTGTTTTTTTTAATTACGGCCCTCTTTTCAGTTTCGCTTTGATGCCCCTCTCGTTTGAAGTCGATGCGATGCGATCACGACGGTCAGGAAGTCTCAGGAGCGAGCAAAGCGATCGATTGATTGATCTTTCTTCGGCCAGAGAGCTTTCTTCCTGAAGGGTTCCGTGACATATAGAGAAGGTGAGAGGGAGACTCGGAGAGTCGATGAAATCGGTAGGGCTTGGGGCGGTGCGAGACGTTTTGCACATTTCGCTTAAGTGCGTTTTTGGAAAACCATTTACACGGACCCGACCGGCCTGACCGACCTGACCGGATTTGATGGATGCGGCACCGGCAACTCTTTCAATTTTCGGTTTAATTTCATCAGCTTTCGCGGCAGCGGCAATCGTTTTGCTGGCGTCAGTCGAGTCGCGATGGGGGCAGCATGGATGGATGACGTAGTGGCTACAGACCGGCTGTACAAAAGTCGAAAATTCCATTAAGCAACATATCGCTGGAGATGAGTTTTCGAAATTCTAGACCGCGAGTATGACATTTTACAAATACAGAAGCGATGCCACGGCAACAATACGCTGCCCAAATGGAGTCTTCAAATGAGTGGAGACCGATGGGGAGAGCCTGGGCGTCTCCAAACGTCCACCTTTTTTCGGCTACTTAATTTAATTAAGTTTTATATGTATACATATACACATGCTCGACGCTGCTTTCGGCGACTTCTTGGCGGGCCGGTCAGAGACGCAGCAATCGATGGGTTGAAGGAGTCGTCTAAATCTGGCGCGGCGTCAGATTGGGTTTCGAATTGCTTCTCATGAATAATAAATTTAGACGTATGCAAAGTTGTGTGCTCTGCTGGAAGCATTGATTAACAGGGATGGGATCGAGCTGAAGAGGTAGATTCGCTAAGATGTGAGTATCAAAACAATGCATCGTGCGAGTTTATTTACGAGAGTGTGTTGTTCGGCTGGTTTCTCTGTTCTCTGTTTTCGATCTTACATTTATGATTGCCAAATTTTAAACGATTATAATTAGTCTCCTACACTTTCATTTATTCCAATTTTTTTCGATTATATAAAGTCTACAATTTCTTTTCACTGTATATAATCGAGTGAAAAAAACTTTTTTCAACGTAGGACTACGTCTTTCATTTCTGTACCGGAGTGTAAGTTCAAAGTTTCGAAAACGAAAGAGTGATGCTGGACTGCAAGGTTTTGAACGTTAATACTTCTTTACCGGCTGAATGGAGTGGTATAATAATCACTTCATCCGAAAGATAAAATGTGAACGAATTATATGATTATCACTTATTGGTCCAATAAATCGTTTCAATAGCTTAAAAATTGTTTTGAAAGCAAGCTATTGAAATCATAACAATCTAGCTCATTGATGATGATCGGTGATCGCAATGTGTTCCCGAACACGGACGCAAAATCTAGGCACCTGGAGAAACCGTCATATCGAATACATGCGAGCTGTGATTTGTTTTGCTCGCTTGCATTAGTGTTTGGGAAACCATAGCGGACACACGCAAGGTGTGAGTACTTCCACTCGCATCAGTTTCTGTTCTGCTTTCGCATGGAACAGTCATGAAAAATTGTTTGCGTGTGAATGCGTCCGAGCGAAGGAATATTCGCACCCATTCACGCATTCGGCTTGGTGTTCCCTTGATGCAATCAAGTAGCATCAGTTTATGTTCTACTTTCGCGTGGAACAGTCATGAAAAATTGCCACCGATCTGTATTTCGATCGATTCGAAATATTTCGAACGACTTGATAAAATACCATTCTGTATTCCGTTCGAGTTATTTTTGCATTTCGTTTGATCTGTTTCTCTTTGAACTTTATATGGGCAAAACGTTCGGGATAGGGAACGCGAAATCATAACTCGAACGGAATAACAGTTTCAAACGAAATGGAAATCCATCGGAATACAGAATAGGACTGATAGACTTTATTTCGCTTTCACCGTGAAATGGCGCCCTCAGTTTCTATTCTGCGTATGGAGTGATCATGAAAAATCTCGTGTCATTCTCACGAAAACAAAAATGAATCATGTATCAAACATCTTCAGTTGCTTTTACAAGGCCACTTAAATTCCATCGGTTCGTTTCGGGACCATCAACAAGTTCGAAAGAGTTGAATTTTATGTTAGTAACAATTCTATACTTATACTCATCCATCCACATACTAACAAGAAAAACTTTCCGCAATCTTTCAAAATATTCATTCATTCATGCATTAAAAATTGATTCAGATCCAATTTCAAATAAATGATTGCCGAGCCAATGGTAGTCCTACGTCTACCTTGCGGTTATATCACAGATATATAACTTCTTGTTTTACTTGTTTTTATGCATATATTTTTTGTTCTTTGAATAAAAAAGAAAAAAGTCACAGGAGGGTTGTGTTCGAGACACGAACGCATAATTGACGTAGGATTCCGTTGGATTATCTGTTGATTTTGGATATGTTTGAAGAATTACATCGTTAAACTCTTTGATAATGATTTGGTGGACCTGAAAAGGGCCGTTTTGTTTGGTTGTTGGGTATTGTTTGTTCATTCCACCAGTGTTTAACTGGTGATGATGACAGAAGGATGATAAACAGTCGTTGGATGGTGCGTATCAGATAAAGGATACCGAAGTGGAACGAGGTATGATGAGAACCGCCCTCTGTGATCCTAGACGAGATGCCTCTTGTGATAGGTATGGATGAAATAAAGAAAAAAAAATCACCAATGTAATATAAGATAATTATTAAAGCCGAACACAATTATCAATTTTTCTCATCAGTAAAAACATGTTACTTTAATATAGCGAAAATATATTTGAAATGGGAAAGGTAATTTTCTTTTATAATTTTTACTTTCTGATTGTTTATTCAACCCAATGCGAATTTCAATTGGACTAACAACACCTAATACTATATGTAGAGCATATGCGAAATCACTATTTCTTCACTTTTCCAATTTTTCTCGCCGTTAAACTTTCCTTGGGTGAAAATGAACACAACATAACAGACAGCTTAAGCCAAACGACCCGTTCTCGAGCGGAAACACACCTTGGTTTATATTTATGAAAATTGAAATAAATCGTTTCATATATCAAGTCATTTTTAACCCCTTCCCGTATTATTTAATACGTCACGAATCAATTGATTTCATTACTCTGCTCTGTTCTAGTGACCTATGTTATGCAAGTACGCCACGAGTGAGATTCGATGTTGCACGGAAATTTTTCACAATACACGATCGGACATTGATATTGAATTTCACGAAGCAACCAACATTAAAGTTCCAAATTTAAATTTTATTTGCTAGAAATAATCATATCACTCTCCTTACTTGCAATATGAAAATGCCCCCGACATTCATGTATTTGAAATGCCGATTTCCATCAGGCAGCTTGGTTTTGATGTCTCTGTTAGGGAACACATTTCGGCGGGAGCAAAAGCTCCCCCCACTTTCATGTATTTACAATGCCGATTTCCCCCAGGCAGCTTGGTTTTGATGTCTCTGTTAGGGAACCGCCGCATGTGTCGTCAATTTCGACTAATCAGAAGTGGGTATTTCCGTTAGGATAGGGGTTGAGATTTTTCAATTGTTTGATAGTTAGTTTAATGATATATATTATTTTATTAAATATAAAAAATTATTATGGAGTGCCGAATTCAATTGACGCAAAAATGTCATCAATCCATCATGAAATGACTGAGCAATAAGCGTTTGAAATTGGACAATTTTCACGATGTACTCGATTTTCGATTTTCAATTTGTACTCCAATATGTTCCCGAAAGACGTAATCCTACGTCAAAAATAATTTTTGATTAATCTCTTTAAAGTCAGAAACACCTTTTTTACATGGATAAACAAAGGACCTGGCTGGGTAAGGAAGCAAAAAGTGCCCCCAAACCAAATCGCCTGCTCTATGGAAAATATTGAATAGGGTACCGAATAAGAAATTTTGAATATTTTTTGAATCACTAAGATTTACCATAGGATCTATGGTAAAAAACATACTTTAAATTTTTTTGTACGCCATTCTCAATAGCTTCGAGATAAAAATTTGAAAAAAATACTGAAAGTGCATCTTACTATGGTGTATCGAGAAATATTTTCAAAAAAAAATTTATCGAAAATTTAAGTACAGGTCGGACTCGATTATCTGGGATTCGATTATCCGGAATTTTAGACTCGATTATCAGGAGTATTTTGTTTTTGATTTTCGGAAATTTTGAATAATTTGTATAATAATTCCATATTGAATAGCAATGCAAATGCAATAGCAAATGAGAGGGCTTGACTAGTAGAATACAGTTATTTATGAAAAATGCAAACCTAAGACGGCGGCCACTAAAAAAAATAGTGGCAATAGCGGTAGACGATTCCTGGTGAAAACTCAGGCAAAATCAAAAATGCAAATCCAAAATGGCCCCCATTATAAAACGGCGCCATATTTTTTTTCAAAGTCCCATCACTATGGGTATCAAATGAAAGTGCTCGATTGGTAGAACACTTTGTCCATAGTAGATCATGAAAAATCAAAAACCAAGATGACCACAGTTCCCAAATAAACAATTACTTTTTAATGGTTTCATTCAGCTTGCCCTGTTTGTATGTATGTTTGAATGTTTGTATAGTTGTCCCACATTAATAGAAAATTGATCCTGTTCCTGTTGACTGATTGATCTGAAATTTGGAACATACTTCTAATTCTACTGTCATTATAAAACTGTGTATTCCATGATCTTGAAAAATTCAATTTGGCCACCGCTAAAAAATAGCTGAATGGCTTGACTTATCTTATGAACAACATAAATTCGAAAAGGTCGCCGCCATAAAATGGTCACTATGTATTTTTTGCAATTCCCTTAATATTGATATCAAATGAAATGATTTGATTAATAGAATACAATACATCATCGAAATATTCCAAAGAAAGTTAGGTAAGATACAAAAATTAAAAAAACATTAATTTTTTGAATGGTTCTAATGTAGAGAAGTATACTAATGATACATATAATTTACTAAAAACTAGAAAATAAAATAAGTACAAAAAACTTATCAAGTTGAACGGTTCAATGTACTAAGAGCTAAAAAATAAATTGGCAAGTAGCTAGTAGTTATCACATCCGTTCCTTCATTAATATAGGGCAATAATGAGACTAAAATATGATGAAAAAGTATATGATGTAAGAACTAACTGTGGATAATGGAAATGCAACGTTTATTTCTTACCTAATTTTCTTCGGAATATTTTCATAATGTACTATATTCTATAAGTCAAATCATTTCATTTGATTTCGATATTGAGAGAATTGCAAAAAATACATAGTCGATCATTTAGTGGCGGCGACCTTTTTGAATCTATGTTGTTTATTATGTTTCGTGTTCTCCATGCCAAGTCATTCAGCCATTTTGTTTTTTGTTATCAATACCTTCAAACATTCACGTTTTCTTACTAAGCGCAAGTTCATGAGTCCAATCGCAGAACTGTTCATTGATTGATCTCCTAATCGACCCCGTTGAATTTACCTTTTACAAAAAAATGCCTAATACTTCTACCAAAACTCATCATTATAATATCAGATTATTTTCAGACACAATTCTCGTTCAAGATTTTTCAACCACTTGCAAATAACATGTTTCTCCGTTACATGGAATAAATGTTTGATACAGAAAATATGATAGAATAAAGACAGACCCCTCCCCCCTTCTCCCCTTATAGAGGGGGGGAGAAGTGTCTATTCACCATAGAAACGTTTCGTGCCCCCAGAATATGCACATGCCAAATTTGGCTCCATTTGCTTGATTATTTTTCGAGTTATGCAGAAATTTTTTCATTTGTATGACAGCCCACCCTAAGAGAGGGGGGAGGAGTGTCGAACCGCAATAGAAACATTTATTGCGCCCTAAAATCTCCAGATGCCTAATTTGGTTGCATTTGCTTGATTAATTCTCGAATAATGCAGAAATTTGAGTCTCATTTGTATGGCAGTCCCCCCTTAGAGAGGGGGTGGTGTGTCTTACCACCATAGAAACATTTATTGCGCCCTAAAATCTCCAGATGCCAAATTTGGTAGTATTTGCGTGATAAATTCGCGAGTAACGTAGATATTTGATTTTCGTTTGTATGGCAGCCCCCCCTAGAGAGGGGGTGGAGTGTCTAACCACCATAGAAACATTTATTGCACCCTAAAACCTCCACATGCCAAATTTGGTTGCATTTGCGTGATTAATTCGTGAGTAACGTAGAAATTTGTGTTTTATTTGTATGGCAGCCCCCCCTTAGAGAGGGGGGAGGGGTCTCAAATTATCACGAAAACCTTGCCCGGCCCCAAAAACTCCTACATACCAATTTTCATGTTCAGTAGTTTCCGAGTCCATAAGAATCAGACAGACAGACAGACAGACAGACAGAAATCCATTTTTATATATATAGATGCGATTTTTTCAGAATTTTAACAGTCATTCCATGCTAAATTGATATAGTGGTTCTCAGATTTTCGTGAATTGTGGTAGTTATGTTCCTTATCGCAAAATACTAGACCCGTATTTTTTATTATGGTGCCCATTTTCATTTTAGAGTGGTCCGAAAAAAAAATTTTCCCCTTTAACATATCCCAAACCAATCAAAGCAATCAAAGGGGTGTTTTTTTTTGTTCTTGAGTAATGATTCTTCAAAACTCCATAGAGCCGGTGATTTGGTTTGGGGCACTATTTACTTCCCTACCCAGCCAGGCCATTGAATAAAATCTTCATAATTTTCAGTTTATTTTCATTAAAGGGTGTGTCACATCAAATTGCATCACGGAAAAAACGCTGTAGAAATTCGCCCAGTAGACCGATCCTTTTGAAAATTTTAGACAGTAAAATAAAAACTATTAAACAACTTTTGGCATTTTCTTTTTATTCATACTTCGAGCCCAAGCCCGTATGCTCGCACCTTTCTCTTTACCCCGTCCATAAGGTTCTGTACAACGTCAGGTTGTAGTTTTTTTGAACAGAAATCCATTTTCTCTTGAAGTCCGCCACGTATTTGACAACTTTTGGGTTCTTCCGGAGGGCCTGCTTCATAATCGCCCAATATTTCTCTATTGGACGAAGCTCCGGCGCGTTGGGCGGGTTCATTTCCTTTGGCACGAAGGTGACCCCGTTGGCTTCGTACCACTCCAACACGTCCTTTGAATAGTGGCACGAAGCGAGATCCGGCCAGAAGATGGTCGGGCCCTCGTGCTGCTTCAATAGTGGTAGTAAGCGCTTCTGTAGGCACTCCTTAAGGTAAACCTGCCCGTTTACCGTGCCGGTCATCACGAAGGGGGCGCTCCGCTTTCCGCAAGAGCAGAGCGCTTGCCACACCATGTACTTTTTGGCAAACTTGGATAGTTTCTGCTTGCGAATCTCCTCCGGAACGCTGACTTTGTCCACTGCGGAGAAGAACAACAGGCCCGGCAGCTGACGAAAGTCCGCTTCGACGTAGGTTTCGTCGTCCATTACCAGGCAATGCGGCTTCGTCAGCATTTCGGTGTACAGCTTCCGGGCTCGCGTCTTCCCCACCATGTTTTGCCTTTCGTCGCGGTTAGGAGCCTTCTGAACCTTGTATGTACGCAGGCCCTCCCGCTGCTTGGTCCGCTGGACGAATGAACTTGACAAATTCAGCTTATTGGTGAAATCCCGGACCGAACTTCTCGGATCACGTCTAAACTGCTTAACTACGCGCTTGTGATCTTTTTCACTGACGGAGCATCCATTTTTGCCGTTCTTCACCTTCCGGTCGATGGTTAGGTTCTCGAAGTATCGTTTTAGTACTCTGCTGACCGTGGATTGGACGATTCCCAGCATCTTACCGATGTCCCGATGTGACAACTCCGGATTCTCGAAATGAGTGTACAGGATTAATTCACGACGCTCTTTTTCGTTCGACGACATTTTTCCAAATTTACGAAAAATTGACAGTGAAGCATGGCCAACGTGATCTATACACTCTTATCTGATTATAAGCGAAAGCTGAAGATATAATTCCTAAAAATTAAATTTCTACAGCGTTTTTTCCGTGATGCAATTTGATGTGACACACCCTTTAGTACGTTTGATCAACTCGCCTCGGTGATCGATTGGCCCAGGATGATGGCTCTTAAAAAGAGCTATTGAATCGTTTAAATGACCCGGTATGTTAAATTGAATGCAAGGCACTGAACTGTTCGGCTCATTTCTACATTGATTTGGCAAGCCCTTTGAGATCCAAAAAAGGGCCCTCCGGTGTACCCTGAATGTGTTTGTTTCTATTCCTGAATCGCAGCTGCAACGAGCAGCCAACATCAATTGTTATTGCTTATTTTTAAATTTATATTTTTTGGAGCGAAAAGATCAGGCAAACCATCGGATCTTTTCAGGGACACGAAAAAAATTCTATTCAGCTGCTTTGTAATAAATTTCGTGTTTTTCTAAAATAATATCCGAAGTGATAAAAAGGCGAATTGAGGAAAATAATTCCGTAGCCAAATGTTAATAATTCGGTCTTGTTTTGAACGCCTCTGTTCAAATTTTTTTGATGTACTTACCTTCTTCATAATGATAAGTTTCTCATAGAATATAGAGTTCCCTCAATACAAACTATAGATATCATGGTGGCGTCTGAATTTTCATTCACTTTCTATGGACATCCCGCGACTTGAAATTCCTTGGGGGACAACAATAATTTCAGGGCGACGTCTTCGTGGTGCAAATTCGACCTCAATAGACATCCTAAGAAAGAACTTAGAAATCGATTTTTGCAAAATATACAGGATTGTTTCGTGCTATTGTGTGAGATTGAGTTATATTAGGAATTAGAGCCATTCTAGGAAATTATTCAATTCACTGAATATTCATTGGCCACTGAACATGTGACAGATTGGGTTTACGTGATCAATCGTCAAGCAGCTAAATGTCAACAAGCAATTTGTTACGTTATGAATATTTGAATGATGGTATCATTTAAACAATAGAAGAACAAAAAAACATCTAAATCTAAAATATCTATGTATTTTATAACTTTTCTTTCCGAACGACGAAACTTGATAACCTTTTACATGTAAAAATCGGATAGTGTCTCTACAGCTTTGAGTCCTTTGATTCCATGACCAGTTTAAAAACCTACTATATTCTTTGCTGTGTATTATTGCAATAAAATCCACGATCTGTTCGAGCAAATTGAATACGACGAACCCTTTGAAAAGGCTTTCACCAGTTGTTGCCACAGCAGCCGAGAAAACAATAACCTTGACGAAAGATCCTTTTCGATCAGAGGAGGCCGACACAAATTTCGCAAAAGCACGTCAACTCCGAGAGCAATCTTTCAAACGGTATGCTGAGAAAAGACTTGCGAAACACTTTTGATAATTGTTAGAACCATAACCGGCATTCGATAGATGCCAATAAGAGAGGAGTAACTCGGAGCATATCTACTATATCCACTGAATTGTAAGTTATTAGCAGTACTTAACTTTAAAGAACATTAGTATCATACAATGTTAAATTACAGTTTTGAAGCTCATCAAAAATAAAGCTGTCAGAAATCAGTGTCCTGCTCACGATTACTTCCTCGATTCTCAACATTCTTCAAAAAATTCAACATGGATAAGCGTTCGCAGTCCTCCAAAGGAATGAACTACAAAATCTCCCATTCCTGCGTGTGCTGTGATCGTCAGGTTTCGGCCAATGATTTTGTATGCTGCTCTAAGTGTAACAGGATATGGCACATCTCATGTGCAGGTGTAAGCAGTTTAGTAGAGAACCGCGATTGGGCGTGCGCGAAATGCCTCCACATTCCCACGGAATCGGTCTCAGTGTCAACCACCTCATCCACCCGCAAGGCTAGAGTCGAGCTCCAATTACAGCTACTTACGGAGCAGCACGAGCTAGATAGAAAGGCTCTGGAATTGGAAAAGCAATATTTGGCAGCCAAATACCAGTTACTGGAGCAATCTTTTCTTGAAGAGGAAGATGAACTTCGCAGTATCCGAACGCGAACTAGCAGCAACGAGTCGGTGGAACGAGTGCAGAAAGGAGCATATAGGTCCCAAATCGATACACAATTGGAAGAGGTAGCTCCGCAAGGGACGACAACAGAAATCAAAGCTGTTTCCGATGTTGTCAGTGATCAAGGTGATGGAGGTGCAGTATGGGGAAAAAGAGTGCAAGGAGTATACTCGCCACCCAAAACTCATCCGAGGAAGTATATGAAAAAGGATTGTTTCTGTGAATCGGTGAACATGGAGGAACTTCTAAATCAGCTCCGAGAAAACCAGCTGGGATCACGGACCATTTTCAAGCAAATATCTGAATTACAAAATCTAGTGGAATTATGCAGATTACAAATCGCTACGCAGTTAGGGTCACCATCACCAGGTGTTAAGTCGGAAAGTAATCCATACCATTCCAAGGGTGCTAATTCTAAAACCGAAACAATACGGAATGGGACAGGAAACCCACCGTCTCTAAAGAACATTCCTTTGAACTTAGAGAGGAACTTTTCCATCAATCCGTTATTGCAACAACAATGCAGAACTGACGCGAAATACAGCGCACCGAGGCCGCAGAAGAATACCACACTTAATCGACGAAACAATCGCGCATTTAAGCAGCTGGAAAACTACGCCACTCGGCAGAAGCAGAACCTCCCGCCGGAAATTGTATCACTTCAGCCACTAAACGTTCTGACTACAGTATGTGAACGTGATCATCTTCGAAAGTGGGGGGAGTCCCCTCTTGAATCGGAATTCCCGCAGAAGTGTCACGCAAGAGAAATTCAACGAATATTTCCACCCTCTGTGGAAGTTCCAATCGAAGCCTCGCAAGGTACGCATGGAAAGACATCTCGTCAACCACTCGAAGTCCATCACCATGAATCTGATGGCGAAAAAATTCGAAGA
The DNA here is from genome assembly GCF_029784135.1 of Toxorhynchites rutilus septentrionalis. Classification (NCBI taxonomy): domain Eukaryota; kingdom Metazoa; phylum Arthropoda; class Insecta; order Diptera; family Culicidae; genus Toxorhynchites; species Toxorhynchites rutilus. The sequence continues at coordinate 138,911,989 of NC_073744.1, read as the reverse complement.
ATTCCGAGTCCAGTACAACCGCCAGCTTCAGGAGGTATATTGATTCGAGAACCAACACCACAACAATTGGCAGCTAGACAAGCTCTTCCACGTGAATTGCCTACATTTTCCGGGAATCCAGCGGATTGGCCAGTATTCATCAGTAACTACAAGTACACTATCGAAGCATGTGGTTACAGTGACGGCGAAAACATGATTCGCCTTCAGCGTTGCCTAAAGGGTGCTGCATGGGAGTCAGTGCGGAGCAGATTGATTTTACCAGCGTCAGTTCCACAAGTAATCGAAGCACTGAGAATGCGTTATGGCCGTGCGGAATTGCTAATCGAATCTCTTATCGATAAAACCAAGTCAGCACCATCGCCACGATCTGACCGGCTGGAAACGTTAATCGAATTTGGAATGATGGTCCAAGCTCTCTGCGATCATATCATAGCTGCAGAACTTCCGGAACATTTGGCGAATCCAACATTGTTAAAAGACTTAGTCACTAAGCTTCCGACTGATTACAAAATGCTGTGGGCGAGTTACCGCAGACATCAGGATGTTGTGAACTTGAGAACGTTTGGCGATTTCATGGAGGAGATTGTACACGATGCTTGTAGTGTCTCATCAGTGCAAATTCACGAGCCAGCCACTAAGTTAGACCGTTTGAAAATGCATGATAGGCACCTAGTGCATTCCGAGATTGCAGGAAATGACCCGGTAAACGAGTGCAGTTCTGCTACTTCAGAAGACGAAACGACGAAACCAACCAAATGTGCTATATGCCAAAGGGAAGGTCACCGTGTAAGAGATTGCAAAGTTTTTCTAACACTTTCAGTTGCCGAACGATGGAAAAAGCTTCAAGATCTAAAATTGTGCCGAACATGTCTTTCCCGACATGGCCGTCGAGCATGCCGTAATATTCAATGGTGCGAAGTTGATGGGTGTCAAGCACGCCATCATCGTCTTCTCCATTCATTTACGAACTAGAGAGACAACAATGCTTGGAAAGCCTAACAACGTGCAACACCACATCCCCAAATCCATTATACTTTTCCTATTTTTCCGCATTTTCCTGTAACCCTACATTGTGGAAGCCTGTTGAAGTTTTGAGTTTTTATTAGACGAAGGCTTCGAAAAGTTTGACGGCTGAATCGGGAATTACAGGATGTGTTTAACCCCTGTGTCTGAAGTAGATTAGTAATGTCACCCATGAAGAACCGAGCTCCGAATGTGTTAAATTCGAAATCTTCGACGCAGAAAAGAGTAAACTGTTCAAGATGAGAAAAGTTGGTATCATTGAATCGTTGATTTTGCCAATGCAGGAAGCATCGATAGAAAACTGATCAAGTGTCACAAGCATCTAAAGGGCCTGATGATTAGAAGTTATCGGAACGCTATTCGGTAGCTTTTAATAGGAGTAGACAACTTGCGGCTGATCGTTCCACTCAAGGTTTAGGAAGGAGCAGAAGGAAGTCCGACTGCGACAAAAACACGGCTAGGCTGGTGTATATAGGACGGTCAAGGAAGCACAGAATATTAACCACGAAATTACCACGTTTGCGAATAAGGAAGAGAGTCGGAGTTCACCAAGGCAATCAAGAAATATTTTTCATACAAAGAAACTGGCGTCAAATCAGTTACCAGCCTAGCGTCAGAAGTGTATAAACGGGTTTTGTGCATCATGAAACAGACAACTGCACGCGTGAAGGATTGGTACGAATCGGGCCTATTGTGGAAGTTTGACAAATTCAAGTTTCCTGAAAGTTACCCGATGGCATATAAACGGCTGCAATGTTTGGAGAGACGTCTGGCGAAGGACCTAACATTGAGAGAGAACATCTAACGAAAAATTAAAGATTATCAGGCTCAGAATCAGGAATACAGGCTCGTCTTACCGCATTTTGAAAACGATGGGTTTGACAATACTTACTCACTATAACGAAGACAACCAAGTCAACCAGTAAAAACCTGGAAAATGGAGATGTTGTTCTAATTGTTGAAGACTCAAGACGTAACGGATGAACGCGTATTAGAATTGTTGACAGCCAATGATCAAAAGGATCGATCGACCAAGCGATTGTTCAAACCACCAACGATGTGTTAGATGCTCCTATCTCCAAGCTAGCGCTCCTAGATGTGACAGATGTAGATGGAACCGAATACAAATCCACCGGGGGGAGAATGTTGCCACAGCAGCCGAGAAAACAATAACCTTGACGAAAGATCCTTTTCGATCAGAGGAGGCCGACACAAATTTCGCAAAAGCACGTCAACTCCGAGAGCAATCTTTCAAACGGTATGCTGAGAAAAGACATGCGAAACACTTTTGATAATTGTTAGAACCACAACCGGCATTCGATAGATGCTAATAAGAGAGGAGTAATTCGGAGCATATCTACTATATCCACTGAATTGTAAGTTATTAGCAGTACTTAATTTTAAAGAACATTAGTATCATACAATGTTAAATTATAGTTTTGAAGCTCATCAAAAATAAAGCTGTCAGAAATCAGTGTCCTGCTCACGATTACTTCCTCGATTCTCAACACCAGTAAAGTATTGTACTTCAAAGCATCTTCGAATGTCGCGAATGAAATGTACTCGTTGAAACTTATGTCTATCTGAAACATCGATCCGTCGTGGAACTCCCATTTGTTCATGTGAAATAATACTGAATCGAAATACAGCAGAGATCTTAGTAGATCTATAGGGCTTCCAGAAATTTGTCAGTGAGTGATAGGCTCGTTTGGTCATAGCTTTCACATAATCAGACCACCGGAGTACACGCCCTTACAGATCCTTTCATCTTACATTCAATTCCGCGTATAAAAGGGTTTGTTTAGTTTCAGACAATATATAGTCTGAAACTCATATCACAATGTCACGTTCATTTCAATCCACTGAGCAGTCATTTTATTTTAGAAAAAAGAAATAATAATTAAATAATTAACTCGACAAACATTTGCAAATCGAACCATCAATCATCCTTTCATTCGCGCTCGAATGCAAACAGTCGATCGTTCTTCGAATTGTAGCAACAAACAGTGGAGTTTGGTAGGGAGGAAATCGTCAGCAATTGCAACACAACACTAATGACAGAGGGTGTATTTGCAAGATTTTCTCACGAGCCACAATAGTCGTAGGCCTAGGTATTGGAAAAAAAAACAGTTGCGGTCAATAAAGTAAGGTGCGCCTGAATCTATTCCTGCATCACATTAGAAGCGAATGAACTGCAAAGTTTGAAGACTCTCAAAAACAAAGAATAGAATAGAATGCATCGCAAAAATTGCGCTATTTTAAGTTAAGCGCAAAAAAACCACACCGCTAATACCCGAACCCGTTAGCGGAAAAAGACCTCCAGTTATAGGCAACAAAAATTACTCAATTTATGATTAGCAGCTTCGCAGCAACTTCTTCGCCAGAAACCGAGCCGGCCCATCGCCATCCCCGGCCAGGTCAAAGCGTTCACACGCGGGGCTAAGGAGCGCCACAAAACTCAAGTGGCAAATTGATTCCCAATCTCTGCTCATCACTATAATCAGGTCCGGTCTGCATGCAGCCGATCGAAGCGATTGAAATCAATAAACTAATAACAAACCGAGCGTAAACCTACTTGAGATGAAGAATAACCGAGACAAAAACCTTCAATCACCGGCTCTATGAGGTGAAATGAACCTTGTCCAATGGTCCTGTTTTGTAACCATCTCGATGCAGGTGAGATGGGGCACCGGGGGGGAGGGAGGTAGAGAGGCAAATGAAATGAAAGGAAAAGAACCGATGGCGTCCCAATATCGCGGTTCGGTCATCTCTCCTTATCCAGGCCTGAACTAATGCGGCCAATGCCCATTAAGGGTGCTGACTTTCCGATTGCTTCCCTTGTGTGCAATGGCCTGCGCGGACTGCGGCCTCGGGATGAATCTGCTGTTGTATTTAAAAGCGTGATAATGACTTTTCGATACTGTTTGTTGATCCAATAATTTCTCGGGACTTAGCTCTCGGGTCTCGCGCCGAGTGTTGGGTGAAAGAGGGTGGGGTGCGATGGCTTTACGCAGGGGAAGCGAGGGGAGAGAAGAATAGATGAACCGAACAAGTGGCGCCAAGTGGTTGCTCTTTATTCGGTAACGCTGACCCGACCGATTTGCGGTGATGATGATCATGACGAAGATGATGATGGTGAGAAAGTGGTTCGAATTGGGTGAATGATTTGCTTTAGGTGGAACAGAGGAACCGCGTTTTACCGTAGCATGTTATGAAGAGAAAACACAATTCAAAAAACATCAGGAACTGCAACAATTGCTAGTACAGGTCGGACTCGATTATCCGGAGTATTGATTTTTTTCCACTCCGTATAATCGAATCTTCCGGATAATCGAGTCAAAACAATTTTTTTTCTTTATTTGTTTTTTTTGCATGTATTTTTGGTTTTTTGAAAATAAAAGAGGAATTTGATTTTTGATTCATCCCCTTAAAGTCATAAAACACCTTTCTCACATGAAATAACATAATTTATTCAGATTCTCTCAGGAGGTGATAGACGATCATATTTTATGAAAAAAAAAAAAAATCCTCCTACTCATATGTTCGAATTTCAACAATGACAGTGTTACAGAACTTTTTTTCTGTTTCGGACTCTGTTGCTTCAAACTGGCTCTACATTAAAAAGTACGCTACGGAAGATGATTCTGATGCTTTCATTTGAAAGGTGAGAAATTTTAATACAGGATATAGTAGTGGAACAACTAAATTAGTGAATTTTAATATTATTTTAGAAGTGAAACACTTAAAAGTTAACAATTTTCAATGTGTTATTTTTAATTTTATCCTAAAAAATTTATATGAAACTAGATTGTTTCTATCTATTAAAATGAAGTTCTTTAACCGCTCCACAATTTGTTCTTTGACCATTTTGTGGCGGCGACCTTTTCGAATTTATGTTGTTCATAGTGTAGCGTATTCTCCAAATCAAGCCATTCAGCCATTTTTTTGCGGCGGCCGAATTGAATTTTTCAAGATCATGGAATGCGTAGTTTTATAATGACAGTAGAATTAAATGTATGTTCCAAATTTCAGATCAATCATTCAACAGGAACGGGGTCAATTTGTGGGACAACCCAAAAAAACATTCAAACATACATAGAAACAGGTCAAGCTGAATGAAACCATTAAAAAAGTAATTAGTTGCTTGAGGACTGCGGCCATCTTGAAATTGGATTTTTCATTATCTGCTATGTTCTACTAGTTGAAAACTTTCTTTTGATACATTTTTGGGCATTTTTCATAAATAACTGTGTTCTACTAGTCAAGCCTTTTCATTTGATACCCATATTGATGGGGTTCTGAGAAAATAGGTAATCCGCCATTTTGTAGTGGCCGCCATCTTAGATTTGCATTTTTCATAAATAACTGTATTCTACTAGGCAAGCCCTTTCATTTGATACCCATATTCATAAGGTTTTGAGAAAATATATAGTCCGCCATTTTGTAGTGGCCGCCATCTTGGATTTGCATTTTTTTATAAATAACTGTATCCTACTAGTCAATCCTTTCATTTGATACCCATATTGATGGGGTTGTGAAAAAAATATATATGGCGCCATCTTGCGGTGGCGGTCAATTTGGATTTGCATTTTTCATAAATAACTGTGTTCTACTAGTCAAGCCCTTTCATTTCATACCCATATTGATGGGGTTTGTGATAAAATATGAAATCCGCCATTTTGTAGTGGCCGCCATCTTGGATTTGTATTTTTCATAAATAACTGTGTTCTACTAGTCAAGCTCTTTCATTTGATGCCCATATTGATGGAGTTCTGAGAAAATATGCAATCCGCCATTTTGTAGTGGCCGCCATCTTGGATTTGCATTTTTCATAAATAACTGTGTTCTACTAGTCAAGCCCTTTCGTTTGATACTCATATTGATGGGGTTCTGAAAAAATGTGTAATCCGCCATTTTGTAGTGGCCGCCATCTTGGATTTGCATTTTTCATAAATAACTGCATTCCACTAATCAAGTCCTTTCTTTTGATACCCATATTAGCTATTCAATAAAGAATTATTATACAAATTATTCAGAGTTTCCGAAAATCAAAAATAAAATACTCCGGATAATCGAATCTAAAATTCCGGATTACGAATCCCGGATAATCGTTTCGATTTTTTGTTAGGGTGACCATTTTCTTTTTAGGGTGGTCCGAAAAATCCTTTTTTCGCATTTTTGCCAAAAATGACTATTTCTTAAACTTCATAACTTTCGAACCACTGGACCAATTCAGATGTTCGACATATTAAATTAAAGCCAATTAGCTGGTATTTTTTGGAAAAATACTACAGTTGCAGAAAATTTGAATTATGTTTTCAATATTATTGATTGTATTTGTTTTTTATAGTTTTCATGGTCTCGGGACCAAATACACTATATATTTTTATATTTTTTCTGGAAAGCTGAGGATTTTTCACATAACATATCTCGAAACCAGGGAGTCGTTTTTTTCGTTTTTGAGTTATGATTTTTCAAAGTTAACCGGTGGTCCGAAACATCAGTTTTACTTCCACTACAAAAAATCCTAACTCTACTGAACCGATTCAGATGATCGACATATCAAATCAAAGCCAATGAGCTAGTCTTGTTTGAGAAAAATATTACACTCTGAATGAAAATTAATTTGTTTTCATAATTATTGATTATATTTGTATTTTATAGCTTACATCGTTTCGGGAACAAAGGCGCCATACTTTTTTATATTTTTTCCTAAAAGCTGAGGTTTTTTCATAAAATATATCGGAATACCAGAGAGGTGTTATTTTTCGTTTTTAAGTTATGATTTTTCAAAGTTAGCATGTTCTCAGTTTTCGTTCAATATTTCTATGCCACTAGACTGGATGTATGTGACTATAATCCAATTAATTGGCAAAGGATTCAAAAAAGGCTAGCTAGTAGGCTTTAATTTGATATGTCGATCATCGGTCCAATAGTTCAAAAGTAATAAATTTTTGAAAAAAGTCATTTTTGGGAAAAAAGGGAAAAATGATTTTTTGGACCATCGGGTAATTTTGAAAAATCATAACTTTAAAAAGGAAAAAAAGCCTCCCTGGTTTCGGGATATGTTATGTGAAAAATTCTCAACTTTCCAGAAAAAATATAAAAAATATAGCGCCTTTGGTCCCGAGACCATGAAAACTATAGAAAACAAATAAAATCAATAATAATGAAAACATAATTCAAACTATTGTGCAACTGTAGTATTTTTCCAAAAAAAGACCAGCTAATTGGTTTTAATTTGATATGTCGATCATGCAAATCGGCTCAGTGGGTAAAAAGTTATGAAAAAGTAATTTTTTGAAAAAAGTGGATAAATTTGATTTTTCGGACAACCCTAAAATGGAAATCACCCTAACAAAAAAAAAAATGGTTTGCGACAAAGAACAAAATTTCCACTTCCCACGAAAATCTGAGAACCACTAAATCGATTTGGCATGGAATGGCTGTATATGAATACAATATATATACTAGATTGCGTAATCAATACACACATACTGATTTGCCTTTTTTGAAGTTATTGAACGACAACAGTTAGGTGCGCACTATTGCCCCGCACTACTCTGGAGTATTACATTTCTTAATTGCCTCAAGGCATAAGAACAGGAATAATATGGTGTTGTTGGTGCGATTGAAAATTGAATAGTAAAAATTTAAAATGATACAGGGGAAATCAGGGAAAAACCTACACTGTGGGTGAAACCGGTACCCTCTAATTTTTCTGATTAGAAGCAATTTTTTGAAAAATTTCCGATGTCCCCTGTACACACTTGTCATTTTTTACGTTCCGAGGTACCTCATATCTGCGGAAGTCGCTTTGCTGTCAAACAAACAACAAAACAGAACCGGCCAGCAAACATGAGACAGTCCATGTAATATTTCGCTCGTGGACTGAACTGGACTGGAAAATTGTGGAATATTCGGTACTTTTATGAGCTTAATTCATCGTGGATCATTGTTCAATTTAGTTTGTGAGACGGTAGGTGGTGTTGTTGCTTATCAATTCTCGAAAACATTGTTTTGAAATTTCGAGTTCATTCGGGGTAACATCGACACCTTCAGCCAGGGTAAAACCGACATCTGTTTTGTTTTTCATAGACAGGAAAAATGCGTTCTTACTTTTTGTAGATGCCTCGTGTTTATAAAAAAGACAAAACGGCAGAGCTGAACTAATAAAACAGTCAAAACCAACGTTAAATCGGGCATGTCAACAAAAAAACCTGCCAGAGCTCATGGTATCCCTTCGTTCAACGCCCATCGGCACATTTCACGTGGATGCTCACCTGAGCTGGGATCTTAAAGTGTACACATAGTATATAGACAATTACTTAATACTTTGAAATTATTGTAACAAGTGTACATTCGTTTTTTCAAAGGTGTCGGTTTTACCCGACAGGGTGTCGATCTCACCCGCACTCCCATTTATTTCACCTGGAAACATCATTTTTTGTATTCTATCAAAATCCGAGTAATAATCAAAAAATGATCATCAGATACTGTAGAATGATTCATGAACAGTTAAAGAGAGGTTCTGTAACGTTTTGAAGTCGAAGACACATGGTAGATCTTGGAAATATGTGAAAATCCTTAGGGTATCGGTTTTACCCTGATTTCCCCTACTCTTGTTTCCTCGAGATAATGTACCTCGCCACTGGTCGATTGCAATAATAAATATGAATAGTAAGTCTTTGACTTTAAACAGCATTTAACGAATAATATTGGCTCTAGCTCATTAATTTCTCCTAATTTGCGTGAACAAGTATTGAATAGAGGTTTTGATGATAAATAGCTCAGTCATTAATAAGCGTAGAGCTGAACGAAACTGTCATAAAAACGTCACACTAATAAGGAATTGTTAGTTGGAGCCAAATTTGGCATGTGGAGGTTTTGGGGAGCACGAAAGGTTTCAATGGTGAACCGACACTCCTTCCCCTCTCTAAGACTGGGCTGTCATACAAATGAAACAGAAATTTCTGACAACTCAAGAACTATCAAGCAAATGGAACCAAATTCGGTATATGGAGGTTTTAGGGGGCAATAAATGTTGATGCCTGAGAGAATCCGCTTTTCAAATATATACATGCTGCGCGTACTTTGTCCAGACCGGAATATTTATTTATTTATTTATTTATTTATGGTAATTGTTGTAGAGTAAGGTGAAACCTTTTAATTTACCACAACCAGATCCTATTTCATTTCCATTCATTTCCAACAGTTAGAGAACAAAAACTGACAATTTTTGTAACAATTTACAGTGTGATACACGATCAAATGCCTTAGCAGCTTTCCATGCACGTGGAAACTTAGAAGATCTCACGCATAAATTAAAAACAAAACTAATTTTCGAAGCAACTAGCGGCAAAATAAGTTTAAAGTAACGAAGAGCAATTCCATCTATATCAATCGAATTAGATTTAATTGAGCTATTAAAATTTTAATCCATTTTCATTAGCAGAAGTCACATGAATGCGATCATCATCTGTAATGAAGTATGATCCAAAGTAATCATTGATTTCATCACTTGAGTATCCCAACTGTTCATTATTAGAAGCAGATTTTACAACATTCAAATGTTTTAGTTTATCCCAAAGCTCTTTACTTGAGTTCGAGGCGTTTATTTGAGAAGACAAGTAATTCGCCTTAGCAGTGTTGATCAACTGAGTTACTTTATTACGCAAACGTTAATATTGATTGTAATTTGAAGGATTTCTGGTAGAAATCCATAATCCATAAGCAACATTTCGTTCAATCATGGCAATTTGAATCTCATTATTAAACCAAGGATTTTTCTTTGGTTTGAACACTTTGAAAGGTACATATGAATCATACAGTTCAATAAGCCGTTGATTGAGAAAATCGAGTGCTATATTGGCGTCGGTTTCCCTGGGGTCGGTATGTTTCCCTGAAACTTACTCCTGAACTGAAGTATGGGAAAATTGTCATTTCAGATGCTAGAGGTGAAAGAACTTTCGCGGTTCGAGAACTACGTAAACATGAAATATGCAATAATATCAGAGGGAAACGAAAAATACAACGGTCGTTCGACAATTTTTCCATTCACATATTTTGGTAGTCCTAGCAACTGTTCAAACATTTTACTTACAAAGCAAATATGTTGAATTCAATTGAATTCGAAAATTGTTTCATTTGATCGATAATTTAATCAATACAATACAAATGCTTACTAAGACAACGATCCCACGTCAACCTTGCGGTTATATCATAGATATAACCCACCCATTTTTTGTTTGTTTGTTCTATTCAGTTGTGAGTTACATTGTGTTAACAATGGAGGTCAACAAAGACAAAATTCAGCACATTTTACACTTTTTTCTTTTATAAACGCGAAAATGCAAGCCATGTCGCTGAAATTGTGAATTGTATTTATGGTGACGATACTGTGACAGTAAAATACGTGCAATTTATTTTTTAAATTTGTTTTTCATTTTTAATTAGGACTACGTCTTACATTAAGGGTGCCATATCAGAGAACAGGTCACGTTTCTATGGAATCAAGTTAATGTTAATAACTATTTTTGCTGCGAACGGATTTTAACGATTTGTATACCAATCGAATCGGAAATTTTCTAAGATTTGCTTATAGCATATCAAACAAATCTTAGAAAATTTCCGATCATTACGATCCCATAGTCTGTATATGGTTTAAATTGATGAAAATTGGAAGCATTCCCATTTCCCCATACATTTGTTCTGTTCATTTGTGTGCTTTCCCGAACAGAACTGTCAATAACGAGCAACTTATGCAGCCGCAAGAATATAAACAACGAAGGGGGGTAGCGAAAAGAGAATATTTACGAAGTAAGCTCCGCTAGCAATGAACGCTAGCAAATATTTCACTTGAAGTGCATCTGGCATTGCAATTAACACAACCATCCGAACCATGGTAAAGCAGGCGAAAAAAAAGGTGGTAATGGTTGCAGGTTGCTTCTAACCATCAGTGTTAGGCTTTGTGTGTTGCTTGTTTCCGTTGCGCGAAACTTAGAACTTGTTCATTTCCTGTACTTGTGAACAGCGCGCTTTCGATACTTTCAGTTGCCATTCATATTTGCTCTCGTGCGCATCGGCTCTGCAACAAGCTCCTAGCTTTGTTGACGGTTTTGACCGAGAGTCGAAAACGATTTTTCATAAACGGTCATTCTCGGGATGTTTCGAGGGGTATACATATGTGCTTGTTGAACAGAATAAGGTACTATGCTATGGACTATGTTTGCTGTTTCTCTCTTCTGATTTGAGAGTCGATTCTTCGCATGTCGGATTGCATCGGATTGCTTATTGTTGATTACTAAAAATTGATCGAACCTTAGAAACCGAACCACATAAATTTGAGCGTTTTATGAAAAAAGTTGACGATCGCATGCCACACGTGTAAATGGCTTGCCAAACGAGCACCTTTTGGCCGAAATTTTCCATCGAATTTTTCCACAATCGTATCCGCTAAGGGTACACTCTCTCCAATCGATTCGGTATAAATGAGGTCCCGGCAGCGTTCTGGAATCTTATTTGACATTGACGCTCATATAGCTTTTGAGCTCGTGTTTTAGAGCGATCCGCTGCTGCTCCGGTGTTTCTTTGGTCACTTTTCGCTTCCTATAGGTCTTTGAACCATGTCTCTGTTTAATCCGCTGAACTGGTTTTGAACTTCTTGGCCATATCACGAATAGATGCAAACCTGTTCTTCTGAATATAATTTAGAACTTTTCGGTCCAATTCGGGATTACTTGGTCCGGGTTTTCGTCCACTTCTGCCGAGATCCTTGAAACACTCATTACTGATCTTTGCGACGACTCGTTTAACACTTTCTGGACAAACTTTGAATATTTTTGCTATTTTGTGGTATGTAACGCCCTTTTCTTTTTAGTTTCCAAATCAATCCGCGACATTTCGAAAACAACTTTATGACAGCGACTAAATGACTCGTATTTCGATTTTTGACATGTAAACAAAGCGTGCCCTGATTGTACGAGTTCACCCGTTCGTGTCTAATAACGTGTTAAATGTTTAAGACTACTTTCCGATACACTCCTTAACCATCATCACTAAAATATTCCCGGTGAATGAACGTTCAATACAGAGCGTCAACAGAACACACCAAGAAGAAAAGCAGAAGAAGACAAAAGGAAGTAAGAAGAACATTAAACATTAAAATAGAAATAAAATAAAAACTCATCAAAATCCAACGAAAATCGAAACTCCAACAACAAAGTAACAAAGTTCAGTAACAAAAAAAATACAATGATTTAAATTTTCAAGTCAACTCAAAAGTCAAAAAAAACTTGGGTTACCCACAGAAAAAAAATTTTCAATCAAACAGTAGATTTTGTATTGCTTGTGACGAATTTCATGCCAACTCCACTGGCCGGTGGCAGCACCATCTCAGATAACAGTGAAACGTTGTGCTTGTAAAAACATGGGTCATTTAACCATTTAACTTTGCATACTTGGAATATTCGAAAAATAATTAGACAACTTTTATTTTTATACCCATTTTTTCTTCTTAAATTTTTATAAAACATTTATAACATAAAAACTATGATACCTACAAAATTCATGTCAAAGGATGAAATGTAGGAGATTATTTTTGGAAAAAAATTTCGCTGGCAAAAAAGATATTTTGAAAATCAAAATTCTTTTTTCTCAAAAACGTATTTTTTTAAAATTCCGTCGCCTACTTCCTAGTTGTATAGTTTTTGGAATATAAGTCATTTTTGTATGAAGACTCCTGAAAAAAATAATGTTTTGTTCGTAACACATTTGTGTGTAAATTCTCACGTTTGACATGTTCTTGACATGTTTCTAAATAGAGAAAAATCAGCAGAGCAGGTAAATTGCGATAATTCATACATAAAAATGTTGCGAATTAAACATTAATAGTTTTTTTTTCAAAGAAAAAAATGAAAAAGTTTTTGCTCGAAAAACTTTTTTTATGTAAATGTGACCATCGTCCGATGTATGGAAAACTTGATGGCAATTTTAAGGGCTATTTGTATCAATTTTTTCAGAATTTTAAAAGCATATGTTTTCGAGAAAAATTAATTTTTATATTCCAAATATTTTTTTTTCAATGAAATTTTCTTCCAAAAAAATCTTTGATTATTTTTAATGAAAACCTAAGTAATTTCCTACATTTCATTCTCTGACCATCTTTTTGTAGGTGTTATAGTTTTATATTTTTATAAATAGGGGAGGTGGGGAAATACGGAAGTATAAGGAAGAGCTTCAATTATATCTTTGAAAACTTATGTTTCTCCAAACTTAAATGCAGTTTCTTGCATTTCAATATCCTGTTTTTCGAATTAATCGGCCGAATGTTTTTCAATGTTTTCACTAGAATAAAAACAGACCGAAAAGAAGAACTTTTTTTCGATGATTACCCGCATAGACATATAGTGGGGGGAATATCGACAGGTTTGTAATATATACATAAGTAAAATCATCGAATTGTCATGAAAGTAGTACAACTTAACAATTTATAATTTGATAATAATGTCAAGAACGGGCGGCGACAAACCAAGTAATCCCAATTAGCGTTGCCGGCGCCAAGCGAAGATTTTTTTACGAATCGTGCGGACGTCAAAGTGTTAATGTTGAAATTCGTAATATTTTTATGTATAAATTATCGCAATTTACATGCTCTGCTAACTTTTCTCTATTCAGAAACATGTCAAGAACATATCAAACGTGAGAATTTACACATAAAAATGTTACGAACTTTACGAACTGTTACGAATGTTACGAACATTTTTTTTTTCTGGAGTCTTCATACAAAAATGACTTATATTCCAAAAAACTTTACAACTAGAAAGTTGACGACGGAATTTAAAAAAAATACGTTTTTGAGAAAAATGAGTTTTTTTTTTTGGCAGACTTATCTCACTTCTTAACTAGGCGAACCTAGCCAGAATTTTCACCTGCCCCCGGGCTTCTGAATGCCAAAGGGGGACTAGGCTCTGCGGAATGCACGTATCTGCATGCTCGTGCTGTTTCAGTCCTGACCGAGAAATTGTCGGACAATCGCGCAGGTGCTAAGGATGACCGACTTTTGGATGCCGGCCAATTCCTTCTCCATATTCAACACCTTTAGCGCTTCCAGAAGTGTCTTCGGGACAATTCCAGTTCCAGAGAGAACGACTGGAACAATTCTTGGGACCTCCCTTAGCCCCCACAGTTCCTTGAGCTCCACGGCCAATGGTCGGTACTTGCAGATTTTGCGACCGTGGGTCTCCTCCAGATTCTGGTTCAGTGGAATAGCGACATCGATGATGGTGACTTTGCGGTCGCTCTTGTCGTAAACCATTATATCTGGCCGGTTGTGGTGGATCGAGAGGTCGGTCAGAACAGTGCGATCCCAGTACAGCTTGAAACGGTCATTTTCCAGGACAGGTGCAGGCAGGTACCGGTAGTTTGGTACGTTGTCTTCCAGTAGAGCACATTGGAGCGCCAGTTGTCGATGAACAATACGGGCCACGTTGTTGTGGCGCTCGGTGTAGGCTGCGTTGGCCAAAACGGGACAGCCTCCCATAATGTGCTCTATGTTTTCACCTGGTTGATGGCACATCCGGCAAATGTCATCAACGTCTTGATGCCAGACGTACCGCCTGCTGTTTCTCGTCGGCATTATCCTGTCCTGGATGGCTATCATGTCGGCTTCTACTACTGAAGAGAGTTCACCACGCGTTAGCCACAGATTAGATGCGGCCTTGTCGACGTGTGGCCGGTCCAGTTGATGGGGGTGGGCACCATGCACTGCCTTCTGCTTCCAAGCTGCAATCTTCTCCTCCACTGTCTGCAGATTGCAGTTGAGTTGGTACTCCGCTTGCGCCAAGTGCAGAGCGCTGTATCCTCTGTCGGCGGCGCAGACAGCCCGGTATAGCGCGTTTTGGTTGGCGCGTTCTGCGAAGTACTCGCGCAGTTGTCGTACCTGGGCAACACACAGTGCAGATATGTCGACTATTCCAAGTCCCCCTTCTTTGCGTGGCAGTGAAACTCTCTCCAGTGCCGATTGAGGATGGTGCATTCCGGCCTCTTTGAATGCTTTCCTCATCCTCCTCTCAAGGTCCTCTAGGTCAGTTTTGCTCCATTTGACTACACCAAAACTGAAGGTCAGCAGGGGAACCGCGAATGTGTTGATCGCGCGTACCTTGTTCCCCGCGTTGAGGAAAGTCCTCAGGACACAGTTCACTCGACTCAAGAACTTGTCTCGCAGCTCCGTCTTGATGTCGGAGTGGCGAATCCCGGTGAGCTGTCGGAATCCAAGATATTTATAGGATTCGCCACGAACCATGTCTCTTATGAACTCGCCGTCATAGACCTCGTAACCTCCGGATTCGGTAAGCTGCCCTTTCAGCATATGGACACAGCGGCACTTGTCAATGCCGAACTCCATGCAGATGTCCCTGCTTATGTCTTCGGCAACCCGGATAGCTACACCTAGACGCTGACGTGAATCAGCGTAGACCTTGAGATCATCCATGTAGAAGGTATGGGTTACTTCTTCGTGGGCGCCGTCGCCATACCTTATTTTATAGCCATGACCGTTTCTATTGAGCGTCCTACTGAGGGGGTTCAGTGCCAGACAAAACCAAAGCGGGCTGAAAGAGTCGCCTTGGAATATCCCCCTCTTTATCTGCAGCGTTCTAGACTGCAACACATTTTCCCCATCACTGAGGTGCAGAGACGTACTCCACTGCCTCATCGCATGCTGCAGGAACCTAACGACGACGGGATCAATTTTGTAGAGCTCCAATACCCGGACGAGAAACGAGTGAGGTATGGAGTCATAAGCCTTCCTGTAATCGATGTAGGCCATACTTAGGTTCCGCTGGTTATATACCGCCTGGCCGACTATGGCTGCGTCGATGATGGCCTGGTCTTTGCAGCCATGCGTATTTTTCCTGCATCCTTTCTGCTCTTCTGCGATGATGTGATGCTGTTCGCAGTGAGCAGAAACTTTGGCGGTAATTATGCTGCTCAGTATTTTGTACAGACTCGATAGGCACGTTATCGGTCTGTACTTTGATGGGTTCAATGTGTTGCTGTCTTTCGGGAGGAGGAAGGTGACGCCACGGGTGGCGAATTCAGGAAGGTTGTGTGGGTCACGTAGCACCTTGTTGAAGCACTCAGCTATCTTTGGATGTGCGACGGTCAGCTTCTTGTGCCAAAAGTTCTGGACACCATCGGGGCCCGGTGCTGCCCAGTTCCTCAGGTACCACGAGGCTTCGCGGACATCGTTCTCTCCGACGATGATAGCTGGCATCTCTCCAATTTCACCACAACTCTCCTCCTCCCGTCTTAACCACATTTGCCCGTCGCGATGTTCTACTGGGGTCTCCCAAATACCAGCCCAGAAGTTCGTCACATCGCTAATATCTGGCAAACCTTCGCGGTAGTCGGGCTTCTCGTCGCTAATGTGGTCGTAGAACGCTTTCTCGTTATCTCTGAACATCCCATTTTGTTCCTGGCGCTTTGCAGAGTCAGAGTAACGTTTCAGCCGTTTAGTTAGGACGCTCAATTGCTGTACCAGTGTGTCGAGTTTTTCCGTCAGCTGGTGAGCTCCCAGCTGGCGAAGTTCAGTAGGCCGCACGATCACAGCAACTTGGCGACATAATTTCACCGATCTGCTGCCTCTTTTGTACGCCATCAGTCTTCCAATTGCGGCGCGCTTGTTTAGGATCCGTTGCTCCAATCTCCTTCGCCATGGAGGCTCACGCCTTTCACGGAGATGTTGGAGCAGTCCGCCTCTTGGCCTAATACGGTATCCTAAACTTTTGGCGGTCGCCACAGCAGCACAGTAAACTTTCAGTTGCAGCTCCTCCATGTTCTCAGCATCAACCAAGTGCAGCGGAAGAACGTGCTCGTTCATGAGCTTTACTGCACTTGTCAGCCTGCGGGAATGCTGCAACTTCGGGATCCTGGGGCGCGACAAAGGGTCCGTGTCGCGGAACTGTGAGATCGCCTCGTCGTAATGGAAGACCAGATCGCGTAGTAGTTGTTGATCTGGTTGTGGATCTTCCGGCTCAGAGGGTTGTTGTACTGTGGCCTCCACTGGTGCTGATTCGCGTGCCCCACTCGCGAATGAATTGCTCAGCCGTACTGAACTTCGTCTCGACACATCGCTTGCTCTGCTTGTTCTGGAGCTTAGTACTCTCTGCACCTGCTGCTTGATCTCGTCGACTTGCGTTTGGGAGAGCATATTGTTGCGTACAATCGCTCTACGCCTCGCGTTCATCGCGTTTTGGTCAAGCCTCCCGACGAACTCTGGATACGCTTCCTCGAACATTGCGAGTATTCGAGGGCGACCGCTCATGTCCGTCTCCAAAGCAGTGCAGATGTAATAGGCGCGGATCACGAATTCGTTCATTTCGTGTGTCCACATGATCCGTCGCCTAGTAGTACCCACAAGTGTGGACGACTGTCGTCTGACAGTCGCAACACGCCTCGTAGGCGCAGCGTTTCGTTGGTGATGTCGATGGCTGCTGTTTCCGTGTGGCGGTAGCTCTTCGGGTTGAACCCGGCTGGTGGCCCGCTCTTGCACATCGCCCTCCAGCCGCTGGCCGCTCGCTCTTACGCCCGTTCCAGGACCAGCTCCAGTTCGGGGACCCTCCTCGGGTGATCGCATTCGTAGTATTCGTCTTGACCTTAGCTCCATTGTCTGGGTGTATCTCCTTTGCCCGGGAGACAGCGGGTTGGCAAGGCCTCCATGACCCGGGAGGCCTTCCCCGGGAGAGATATAGCGCTCTGACTCGCTCGCACCCCCTCACTTAGCCACTTTCGACACCCGTTCTCGGAGCCAAGACCAGGTGTGTGTTTCCAGTTCACGCCCGATCTAAAAATGTCGTCATATGATCTTCGTGGAGGCGTGAGATAGGAACATTTGAGACCAACAGGTAGGCTCCTACCCTAGTGTTGATCCCCATTTGAGAACCAATAATTTTTAAAATATTTTTTTGTCAGCGAAATTTTTTTCCAAAATTTTTTAGGTAATGTTCTTTGAAAATTCAAACAATTTCGTACATTTCATCCTTTGGTGGATCACATCATTGAGGTTAATGGCGATTCCTTCGGCTGAAGGAGGCCAGGATGATGATAGCTCAAATTTACAGAAATTTGACACTTTGGTCTTGTGGAAGACCAAACCGTTTGGATGTAAACTTGTATGGAGAGTGGAAAAATACACTTTGGATTCAAACACTTAACAATGGATTTGTTTACGATCTTTTACATTTGATGGTTGAATTTGGAATATGGATCGATTTGTACGCTCTTACATATTTGTTCGTATGTGTTCGGCTCCTGTTCGGCTTCGGGAGATGCTATTTTCGTGGTTGAGTTATGCACCACATACTGCATTTCGGTAAGGAGAGGGATGGTTGGATGGGAAATAGGGAAGGGATGGAAATTTGAATTTGGAAATAGGGTTACTTGCTCAACATTCGTGCTGTTGGTCGCGAACATCCTTTGACAATTTTGTAGGTATCATAGTTTTTAAGTTATAAATTTTTGTTAAAAAGTTAAGAAACAAAATTTTTCGTCCCCTTGCTATAAATAGTAGAATAAGTTGAAATGTAAATACACTATAGATATACGAATAGATTTATGAAATGAGTGTTCATCAACATTGTTACAATTTCCTTATGTCCCATCCTTCTCCTAAAAATATGTCACCCTCCTAAACTCGAGTACTGAGTAAATTGAGCCGGAAGACCCACAGCCAGATCAACAACTACTACGCGATCTGGTCTTCCACTACGACGAGGCGATCTCACAGTTCCGCGACACAGACCCATTGTCGCGCCCCAGGATCCCGAAGTTGCAGCATTCCCGCAGGCTGACAAGTGCAGTAAAGCTCATGAACGAGCACGTTCTTCCGCTGCACTTGGTTGATGCTGAGAACATGGAGGAGCTGCAACTGAAAGTTTACTGTGCTACTGTGGCGATCCTAAACAAGCGTGCCGCAATTGGAAGACTGATGGCGTACAAAAGAGGCAGCAGATCGGCGAAATTATGTCGCCAAGTTGCTGTGATCGTGCGGCCTACTGAACTTCGCCAGCTGGGAGCTCACCAGCTGACGGAAAAACTCGACACACTGGTACAGCAATTGAGCGTCCTAACTAAACGGCTGAAACGTTACTCTGACTCTGCAAAGCGCCAGGAACAAAATGGGATGTTCAGAGATAACGAAAAAGCGTTCTACGACCACATTAGCGACGAGAAGCCCGACTACCGCGAAGGTTTGCCAGATATTAGCGATGTGACGAACTTCTGGGCTGGTATTTGGGAAACCCCAGTAGAACATCGCGAAGGGCAAATGTGGTTAAGACGGGAAGAGGAGAGTTGTGGTGAAATTGGAGAGATGCCAGCTATCATCGTCGAAGAGAACGATGTCCGCGAAGCCTCGCGGTACCTGAGGAACTGGGCAGCACCGGGCCCCGATGGTGTTCAGAACTTCTGGCACAAGAAGCTGACCGTCGCACATCAAAAGATAGCTGAGTGCTTCAACAAGGTGCTACGTGACCCACACAACCTCCCTGAATTCGCCACCCGTGGCGTCACATTCCTCCTCCCGAAAGACAGCAACACATTGAACCCATCAAAGTACAGGCCGATAACGTGCCTATCGAGTCTGTACAAGATATTAAGCAGCATCATAACCGCCAAAGTTTCTGCCCACTGCGAACAACACCATATCATCGCAGAAGAGCAGAAAGGATGCAGAAAAAATACGCATGGCTGCAAAGACCAGGCCATCATCGACGCAGCCATAGTCGGCCAGGCGGTTTATAACCAGCGGAACCTAAGCATGGCCTATATCGATTACAGGAAGGCTTATGACTCCATACCTCACTCGTTTCTCGACCGGGTATTGGAGCTCTACAAAATTGATCCCGTCGTCGTTAGGTTCCTGCAGCATGCGATGAGGCAGTGGAGCACGTCTCTGCACCTCAGTGATGGGGAAAATGTGTTGCAGTCTAGAACGCTGCAGATAAAGAGGGGGATATTCCAAGGCGACTCTTTCAGCCCGCTTTGGTTTTGTCTGGCACTGAACCCCCTCAGTAGGACGCTCAATAGAAACGGTCATGGCTATAAAATAAGGTATGGCGACGGCGCCCACGAAGAAGTGACCCATACCTTTTACATGGACGATCTCAAGGTCTACGCTGATTCACGTCAGCGTCTAGGTGTAGCTATCCGGGTTGTCGAAGAAATAAGCAGGGACATCTGTATGGAGTTCGGCCTCGACAAGTGTCGCTGAGTCCACCTGCTGAAAGGACAACTTACCGAATCCGGAGGCTACGAGGTCTATGACGGCGAGTTTATAAGAGACATGGTTCGTGGCGAATCCTATAAATATCTTGGATTCCGACAGCTCACCGGGATTCGCCACTCCGACATCAAGACGGAGCTGCGAGACAAGTTCTTGAGTCGAGTGAACTGTGTCCTGAGGACTTTCCTCAACGCGGGGAACAAGGTACGCGCGATCAACACATTCGCGGTTCCCCTGCTGACCTTCAGTTTTGGTGTAGTCAAATGGAACAAAACTGACCTAGAGGACCTTGAGAGGAGGATGAGGAAAGCATTTAAAGAGGCCGGAATGCACCATCCTCAATCGGCACTGGAGAGAGTTTCACTGCCACGCAAAGAAGGGGGACTTGGAATAGTCGACATATCTGCACTGTGTGTTGCCCAGGTACGACAACTGCGCGAGTACTTCGCAGAACGCGCCAACCAAAACGCGCTATACCGGGCTGTCTGCGCCGCCGACAGAGGATACAGCGCTCTGCACTTGGTGCAAGCGGAGTACCAACTCAACTGCAATCTGCAGACAGTGGAGGAGAAGATTGCAGCTTGGAAGCAGAAGGCAGTACATGGTGCCCACCCCCATCAACTGGACCGGCCACACGTCGACAAGGCCGCATCTAATCTGTGGCTAACGCGTGGTGAACTCTCTTCAGTAGTAGAAGCCGACATGATAGCCATCCAGGACAGGATAATGCCGACGAGAAACAGCAGGCGGTACGTCTGGCATCAAGACGTTGATGACATTTGCCGGATGTGCCATCAACCAGGTGAAAACATAGAGCACATTATGGGAGGCTGTCCCGTTTTGGCCAACGCAGCCTACACCGAGCGCCACAACAACGTGGCCCGTATTGTTCATCGACAACTGGCGCTCCAATGTGCTCTACTGGAAGACAACGTACCAAACTACCGGTACCTGCCTGCACCTGTCCTGGAAAATGACCGTTTCAAGCTGTACTGGGATCGCACTGTTCTGACCGACCTCTCGATCCACCACAACCGCCCAGATATAATGGTTCACGACAAGAGCGACCGCAAAGTCACCATCATCGATGCCGCTATTCCACTGAACCAGAATCTGGAGGAGACCCACGGTCGCAAAATCTGCAAGTACCGACCATTGGCCGTGGAGCTCAAGGAACGGTGGGGGCTAAGGGAGGTCCCAAGAATTGTTCCAGTCGTTCTCTCTGGAACTGGAATTATCCCGAAAACACTTCTGGAAGCGCTAAAGGTGTAAAGGTGCTAAAGGAACATCGAGAAGAAATCGGCCGGCATCCAAAAGTCGGTCATCCTTAGCACCTGCGCGATTGTCCGACAATTCCTCGGTCAGGACTAAAACAGCACGAGCATGCAGATACGTGCATTCCGCAGAGCCTAGTCCCCCTTTGGCATTCAGAAGCCCGGGGGCAGGTGAAAATTCTGGCTAGGTTCGCCTAGTTAAGAAGTGAGATAAGTCTGCCTTTTTGAAATTTGACTTTTTCCAAAAAGTAGTCTAATTGTTTTTCAAATATTTCAAGTATGCAAATTTGCTTAAATGACCCATATCTTTACACCCACAACGTTTCACTATTTTCTGAGATGGTGCTGCCAACTTCTAAGACGAGTTGGCATGAAATTCGTCTTGCATCAAAGTGCGATAAAGTATCAATTTCTGCTTACATGTTCTGATCCTCAAACTTACTAGATCGTACAGATGCAATTCATCGTGGGATGCATGCTCTGTAAAGTGGCATAAAAACTAAATATCACACTTTGAGTTATGTTGACACGTTGTTGCGCCTATTATTTTCGATTAAGGTATTTGGATTGTGCAACTCAACCGCAAAAAAACTCAATTGCAATGGTTTGTATTACCTAGAGTATGCCATCTCCCTCTTACCACCGACGAAGTCAGTTTGTAAGACGTAGTTTTTCTTCCATTTGGAGTCATAAATTACCGCCAGGACAAGTATGTAATCTCTCTCTCTCTCTGTGTTTGCTCTCCCTTCGCTAAAGTTTATAATAACCGCAAGTCATGTCCCATGATGCACACGGTTGTCTATTCCACCCTCGATTCCCCCCATCCCCTTTCCTCCGCCCAACCAACGATCCAGATGCACATGTAATATGCAACCCACAATAACTCAGCTGGTTGCATAGGGGCTGTCAGTGAGCCCACTGATAGGTACTTAGTCATGGCGCAGTTTGTTTTGTAATTAATAATTACTCCTTCTTCTAAATATCATAATCATGGGATGCATTTAGATAATCATCGTTGAGCGTTTGTTCCCAGTTGGGGAGTCATCATCAATGTCGTCGATTAACGTTTGTGCGTGTGTGCGTGTGTGTGTATGCTTTTGTGCATGTTGAGACAAAGTTTGTGAGCTACTGAAACAGAGTTCTACCCTGTCCATCGTTAGAAAATCCGTCGCTGAAACACCTGGCTGCATAAATCATTGCATCTTGATGAAACATAACCTAAAACCAAAAAGATCATCGAGCCGACGCTCGGATCCATACGCTTCACTTCTCGCGGGCAACGCGTGTAAAAATTCGCATAAATTCCACCATGTTTTGCTTAAACACTTGCAAGATTATAGTGATTAGCAGTGATTTCACTCTCGATCTGTAATTTTGGTACGCTTCAGTCCCCATATTGGGTCTCAGCGGAGGATCCCGTTGGTTAGTTAGTCAGTTGCTCGATTAGTTGGTAAGTTGCCTGCTCCGAACGACCTGTCAATCAAAGTGTGCATCCCGGGAGCCGTCTACCAGAGGGGAAGCAGCCGAACATAACCTATTTAAAATCGATGATTCGTCCCGTTCGGCGTTTCTTTCTTCTCGCGCAAGCTAACACACAAATATAACTCAATAAATTTTAAAACCAGAAGTTATCGACCATTTGTGGCCTCATGGGAGCATAGGGAACTCGGAGGCTCGGAAGGCTGAAAATTATTGTTCTCGAGCGGCCGCTGATCACCGGTTGTCAATTGTTTCGAATGTGAAAATTATACCGCACAGATTCGAGCGCGCGTTCGCCGCTCACTTGCAACAGTCCGCGGTAAAATATGGTCCAGCTTTGGGATCGGCATTGGAGGAGCTGAACTGCGCTCCGAATCTGCTCCGGCCACTGGGAGTCTGTGTGGTGGCGGCTATTCAATCTAAATAGCCGTGGGCCATTCGGACGATTCCTATCTTGCACTTTCCGATGTCTTGGTTTCTTCGTTTCACTGCCCAAACGCGCGGTGCATTTTTATTTCTGCGCTGATTTCTTATCCTGCGCCGGATCTCGATCTGATTTATTTTATGCGTTTCCAGGGAAATTCAGCTCTGGCTTATTCTGGCGATCGAGTACGTTCCCGGGCGTGTAAATGAGCCTAACCAAAAGTCGTGGTGCATATATTAATGCACCCTGGAAATGTGGGGAATATGTTTGTGAGATATCAAACAGAAATAATGAATTGAAAATGCCATTTTTGCCAAAACATAGCCTTTGTTTTTAGTGCCTCGCCTAAATGGATTATAATTATAGGCTGCTGGAAATAGATATTTTTTCTTATGACGGTGAGTTCCGAGGGTTTTTTAAATGTATAGTTCAGAACCGCAGCCGAAAGTTCATTCGATTCATTCGAGCGGTATTCTGTATAGCTTCAAGCGATTCGAGTTGACGATGGAATTTCGCAAGCGAAATTAGTAATGCGTTAGGAACTTATTACTGTCAGAAACTTGGATAGATGAAAAAGCAGATATTTAATAAACGCACTGTTCTACGGAAACAGACTTTCAGAAAATGTGGCATGTCGGTGATCCCTCCAGTACTATGGTCGTTAACATCCTGTTGGCATGTCGGTTGTTGTTGAGTTTTTGGCTTATTTCATCATTCTCCTTCAAAAACATAAGTTTAATCCCTGCTAAGTAGATTCTTTATCCACGCGAATTTATTCCTCGAGAAAATAAAAGGGTGATGTGCACTGTTCAGTAGTTTTTTTTCCACATTTGTTCTTCCTAACTTTATAGTTTATTACTCATCGTCCGAAGACCCTGGCTGTTATGTCTGTACTAGATTATCTAAGCATTACATAAATCTTGCGGCTTGCTTGTTAGTCATTATATGAGGGGCTTAGAGTGCAAGGGGTGTAAGTGACTTGATCGATTTCTCTTTTGATCATAACTTAACTGCAAACACATTCCTAGCTTATTTGACAATGTGGACGATATGTCAGAACCTCAATTATCGGTGTCTATAGCAAAATCGAATTGGAACGGTTTTGTGTGCCGAGTTATTCGCGAAAGAAAAAGTTGATGAAGAGAAATCGATCAAGTCACTTACACCCCTTTCCTTCTGAGCCCCTCATATACGATTTTAGCGGTCATTATAGTTTCCGCTCTAGAATAAAGTGTAGAATTTTATCACGTTTGTCCCAATTCGCTAGTTTGGTGTAGAGGAAGGACGGTAAGGATGGACTCCGTAAGGGAAAGTTGATTTTTTTATTGAATTTCATAAAAAATATGTTGCTATATCACCCTGAATCGCTAGTCTAAGTCTTTTTTTTTTTTTAATAAAAATTGTTTTGGGGGCAGTAAATTTGGAAAATTAATGTGTCCGGCATCTTTGGAAAAAATGAGAGAAAGTCGGGAAAATGGACACACACTGAAAAATAATATGTATTTTGAAATTCAAGATGATGTACTCAGGAAAGTGATGGTAAAACACACACGTAACTAAAAATACAAAAAAAAGAAAAACAATAAGAACCTTATTTTCTCAACACGGAAATTTACATTGAACTGTTCTTTGCAGATCTATTTTATGTTTTTATCTACAATTTTGACAGAAGAACAGCTACACACAAACTAGTGTTGGCTGAAAACATTTCATCTTTGGCAGAAATGATGCCATTTCGTGTGCTGGTGTCAAATGCGCAAATAAAGAGTTGTTTTGAAAGTTTATAAATGGTTTGTATGTATGCGAGCAGACATCTCTTTCCGTTTTCTTTTCTCATTTCATTTGGGATTGTGCCAAAAAAAGTCCATACGACGTCAACGGGGATCGAACCAAGGCCGGCTGGAATGCAAAGCTATTTCACACGACCACGCTATCCATATAGCTGCCAGCGCTGTTACATACAGGGTTTTCCATTTCGGGCTTCCGAAAGTATACAGCCCTGCGCTGACAACCGTTTAACATAGCTGTCAACCAAAGCGTCATATCGTTAGTTGAATGTCTGCCATTTTACAATATGGATCGTTTTAGCATCGCACAACGTGTTAATTTTGTTAAATTATACTATAAAAATGATGAAAAACCGGCAAATGTTTTTCGAGCATTACGGACGGATTTTGGTCGTCATGGACGGCCTACAGAGCACACAATCGCTAATGTAGTGCGTAAATTCGAACAAACTGGATCCGTAGCAGATATTGTGAAACCTGTGCATCATCGTAATGTGCGTTCGGCCGAAAATATTGCTGCTGTTGCTGCCAGTGTGGAGGATGACCCGAATGTTTCGGCGTGCTCAGCAATTGGGCTTGTCAAACACATCATTGTGGCGAATTTTGCATTTGGACTTGCACCTACATCCATATAAAGTCCAACTGGTACAAAAATTAGAGCGTGGTGACCATGGAATGCGTCGGGCATACGTCGATTGGGTGAACGAACAACAGCAGCAAAATGCTGAATTTTTGCATCAAATTTTCTTCAGCGATGAGGCACATTTCGAGCTCGGTGGCTATGTGAACACCCAAAATGATGATATGTGAACACCCAAAATTTCCGTATATGGGGCTCAGAAAATCCACACGTGATTGTTGAGAGGCCATTGCATCCGCCAAAAGTCACTGTTTGGTGCGCATTATGGTCTGGTGGAGTCATCAGGCCGTATTTCTTTGAAAATGAGGACGGCGAGACGGTAACTGTGAATGGTGAGCGCTATGGCCGCATGTTAACCGATTTTTTTGCCACAAATTGAAGATATGGATACGGATGACATGTGGTTTCAGCAGGACGGCGCCACGTGCCACACAACACGACCGAACATGGCCATATTGCGAACGAAATTTGAGGGACGCATAATTTCGCGTTTTGGTGATGCCAATTGGCCGTCCAGATCATGCGATTTGAACCCGCTAAACCTTTTTTTGTGGGGTTATGCGAAAGACCGTGTCTATGCCAACTCTCCGCAAACTCTTGAACATTTGAAAGACAACATTCGTGAAGTTATGACCGAGATACCGCCCCATATGTGCCGAAAAGTCATCGAAAATTACCTGTTACGGATCAAGGTGTACGAGGAAGCCCTAGGTGGACATTTGAATGATGTTGTATTTCACACATAATGGCATAAACCAAACTTTAATTCGAAATAAAAGTTTCATCGAAATTCGAATTCTAAGTGTGTTTTATTTCAATTTACTTTTGGAATTTAAAGTTGGAAAACCCTGTAGAAGCGTGATAATATTACACCTCATGTTAAAATGAAGTTAGAAAGTGTTTTCAAAGAGAATATAGAAGAACATGAACGAGAATATATCTTTCTCTGTCTGTGTATTTGGCAAACAATACGAAAAGCTTTCTTATGCTTTCATTTAAATGTGTCTCCTGTTTCGCTCGCTCATATTGGCTCTAGCATACATATTATACAAATGATATACATGTATTGGGGAGTAGAACATTTTCTGTAACTGCAGGAACCTTGTTCCGTTTATGTTGCTGAGCTGGCAGCAATTGACTTCGCATTGGGGATGATCTCCAACAAGCCTGCAGAACATTACTTCATTTTCTCGGATAGTCTCAGTTCGCTTGAGGCTCTCCAGTCGATGAAAACTAGTATGCACCCATCTTATTTCCTCGCAAAAGTGAGGCAGCAGATGAGTGCACTGATCGAAAGATCTTATAAAATAACCTTTGAATGGGTCCCCTCTCATTGCTCAATTTCTGGCAATGAGAAGGCGGACACTCTCGCAAAGGTGGGTGCCCAGGGAGGCAAATTGTTTGATAGACAGATTTCATACGATGATTTTTTCCAATTACTGCGTCAGAGTTCCCTCTTGAGTTGGCAAACCGATTGGGACACTGGAAGTCTTTGGCGGTTTCTTCGAGAGCGTGGTTCAAAGGTTTGGACGTAAGTCGTGACTTCATTCGTGTAAAGAGTAGACTTATGTCCAACCACTACTCGCTAGATGTGCATCTCCACAGAACAAATCTTGTTCAAAGCAATGTCTGTCGGTGTGGAGAACGTTACGATGACATCGATCACGTAGTTTGGCAATGTACGGATAGTTACGCAGCCAGAGGGTACCTTTTGAATGCCCTTGAGGCCCAAAGAAGGCAATCCTATGTTCCTGTTAGAGACGTGTTGTGAATTCGCGACATCTGCTATATGCAGTTGATCTATATGTTTGTGAAACGGTCCAGTATGAGAATTTAATGCTTTTGTGTTTTTTTTTCTTTTTCGTTATTAGTTTGTTTGTCTTGTCCCCTCATCTGGCCGTCGCCCACCCTCGACAGATAGTCGAACTCCAGATGCTATCTCTGGTCATTATGCACAATGCTACAGTGCGTGCGGCAACTCTCCGTTGAGACAACGATACTTCATATCCATATCCCTAACCTGACGTATCCCACAAAAATTGTTGCCCCTCTAACCTCGAGTAAACCACGAGTAATCGGTCAAAACCTTGTTTAAGTTGAAATCTTGTATATACAATTATCTTGTATATCCCCTATCAGTAGAAGAAAATCCTTATCTTACCAAATTAATTTGCTCAGCCCAACATTTTCGCATCCCATATCACGTTCAATTGAATGGATAGCAGAAATCATCATTGGCCAGTTGTCACTCTCACGCTTTCACCTCATCAGCAATTTGGATAGAGTAAGAATCCCCATCCTCAGTGTTGAACCCTGGAGGCTGTATTTAACACAATGCTTTGGTTTTCTCTGCATGCATATAAGCTATAATTCATATCATAATAGGCTGCGAGTATAAAAACCCATTTCCTTAGTATCTATTTATTTCATCCAACTTCCCATTTTGATAAAAAACTTTTCAAACAGCGAGTGAAGCGTATCTTGACTGAGTACACGTCCATTGATTAAATTTGGGGTACCATGTATCGAAAAGTATTTCGTCGAACCTTTTCTCATATCGTGAATGTTTTTAGACTTGATCGGGATTATGGAGGCATATCTCGAGAAGCAATCTATAAAAGAATGAAGTATGTTAGGTTATGCATGAAGAGATCAAGATGTACTTTTTCTAGAGGCTTTTTAGGGTCTGGTGTAGACCCAAGTTTAATTTTGTACGGATGTCTTTCGTACTTGTTATATTGCAAATACGACAGAGCTTGATAAATTGTCATATCTTCCGTTTCGTCGCTGGGAAATTATATCGGTTTGAAATTTATCTATCATTTTCCCATACACCTCCATTAGGGTGGCATCGAAAATAGTCATGTCAAATTTCAAAAACCGACCATGTACATTTTGTTTATTGGGCCAAAAAAATGACCTGTGCAAAGATTCAGCTCGATCGGACATGATTTAGGGGTGCCTCAAAGCGCTCAAAGTTTTGATTTTTTTATCCTCGAAAATCTTCCAAGTGAGGAAATTTGGAAAATCGAAATTTCGTTTTCGATGCCAAATGTCTTAAAAATGCATAAAACGTCGAGATCTGGCGTTATCTCGATGAATTTTGATCGAAAATCCACTACTTTTTGAAAAGGGTCAAACATTTTTTTTTATGTTTTCACAAAAAAATATAACTGAAAAAATATAATACCTACAAAATTTTAGTCAAAGAATGAAATGTAGAAAATTGCTTAAATTCCCATAAAAAAATAACAATTTTTTTTTACAAAAATTTCGCTAAAAAAATTACTTTAATTATTGAATTATTGACACCTTTTTTCTCAAAAACGATTGTTTTTTCAAATTATTAAAAAAAAATTGTGAATAGCTCTTCCAATTTCCAACAAGTCGCCCATACATTGTAAGATGGGCACTTTTACAGAGAAAAAGTTTTTCTAATATAGTGTATTTGATAAAGTTTTAAATCATATTAAAATATGAACTTTCGTAGATGACGTCAACTTTCTATCTTTAATATTTTCTGGAATATAGATCATTTTGTATGGAGAGGCCTGAAAAAATAATGTTTTACTCGTTAAATTTTTGTGTGTAAATTCTCGCGTTTGACATGTTTTTGACATGTTTCTGAATAGAAAAAAGTTAGTAAAACATGTAAATCGCGATAATTTATACATACAAATGTTACGAATTAAACATTAATAGTATTTTTTCAAAGGAAAACATGAAAAAGTTGGAGTTCGAAAAACTGTTTTCCCTGTAAAAGTGCCTACCATCCGATGTGTTGGTGACTTGTTAGAAATTATATGGCCTATTCATATTTGTTTTTTTCAGAATTTTAAAAGAACATGTTTTCGAGAAAAACAAACTTTAATTTTCAAAATGGTTTTTTGTTTCAATTTTTATTTCAATAATTTACATAATATAATATTCTCGTCGAAACGTGTTGGTCGTTGTCTGGACAGATGACTGGCATTACCAACACTACCAGACGATATAAATTTGGCATATAATCGACGTATAGTGTTGTCTCCAGGCGATGTTTTAACTTTATTTTTATTTTTCCACGCACGTTTAGTTAACACAATTGAAAAGTTATTTTGAATGTACAGCTGAACAATTTCAGCGCGTTGTTTAGGTGTGTATTGTTCCACGGTTACTAGTGAAATTGTACTGAAATGACGCTTCCAACGCGGTATGACATTTGTTAATCTGACATCTCTGTCAAAAGTTATGGGGTTGCCAGATGCTTCCACTTTAAATGGCCCACCCTGTACAAAATTTTAGTCAAAGAATAAAATGTAAGAAATTATTTATGTTTACATTAGAAAATATGAAGTAAATTTTTGAAGAAATATTAATTGAAAAAAATATTTTTAAATTAAAATTCATTTTTCTCGAAAACATATATATTTTTTTGATTCTGAAAAAACAGATATGAATAGGCCATATAATTTCCAACAAGTCACCCATAAGGGTGATGGGGATAAGGGGGGTATGTTAAGGAAAATTTCAATTGTATCTTTGGAAACTAATGTTTTCCAAAACTTAAAAGCTGTTTTTTACAGTTGGCTTTCAAACTGTGTTTTTTTTACAATATATTGGTTTTCAAAATAATTGGCCCATTTGTTTTACAAAAATGTGTTTTTTTCAAGTTTTTTACTGAAATTAAAACAAGCCGAAAAGTAGAACATTTTCATCAATGCGGGCAGTCTTCCGAAAAACACTTACACATGTTCACGCGATGTGAAAATTCCATGTTTTTGTTTGAACTCTAACATGATCTTCGCTAGGGTTGAATGTCTATCCCAAACACGAACAGTGATACACAAACATAAACATGTGAAAACAAGCATGATGTTTATAATTCAAGAACAACATGTACAAACATATCACCCGATGTCGCAGTATTCATTGCTTTCGTTTCGTTTCTTTTCATGCACGGAAAGAAATTATTCATCCCAAAATATTTCTTCGTAGAATACTTTTTCACAGAAACGAACTTGGAATTCAGTTCGTATTATAATAATTGCATGAACTAAGAGGCTAAGAGTTCATGCATATTTTGCAAGTCTTATTGAATAATCTTTGGTTTCGTGCAAAGAAAACATTCTCCGAATAGAAAGAAGCTTTCTATGAGATTTTTTTTTTGCTTGCATGTTGCCAATTGAAGTCTGGGGAACCGACTGCACAGCGGGCGACATTGTACAAATGCTGGCCAAATAAATAAATAAATACCCAAAATTTCAGCGGCACACAGCAGAACCAGCAGAGAAATTTCAGCGGCTAAAACACACCAACTATTTCTCGATGTTATCACAAACTGAATGAAGGAAAAAAACTAAAAGCTACACTTACACTACACTACATATGCTATGTGTGTATGCGATTGCATCATCTTTTCGTCTCCTCTTCTTCGTTCGTTTTATAGCTCGGGTCGCGTTCGTCGCGAACAAACAGTATTAGCCATTTGTAAATATTCAAAGATTCAGCCAAAATTGTTGCTCCCGTGGTCGAGTGGTTAGCGTCACGCCTAACATGTCACTGCTGAATAATTCTGATACTTTATAATCGATTAAAATTATAGAAATATTGTGATCAAAATTTGTTGTGGGCAACTAAACATCTCCACCGCACTCTATTCAATTTTAGTACTTGTTCAAATAGCTAATAATAGCGAATGTTACATGAATTCAATATATAAATTGATGCGTGCACTGAATAATTATATCAATTGTGAGGAACTCTGATATTAATCGGCGTTTATTTTGTTCAGAACAGATAAAGAGGTTTATTTTATTTGCCCAATATTTTAGACGGAGCACCCATTGTCATGACAGGAAAGCATTTTTCCATGTGAACATACCAACACACCACGTGTTCAGTGGTGGTGGTGTGGTATCCGATTCGCTTCTTCTGCTCTACGCACTGCCGGTGCTTGTGGTGAAAATGCAAGAGAAACTGTACACCATGTTGAAACATCATGTGAAACATTGGATTAAACATCGTATGTCCAAAAATACTACGAACACACACATGTCACATTTTCAAACGTAGGTATGAAAAAATCATGTTTGTATTCAAATACAGAACTGCGAACAGCAGCGTGGACATGTTTATCCCGGACGCAGTGTTTTTTGTGAAACATGGAAGACTGAATGCGGGTATAACGAACATGTAGTGGGGGAAATATGGACAAGTCAATCCCCCTTATTCCGCGCGGCGAGTGAGGTGAGATGGCAAAGTTTCTCGCTTTATTCTGGAGGTCGCCTTACTTTTCAGCTCTTATTCAATACCAGAGTCGATAGCATATGAGGATACGACTTAAAATCTCACTTAGTGACAAACTATAGTCACCCCATTCGCCTTCGGGAACACCGTGACTTGAGCCATCTCACGTCATTCACCGCGTAGAATAGGGGGGAATAATATACGGAGCGTAGAAGTTTATCGCTCGCGAGAGGAATAATTTAGCTCTCTCTCAGTGTTTGCGCGTTTAGTAACTGAAATAGAACAAAAGGAGAAAGCAATATAAAAAAGAGTTCAACATTCTTCCCTTCACTTTCCATCATGCATTGGATGTGATTATGGATGTGACTGTCCATTTCAACCCCACCAGTGCAATTATTTCAATAATTTAAATTTACCACATACGAATGAATTTACTTTTCCGTACATACCTAATATCGCTCTTAACTCACAAACCGAAATATAGCCATCTGCGAATTCAATTTTACGATTAAACCACTCAAATTGCTTAATATCGAAGCCGCAAAAATTACATCCACACGCGGAATCATGTTTGATTTTCGGTTTTTGTTTCCCTATTTCACTTTTGATCAGTATTAATTATCTTAGGATGGTTTAAATCTTCTAAAACAGCATGCAGAAGGTGTTCCTATCAACAGAAATTTGAAATTCATAATGGAACTATACAAATCAACCACCAGTCCATCATACCCCCACTGTCCGTCTTACCCGCGGTTCCCCTACATCGGCACTTTTACAAGAAAAAAATTATTATTAATGTTTAATTCGTAACATTTGTATGTATAAATTATTTCGATTCACATGTTCTGCTAACTTTTTTCTATTCAGAAACATGCCAAGAACATATCCAACGCGAGAATTTACACACAACAATGTAACGAGTAAAACATTATTTTTCCAGGAGTTTCCATACCAAAATGCCCTATATTCCAGAAATAATAAAAGATAGAAAGTTGACGTCTTCGACGAAAGTTCATATTTTAATAAGATCTATAACTTTGTCGAATATACTACATTGCTATCTAGATTTTAAACAAAATTAAGACATTAAGTTGTAATTTTTATCAAAGAAAACATGAAAAAGTTATTGTTAGAAAAACTTTTTCCCTGTTTTCCGATGTATGGACGACTTGTTGGAAATTGTAAGGGCTATTCATATAACTTTTTTGAGAATTTTTGAAAATAGGTTTTTGAGAAAAATGAATTTTAATTTGAAAATCAAATTTTTTTGCAAATTATTTAAAAAAAAAATTTGAATTTGTTTTATAAAAAATTTTCAAAAAACAATTTCTTACATTTCATCGTTTGACCTTATTTTTTTTTTGTATTACAGTTTTTGAGTCACAATTTTTGTAAAAAATCAAGAAAAAAAATTTGGCCCTTTTAAAAAAGTAGTCTAAATTTTTTTTGTTTACATTTAAAGTATGCGAAGTTTCTTAAAAGACTCATGTGTTTACACCCACAACGTTTCGCTGCTATCTGAGATGGTGCTGCCAACTCCTAAGACGATTTGGGCTGAAATTCGTCTATTTTCAAATTTATTTTTATAATAGTGAAAACAATGTGAGGCATAAAGATGTGTCAAAAGCATACTCAAATTAGATTTTTAATAGTTACAAAATTCCGCAGACAAATGAGGAAAAAAACTAAACCACATTCCGATAAAACAAAGTCTCGGTTCACTCGCGATGAGTCTGCCTCCACCATTGCGCTCCGGAGGCCCTTTCTGATGCAAGTACTACTTCGCGTATACAAAAGGATTATAAATTTATAGCAATATTTATACATCCCGACTCGGCGCTAATTACAGGTTACGAGGCAAAACATTTTTCTCCATCCGCCACAAATTCCTAACCCTTCGAATTGCACACGAAAATGCATTCGTTCGGTCCTCCGATGTGTGTTGGATTTGAGAGGAGAGCCCGCGATGAAGATTTTGTGCAATTGTGCGGAATTCGTGGAAAACTCACACATTTCGAACGGGATGGGGGACTTTATTCAGGAGGTAACGAGCCCACTGACGAGTGAGTCGAGAGAGTCGCGCTGTGGCGGGAAACGTGTAATCGATTTTCCAGCGCCATTTGTCAACATCAATCACGGCTGGTCGCCTCTCGGGGTAAGCAGCTAAGAATGAAATGGAAAGTCATGGAAAGTTCCACCTAATCAACGAAAACTGGGCAGAATACGAGCAATGTGTCGGGAAGTGCTCAATAATTCATATCGTTCCACATAAACACTTAATTAGTAGCGGACTATTACGCACAACACACAGAATGTCGTCCGCAAGTGGAAAGTCAGTAGCAAGGATATGGCCTTTCTAGAGCATCGCATTTTATGCGGTGTGTGTGTGTATGTGTGTGTATGGCGTTAATGGGTGATGGTGGTCATTCCAGTCCAATTGCCATATTGGCCTGCTTTCATGCGGTGGGCTGCTCCAGGCATGAGCATTCTCTTAGTCGGACAGTTCCGAATGGCATAAAAAGGTCCCGATAGTGGGGACAGACGGGTGGAGCTCTTCCACCAAGAACCGAGACCGGAATATGTATATGCACGGGGAGATTCTTGGACCCGTCGAGAAGGAAAAGGATACAAATTTACACACAAACACAAAGAGACTCTTGAGATTGATTTATGGGGCTGAGGAACGCCCCCAAATGAGAAACTGAAACGTGACGGTTGATTTGCAGTCCTGCAGAACCAACAACGGAATGGAGGGTATGAATCACAAAAGTAAAGTGCCTTGTCGACCGAAAGGCCCCCGATGGAAATGTGTGATGAATGAAAATTCGGAATGGAACGGCGAACTTCAGCAAATGCTAGCCAGCGAACACACGAAGGGTGCGGGAAATAGTACCGATTTCCAAGCAAATCAATTAAAAAAGACCTCGCTCATTCAATTATTCGGAACAATTTTGCCTCATTGCGCGATCGATCGACGATCGATTAATTGGAGGTAGCCTTTTTTTTCCTCCACGAATTTCGGAAGTTAAATTGCACCTCACGTTCTGTGGCTCATTGCGTGCTGCGGCTAATGAAGAAAATGGTGCCGATTATCTAAAATTGAAGAAGATTCTTCAATTGCCCCCTACTCTTCTAGCCAGTGACGGCTCTCGGAGAAATGAATCGGAAAACGGAACGGTACGTGAAATAACAAGGTAATTTACAATTACTCTTTTTTGCCGTCCGAAGCGAGAGCCCTGGTTGGTTCCGGTACGGAAAAATCTCGACCAAATTGGGAGAAGAAGTAATTCCAAGCTTCACATAACAAATTATCATTATTTATTACCGCAGTGTGTTTATTATCCAGCTTGTCGTAATTTGTAAACAAGGCGCGAGTGAAACAGTAGAAGTAGTGGGTGCTGAAAATGGAGAAACTGTCCGACCGAAAACCCATGCGCGGAGGGAGGAGGAGTGAGAGGAGGCAAACCACGCGTAGCTAGAAAACCAGTGCTATTCGCTTTCAAATTACCCGATAATTTCCATCGATTATTTCGTTATTTCCCTCGCTTTCTTCCTTCGCAAGTTCGCCCGGGCAACCGACGGAACCGTCCGGTCGGTCGGTCGGTCGGTTGGGCGGTGTCATCCCACAGCACAAGACAATTGAGAAGCCTAGTCCTCTAATTTAAGCTTCCTATCATTATAAATTCTAATTTGGCCGAGTTTCAAATTCGGTGTGCCGTTAGTTCGACTTCCATTCATCTGGGGCGCCCCCGTTTTGTCGTCGTCATCATTTGCGGAAGTCACGTGTCATGGTGCCAACAATTTTACGGCTTTCTTTCCAGGATCTGCTTGAAATGTGAAGCCCCCCTAACTGTGCACTAGCGTGTGCCGAGCGGGAGTGTTTTGGCAGAAATCGAGTCACGGCCTGCGGCCGGACACGTGTCTGGTGACTTTAAAGTGGGGGTCCAGAGCTGAATCGCACCAATTTTGAGTTAACTGTTTCCTGCCTGCGGCACAGTGTAAACAATTGGCGG
The DNA here is from genome assembly GCF_029784135.1 of Toxorhynchites rutilus septentrionalis. NCBI lineage: Eukaryota > Metazoa > Arthropoda > Insecta > Diptera > Culicidae > Toxorhynchites > Toxorhynchites rutilus. The sequence continues at coordinate 138,875,839 of NC_073744.1, read as the reverse complement.
ATTGATTGCTGTTTGAAGGTTCGGAACACTGTGTAGATCAATGGTATTAGTCTCGCTTCGTGAGGATATAATTTTTAAAATTTACTCATGATAACAAATTGACACTGAACTTTTATGTACACAAAGATTTCATTGCTCTTTCCTGACAGGAAGATAAAATATTGGCAGCACAAACAAGTTTTGAAGGAATTCAAAGGTAGCGTACGAACAGTTCTAGTCGAAATGACCAGAAAACACGCGTATCTTCAATAGACAATAGATTCCAGCGTTACCTGACAACGTTTTGAGCTTGAACTTGGGTAGACTGTACAATTCGTAGTTGCTCTCCGTGATTGACTAGAACCAACCAAATTGCACAAAGAACACACAGAATGACGCTTGGGACTAGCAAATCTTTCTCGTTGTGCAATTTTCGGTTATTCGAGCTTTAAATGATCAATAACGACGCCGGCCACCTCCTTACAGTCACCAGAGGAAGGGAAGGAATGTTAGTATGATATTCGCCGTTCGAAGGCCAGAAGGGTCGCCTCTACAGCGTGGTTCCCTAGCGTTTTTCATGGAAGGGATAGTTGTTAGTGGGGAGGATTAAGAATCAGGATTCACTGTGGTGAGTGATGTGATTATGTTAACACGGATCCTGCCGGAGATCATTAATATTAGGTTACCTAAAAAGGTTATCGAAAGAATTCCTCTATGCTCGAATCGACGATATATTATGGGATCGTTCGCGCATAGTGCTCTATTGTAATCCCTGAAGGTTCTGAATGAGCTACCTAAGAAGGTAACCGAAGGAACTCCTCTACAATAACTCGAATCACGTATCGACGACTTATTATATGGTTTTTCGCGCATAGTACTCCCTTGTATTCTGAAATTGCTACACTGCAGATTATTATTAAGATACCCTAGAAGGTAGCCGAAAGAACTTCTCTACAATGGATCAAATCTACGATATATTTTATGACTTTTCACGCCATGTACTCTATTTTATTCTCAAATCGCGATGTCGGAGGTTATCGATGTGCTACCTGAGAAGGTAACCGAAAGAAATCTTTAACCATAATTCGAATCGGTCATACCCAGCAAACATTAAATCGCATAACAAGCGTATATATAACATCATATGCCCTAAAATTTGGTTGGCATATAATGCGCCTAACTGGCATATGCATGCAAAAGTGGAGGCTATATACATACATGGCAAATGCTTACCGAATTTGTTTGGATGAATATGCAACTTTGACCGGCTATAATAGCGATTATGTTGAATTTAATTGCGATCTAATTTGAATATATTCATGAATTGTCAAAGCACCAAATACGACTTTTGCCATACTCATATACGATTTATTACAAACATAGAAAAAAAAAAACAAATGGCGCAAAATATTTCCGTGAAATGTTTATTATAGCCTCACGAATCGCCATTATTATATATGAGTATTTATATTTGTAGAAATAATAATTGTTTGATTGACTTGTGTTGGGAGTGGAATATGAATGTTTAAAATGGCACAGATTGATGTTTGGTGAAAACTGCTCCGATGTGGGTTCGAACTCCGGTCATCGGGATTATCATCCACCAGCTATCTCGCGCGGCTATCTAAAATTTAATTCAACAGCAGTTAAATCTTTCGAGTGCATCAGCATTTCATTGACATTTCAATATGATGTAATATGTTCTTTATTAGGATCTAATATGATTTACTGTTTCATGATTTTCTTCAGCATGTAACACAGTAAATCAGTACTGAATCGATTTAAATTATACGCTTATACGACACACAAATTGCATCAGCGTAATATACGCATATGATGCGGATTAAATATATTTTACGACAATGTACATCATAAAATTGATGTTCATTATACCGAATTGCGACTTAATTTGATAATGGTATATAAAATCGAGTTTTTACATTTTATGCGATTTCAAATATACACGATACATACTTTGATTGATATTATATGCGATTATGATTTATTCGGATTTCTTGTAAGACTTGACACGTGCTAAATTATACGATTTAATGTTTGCTGGGTATGTTCTGTGTGTTTTTGGGCGTAGTGCTATATCAGAGAACTAGAGTGCGACGCTGGAGGGTTATCAACACGTTAAGCCCCGAATTTTTCTCGCTATACTTTCCGTTCAGTCCGTATCAAGCGCATTTACATACTATCAGTTTCGGTCCCCACTTTCCAAAGATATATATTGTACATCGTGAAAAAAGTCACAAATTCGATTAGAAGGTAATCACATATCGTAAAACATCCGAAGACAAACAATGTCTCAGTGATCAACGTTTTTCCGACGAAAAGCTCAATCCCTACCTACACGGGGCTCAACGTGCTAATGAGCTACCTAAGATCACTTTTTGAAGCATAGAAGTACATATTCTTATCAATATAAATACAAACTACAGACAAACAAAGTACATTATCTCACAAAGCGTCCAAAACCATTCCAATACAATAGAAAAACTGAATCTAAAATCTGATTTCCGGATGGAATACACAAATATATCACACTTATTCTCAAAAATAAAACAGATAATTGAAACAAAGATAGACCACTATCAACACTAGTTATATAGGCTGTCAAAAAAGTCCTGCGGTATTTCCGCGAGGTGTCGTTGTAAGCGCGTAGTTCTAGTTATATTCATTGTATCGAGTCATACTATAGCTTGTTGGAAAGGTATTTTTGCGCACTATAATATGGTCCTTGACAGCGTTTTGTTTGGTTAAGTCGTTCGTGAGTTATAGTGTCGCAAATATGGAGCAAAATAAAGAGAAATTCCGACATATTTTACAGTACTACTATGACAAAGGCAAAAATGCATCTCAAGCTGCCAATAAAATTTGTGCAGTTTATGGACCATATACAGTTTCCATTTCCACCGCACAACGATGGTTTCAACGTTTTCGTTCTGGTGTAGAGGTCGTCGAAGATGCGCCACGCTCCGGAAGGCCTGTCGTCGAAAATTGCGACAAAATCGCTGAATTAGCCGAGAAAGACCGGTATAGTAGCAGCCGTAGCATCGGCCAAGAGCTGGGGATAAGTCATCAAACCGTTATTAACCATTTGAAGAATCTTGGATTCACAAAGAAGCTCGATGTATGGGTGCCACACACGTTGACGCAAAAAAAAAACATCTTTGACCGTATCGACGCATGTGAATCGCTGCTGAATCGCAACAAAATCGACCCGTTTCTGAAGCGGATGGTGACTGGCGATGGAAAGTGGGTCACTTACGACAACGTGAAGCGCAAACGGTCGTGGTCGAAGCCCGCTGAAGCGGCTCAGACGGTGGCCAAGCCCTCATTAACGGCCAGGAAGGTTCTGCTATGTGTTTGGTGGGATTGTCAAGGAATAATCTATTATGAGCTGCATCCCTATGGCCAAACGCTCAATTCGGACCTGTACTGCCAACAACTGGACCGCTTGAAGGTAGCACTCATGAAGAAGGGGCCATCTTTGATAAACAGAGGCCGCATTGTCTTCCATCAGGACAACGCCAAGCCACACACTTCTTTGGTGACGCGCCAGAAGCTCCGAGAGCTCGGATGGGAGGTTCTTTTGCATCCGCTGTATAGTCCGGACCTTGCACCAAGTGACTACCACCTGTTTTTGTCCATGGCGAACGAGCTAGGTAGTCAGAAGTTAGCCACAAAAGAGGCCTGTGAAAATTGGCTATCCGAGTTTTTTGCCAATAAGGAAGCGAGCTTCTATAACAGGGGTATTATGAAGTTGGCATCTCGTTGGGAACAAGTCATCGAACAAAACGGCGCATATTTGACTTAGAACAGATGATTGTAACTAATTTTATGAACGAATGAAAATTAAAAAAAAAAATACCGCAGGACTTTTTTGACAGCCTAATAGAAAGTATATAAAATAAACTGGCGATAAAATTTGACTATTCTTATCAGAAACAACCATCTACAATAAATTACGAACTTATGTTCAGATAGATTCATATACATACCTACGTAAAAACACTTCATTATATGGAAATCTAATATCTACCATTCAGTTCAGAATTTTTAGATCTAATACTTACATTTGGAAATTGGAAATTTGGAATTGTATTCATATTCCAAACTAATCATAAATAAGGAATGAATTAACACACAAAAGAACGCATCCAAACAAAATAACTGGTTCAGCTCCAGAATCTGGAATCCACGCCAATCCTCCAAATTGTAGAAATTGTAGTAACAAAAATTTTATCAGATCGGTGCAGGGCCACCCTTTCATAAATATTACACATATTTTAAAGCTACGTCCCCATAAACACATGACAAGCAATTAGTTTTTAGACGGCCAAAAGATTCTACTATCCCGATAACAGAGCGAGAAAAAAAATAGGCACTACTAGATGTGATCATTGTCAAGTACAAGTAGAACCCCGATTATCCGCAGAATAGTCTGGCAAGATCACCGCGAATAACAAAAAATCGCAGATAACGCAATGTAGCACTAAAATGAGGTGAAAACGCGAAAAAAAAAGTAATTCAACCTGGAAACAGTGTTTAATAAATACAGAAATCATTAAATTACCACTCACTGACCAATCCCTGCAAGGTTTATAAATTTAGTATGGAACTTTCCGTCGCGTATAATCCACGGATCATTCTTTCGCGAATAATTGGGGTGCTACTGTATTCACATGCACAAAAATATTGAATAAAAAAAAATACTAAAGAGAAATAAAAAAGAAAAACACTCGCTCGTAGTTGCTTTTCATCCATTCAGTGAGCACCCAACGTTTGACTCCCCTTGACAGATAAAATTTATCCATGATTTATCAACGTGTACTGATCAAATATATTCGACACAAAACTAGATAAGCAAATACTCAGTTATTGTATGTCTAAAATATTTTTCGGTATGTTCGGTATGTATGTTCGGTATGCAACTATCTTCATTTAAAAGACTGGCTATTTGAACTTTTTTGTTGTGTTCAGGCACGAAACATTCAAAAAACAAAAATTCCAGTGTTTCATAACTATAGAACCAGATCGAAAAACTCTCATTCCTTTACAAAATAAACGTCAATTTCACATGAACTACAATAACTTTCTAATTCGTATGTCATCTTTAGTTCTCAATTAGTTCAAATGTCCCATTCGGGCTGGTTTTGACCGAGCTGTGCCACGTTGTAGTGTGATTCTCGTTCTACGCAGAGGATACTACTCGTTTAAGCTCTTCATATCACTCATACTGCTTGTAATCTGCATCTACTATTCGTACAACCACTCTTCATAAGTTCTTGATAGGGTTTTGATCTGGTAAACGGGCTGACCAGTACAGAATCTGAAGCCCTTATACATCAAACCATGCCTTAACCTTCCGGATGTTATGAATTGTTTTTGATGCAAAAACAGGAGTAAATGATTCTGAAATATTTCATTGCTCTTCTGACTGTACATTGGTGTTGATAGAAAGCTATCTGAACAAGGGCGTTTTGATTTTTTTTTCCTCAAACCATCAATCTGCAGCCTGAAAAGTTACTAGTTGAAAAATTACATAACGCGTTCCGTAAGTCCTTCCAGTATGAAGAAATTCTATTCAAGTTGGATTTCTTTTTATTAAAGAAGTTCTCCTGAAACAGTGGAACCCTGGTATTAGCTTCCAGGTCAGTTTTTGGACCCACAGCTTTGGGAATGAGATCTTTATGGTTTGGGGAGAATTTTCTCAAAATGGTCTGGTTTAGGTTTAGCTTACCATCAACACGAATGAACATTCAGAAGTGCATTGAAGTACTTCAGAATCATTTACTGCTGATTTTACATCAAAAACAATGTGATAATTGGGAAACTTGGCATCCATTCTTAAAACCCGGAAGGTCAAGGCATGGTTTGATGAATAAGGGCTTCAGATTCTGGACTGGTCAGCCTGTTTACCAGATCAAAACCCTATCAAGGAGTGGTTGTACGAATAGTAGATGCAGATTACAAGCAGTATGAGTAATTTGAAGAGCTTAAACGAGCAGTATCCTCTGCGTAGAACGAGATACACAATACAACATGGCACAGCTTGGTCAAAACCACCCCGAATGAGATATTTGAACTGATTGAGAACTAAAGATGACCTACGAATTAGAAACTTATTGTAATTCATGTGAAATTGACGTTTATTTTTTAAAGGAATGAGAGTTTTTCGATCTGGTTCTATAGTTATGAAACACTGGAATTTTTGTTTTTTGAATGTTTCTTGCCTGAACACAACAAAAAAGTTCAAATAGCCAGTCTTTTAAATGAAGATAGTTGTTATATCTTACACTATATACTTCAATTCAACCGACTTCTTACATATCTCTGAAAACTCAGAAGAAATAAGTGGTTCTATAGTTGTGAAACGCAGTGTAGTAGTGGTGATATCATCACTGCGCATTTTAAGTACAGCGTGCAAGTACCGTTCTGAATCATATTTCGGACACTTTATTCTAATATCTTGAAATACTTAACGCACTGATGATATAACTATAAAATCAATATCACAATTGCTTCATTAGAGTAATACATTGGTTTCACTATCATTTCATATGAGAACCACATTTGAATTATAAAATAATTAAATTTCCAACAACACTGTACATTATCGTTTGTGTTTGACGTTTGCTTAGCGTGAGCATGTAGAATTTACCAGTTTATCAATGCTTACATTTCTCCTGTTTTTCATCGTTCACTATAAAATATAATCAAGTGTAATGCAATTTTCGTTCAAAAAATTATAAAATAAAGTGTCCGAAATTTGAATTCAATCTGTCCGAAGTTTGATTCTTATTCGCTTCATTTGAAAAGCATTTTATTCGATGATTTTTTTATGTTTTCAAACAAATAGGTACCAAAGTAGAAAGCTCGTTATTTTTCCTGTTCATGCTGCTTCGTTTCACGTAGTGTTTCAATCACACATAAACACTTTCCGTCACATGTGTACACGATTGAACATGATTGTCCGAACTCGTCGTCATTTGAAATACTTTCATATTTAAAAAAAAACAACCAGGAATCAAACAATAGTGAACCCGTACCGATAATGGATGCAGATATCATAATAAATAACTGTTTCGAAATGATTCAGAAACAGAACTTTTTCATCACACTTGGCCGATTCGCCACAATCCTTAGGCAAAATAACACGATACGAAACCAATCACGGAACGAACAAAAAGTACGTCTACTCTCAACGACTACCCGCGCGAGCCAACTACTGACAACGTTTTGACTCACTAAAACATGATTTTTCACGATTTTATGTGTAAGAGGTACGATTTCCAAAAAGCAAATGAGTAAAATCGAAAAAAATTGCTACAAGAATAAACAGTTGGCGAATATTTTATAATTAAGTTCGTTTCTTGCCAGTCAAATACTTTTGTGATCTGACTTTTTGCGGATTCCGACTGTTGATCATCATTGTGGTATTTCGAGCTCCGTTCCCAAACATACAAATAAACGTTGTTCTAAGATTTGTCAACAATGAGGGAACATAAATTCCAGTATATTCAGTTGCCCAGAAAACATACAAGAACCTCACAAATACATCAAAGACAAATACGTCATAAAAACTAAAAAGTGTATAAAATGTTAATTTTACCGTATTGTAAAAAGCTATAGTAATTTCTATGTTAGTTCTTTTCATGGACTGTTTCTCACTCTCCTCTGAGATCTTATTCCCTCTTGAAAGGACACAAGCAGACACCGGTCTGGAAAATCGAAAAAATTGAATTTTTGTTTTTTTTGCATTTTTGGGAAGCTTATCAGCCCACAGAAATGTTGCCCTGGAAGGATTTTTCGATATTTGATTTCGTTGGAAAGTTACAGCCAAACGTATGAAGTCACCTCAAAGGATATAGTATTGTTGTACGAATTTTAAACCGCGTTTTTCTCAAAATCATATTATTTCTACTGGTGATATCGATATCTCAATATCTACTTGACCGATTTGGCTGATATTTTTTATCAGCATGTAAAAATGCTATTATCTAAAGCTTTACATAGCTGTTTTCTGACATATAATTTTTTCGATTTTTTTAAAATCTGTATTTAGAGATTTTTCATGAAAAATATCTCATTTTTAACAAAAATGGCCGTCATTTTGGCAATTTTCCGAATTTCAAAAACCCCTATGTAATGCTTTAGGTATTGCCCTAAAGTTTCAAAATATTCATTATTCAAATATTCACAAATGTTCTACGACATCCCGTTGCTTTAGAACCGATACCACCAGCAGACCCCGATTTTCAGGCAGCATCTACACATCCAGCTGTCAACAGCGTTATCGTTATTCGAGCACCCAATAAACGGAAAATATATCTTCAAATATACCTTAAACAATAATAAACATACATAAACACTTCACTTTATTCGTAACATCCGGAAAAAAAAATCCACGAAAATTCAGTATTTTCCTACCTTCGAGACAGGGGTCCCCCCTTAATATAACTTATTGAATAACTTGGTATTCCCCAAATAATTTTTTGGTGCACAAGTCAGTTCAATGCATTGATGACAGAAAACAAACAATGTTAACTGCTTGGCAAAAAGCTAAATATTTGCCTCAGCGGAGATTCATTACTAATACCCTAGCGTAAATATTTCCCTACCGCTATCTCCCCTCCTTGTTTATATTTATCATAACGACAGCATAATTTGCAACACAAAACAATCGTCAATCATAGCATAAAAATTTAGGCGATTGTTGCATCGTTACAAGGCCAATGCACACGGTAGAAAATATACACACACTTATCTCCGTTTTGCGATCTTCTCAACAGAAGCCCTTTCTGTTAATATTGCCAGTCTAGATTAGCTCAGCTAACATCCTTTGTAGAGAGTTTTCCTACCGTCATGCGAAACCAAATCACTGACAACATTCCAGAACATTTATTTTCTTGGTGAGCTGACTAGGCTATCTTGATGATTCCCCACTCACTTGTGTAGCTCAGAACCTTAATGCAATGGCGTCAGTTTGATGCAATGATTGCAATGCTAGATACATCAGCGAGTGAGTAATTCAGTCGCGTCCAGAGCTCAATCCGAAACGAAGACATGTGATGACGCAAAACAAGGAAGAACAAGCGATATTCATTGCTTTGAATACAGAACGATACTGAAAGTTTGCCTTCCTTCCTTGCTTGAGACTTTAAGCTTCTTCAGTTCATTCGTCTCTAACCTTCAAAAAGGCCCTTGGAAAACTTTACTTTATCCATCATATTACTCCTCAACCCCCATTGCCTTGAGAAAGGCATTCGATCCCTCGCCATCCAGCTCGTCCAGCAACGATGTTGTTCAGTCGATTTTCTCACGAAAAATGAAAGTTTGCCTCAGCGAGAGCCACTGTTTATACTCTAGGTAAATATTCCCCATCATTCTTCTTCTTTCCCTTTATTCACGGAGATTTTACTCTAGCGATTTCCCCTTCGTTGCTAGTCGATAAGTTGCCCGTTATTGACAGCTCTGTTCGGGAAAGCACACAAACGGACAGAACAAATGTATGAGGAAATGGGAATGCTTCCAATTTTCATCAATTTAAACCATATACAGACTATGGAGTTGTAATGTATAGCATATCAAACAAATTTTGGGGAATTTACGATTCGTTTGGCATTAAAATCACCAAAATCGGTTCACGGCAAAAATAGTTATTAACGTTAACTTTATTTCATAAAAACGTGATCTGTTTTCTGATTTGGCACCCTTAATGAAAGACGTAGTTCTACGTCAAAATACCCAAATTTCTAATTTGATATCCTATTCAATATTTTTCATAGTACAGGGAATAAGATTTGTGGGCACTTTTCACATACTTATCCTGCCAGACCTTTTAATTTTTTGAAAATAGTGAAATCATAGATTTTAAGAAAACAACAAAAAAAAAGCAAATAATGAAAAAAAAATTGTACACAAAAAAATCAGAAAAAATCACAATATGGAAAACATGTGAACACTTCTAAATACAATAATAGCAGTATTCAACATTCTTAAAAAAATGAAATTTTTAAATGCAAAGAATTTTTTTTTTGCACCGTGCAATGCAGAAAAAAATAATAATCATAATATCATAAATAACGAAAAAAAAGATGTAGAAACATTTGTGTAAATAAAAATTTCATGATATTCGTGGTCGAACTTTTTCGAAACGGCTCAACCGATTTTAATTATATTATATACAAAATAATTGTTGACATGGGAATAGGTCTTCTTCTTCGGTTTTCAAGCAACACGTCGTGTTGCTATCGGTATCTGTTGCTTAACAAAGGCGATAGCGATATCGTATTGCGTCGGTGTGCGAGATCAACAAAAATGTAATAGAAAAACCCATTGGCGATAATATTGCTTATTTCATGTTACTATTTGCGTATTGCTCTGGTGTGCGATCCGCCTAAGCTTTGGTATGCGAAGTACAACAAAATATGTTGCTTGTTGCATATTGCGTATTGCTGCTTGCTAGTTGCTTCTTGCTCTTCTGGTGTGCCAGCCGACTTAGGCTACTGTCTTGGAGCGATGCAACCAACTTCCCGTCGTTTCCGGACAAATGACAGCTTATAGGACTGGAAGCACTATCAACTAGACGAGTCACGACGAAGCGATTATTCATATTCGACATTGTCAGAGGATCCATGGACTGTGCCGAATAGCTCGCACATATCCCATTCTACATTCCTCCTAGACGATTTCGGAACTCTCCACTATTAGCATAGAACGAACGATGGCTATAACAACCCGTTGGATTCCTACCTGCGCCAGTTCAATTTCATTTGTCACGAGTACGAACGTGACAAACGACGTGACGAAAAACGCATTCAAAAATATAATAAGAAGTTTACCATAGTAATGATAGAAATAATGTAATAAATAAAAAAATAAGAAGATAAATTGAAATAAAATAAGTAAAAAAACTTTTTAAGTTAAACGGTTTAATTGTGATTAAACATAATAATATACTAAAAGCTAAAAATAATTAGGCAAGTAGCAGTTGGCAGTTATCACACCTCTCCTTCATTAGTCTGGGGCATTGATAAGACTAAAATAAAATCGTGGGACATATGAGGAAGTCACTAATTGTGGATAATGGAAATCCAACGTGTCCCACGATTTTATTTTAGTATTATCAATGCCCTAGACTAATGAAGGAGAGGTGTGATAACTGCCAACTGCTACTTGCCTAATTATTTTTTAGGTTTTAGTACATTATTATTCAAGCTAAATAAAACCGTTTAAAAAAGTAATTTGATAATTTGTGATTGCGGCCATCTTGGATTTTTCATGATCTACTGTGATCTACTATTCAAGCTCTTTCATTTGATACCCATATTAATCGGGTTTTGAAAAAATATGTTGCCCGCCCTTTGGTAGTGGCAGCCATCTTGGACTTACATTTTTCTTAAATAACTGTGTTCTACTAGTCAAGCCCTTTCATTTGATACCCATATTGATGGGGTTTTGGAAAACCCATATTGATAAGGTTTTTAGAAAATATGTAATCCGCCATTTTGTAGCAGCCGCTATCTTGGATTTTCATAAATGCGCAGTTTTATAATGACTGCAGAGATAAAGGTGTGTTCCAAATTTCAGATCAATCGATCAACAGGAAGGGTTTCAAATTTCTATTAATGTGGTAAAACGTTACAGACAAACATGTTACAAACATACAAACATACAAACCTACAAACAGATTACAGGGCAAGCTAAATAAAACCGTTTAATAAAAAGGCTCTTAATTTTTCAAAGATCGATTCTTCGGGCCGTTCAGAAAATCGATTCGTAAAGATCGATCTTTTTATAAAGATCGCCCGATCCTATTTCGAAAGACAGATTGAAGTTTCTGTACGATTTTTCGATTAGCTCGCCCTACAATGAGTTAAGAATCAGTAGTAATGAAAAAGGGTGGGTTATATCTATGATATAACCACAAAGTTGGCGTGGGACTACCTTAGCTTATCAATCATTTGTTTGTATTGATTAAATTCTTGATTGAATGAAACAATTTCCAAATTCAATTGAATTCAATATATTTGCTTTGTGAGTAAAAAGATTGAAGAAATGCCATGTAAGGTCATCTCATGCATTGTGATAGATTATGTTCTTCGTTACAAGTAAATTTAATGACAGTCCATTTACGTTTGGTATGATGCCTAGGACAAAATATGTGAACGGAAGAATTATGAAACGATTATTTTATTTTACATTTCACTCTGAAGTTTGCATCTCTCAAATGTACGTACTTCTCGAACCGCGAATTGCTTGATTTGATGAACTTGAGACACTCAATTTCGATTTTGACATGTACGTTGAACGCATATTGTTTAATCAAGAGGCGTTATCGCAGCAAATAGTTATCAACATTTTGCTTAATCATCAAATGGTATGCGTAAAAACACTTTCGAAAACACTTTTCGGAGAAGTACCTATGGCTTGCACGTATCAACAGCTTCATATGCTACTTTTTATACTATAGAGGCTTTAAACTTGAAAGTTCATTCGCCTCTAGTGTCTGCACGATTTTCGCAGGTTCCTAGTTGATTAGTTTCCCAAGAACCATGTTAAGGAAACATGCAGTCTGTTAGGCGAACATATTTCAGTCGGAACGAAAACGCCTCCGACTGGGCGGGCCGAATTGCATGTATTTGCAATGCCGATTTCCCCAGACACCCCAGACGCCTGTATTAGGTAAACACATCTAAGTCAGAACGAAAATGTCCCTGACTTGTATTTGCAATGCCAATTTCCCCCAGGTACCTTGGTTTTGAAGTCTGTGTTAGGAAACGTATTTCGGTGAGAACAAAAGTCCCCCTACTTTCATGTATTTGCAATGCCGATTTCCTCGAGGCTGCTTGGTTTTGATGCCTGTGTTGGGAAAAACGTAAATCAGACCAATCAAAACGAGGCAGTTAGGGCGTTTAGGTAACGCCTAACATTTTACAGTTATATAATTGTTTATCTAATGAAAACTAACATTTTATTGATTGCAATAGATGCGTAGAAATATTCCCTATCATGCAAACATTTTTCCGATCCAGTAAGCAATGTTCGAGTTATAAGCATTAGCAATCTTTCATTTTTTCCTGCATGTTCTGTGTTTAGTTTTTCATTTTACCCCCCATACTTTTCTCAGATCTTTTTCCGATTGATAAAATTATAGCTGGAAGATAGGTTAAACATTTCTCTATCGAGTAACTTCGATAACTCTTTTCGAACACCTTTTTTTGATTTACAAAATTCTGTATATTTTCCTATATTGACCCATGCTCACGTTTCAGTCTATAACTTTTCTCTGTCACGATAAAGAATAAAATGAATCATGTGAAAAGATAAATGATATTTTAATTCTCTGTCTATTGAGCATGATTTTAAAGGTTGTTACTTGATAAACAATCAATTTATTTCAACTGAAATAATTAATTATTCTTCAAATCTAACAAGACGTTGAACAGCAACTTGCACGCAACAAAAACTTTCATCCGCTAACTTCACACATAGAGGCGAATGAACTGCAAAGTTTAAAGCCTCTTAGAAACATGCAAGCAAAGCAAGTAACTTCACACAAGTCAAAACATGCGGTCCCAGGCGTATGTCTTACAGATTTCTACCCGGTCCTTAAAGCGTTAAATTGTTTTTTTTAATCGTTAATTGACAATTGTGATTGCTCAGAAAAGAACAAAATGCCTTATAGCTCATTATTCTAATTTAATAAGTTAAATTAAGTTTTCAAGTATCCAAAACCTACCCAGTGAGTACGATGACACTTTCCTAAATAGATGTGCTGTGACATAATAAATGGACTTCTGGCTTATACGCAGCAAATATGACCAGCTTCGGACCATGCGCAAGAAGCCTGCGCAAAATTCCCACAGCATTCTCCGTTGACAGCACCAGACCTCGGACAAATAGCCTCTAACATGTTGCCGCGTATCCGTCGATAAATCTGTCAGCCGGCTAATCCACGTTGCTACGAAGCGATAAATTATGGTAATTTTTCGCGAGAGGGGTATTAACATAATTTGCCCTCGATATATTTTACAATTAGTGTAATATTTTTCCGATTAGACCTTGGGTAAGCTACAGATGCGCGTACCTCGCATTCCCAGCGACTCTCCTCTGGTCATCACGCGGAGAGCAAGCATAAAATCCACCACATTTCCGCGCCGTACGCATCGATGCAAACAAATATTATTTCGAGTCGCAGAAAGGCGTCTCGTTTCCTTCGTGTGGACCACGGAACGGTCGGTCCCAGAGATGGAACATAAATTCATACGATTTGACAAGAAAATTGCCCGCTTACCGCTCTCAACTGGCGCTGCTGCTGCTGCTGCTGCCGCAGCTGGCAACACTGTAGTATTCGTTTCTGCTTGGGGTACATTCGGCTGCTTGTCTTGTGCGGAGATTTACAATATTTATTAAATCCACTTAAATGTAATAAGTCTGTGTCAGGAGAGGATTCGAGTCAAAAAAAGGGACATTGGGAAGAAAGGGGTTTGTGTGAGGAAATTAGTCTGGCGGAGTCACGACGAAACGAATGCGACTGTGTGGGACATATTTTATCGAGAGGAAGAGCTCATATTGCCCTCCGGGGTAATTAATGTAAATATAATATTTTGAGGGCGTGGGAAAGAATTGAGTGAAGATTGAGTGTTTGCAAAAATTTGTATGCGATGTTTTCCGCTACGTGAAATTCAAGAATTTTCATCGCTTGAACGACGAACCATTTTCAGGAAAATCTAAACCAGATATCCTCACTTCTACGGTAGCACTTAACGAGAGAGTAATGAATCGTTTTATTGCTACAATATCCCTATCAAAACCCTGAAGCATAAAATCAAGTGTGTTTCCACCCGGCATCCACCTTCAGCTGCGGCAATAAAATCCCTTTCCCCTCCGCTGCCAAGAAGGTGGAGTGGAAAAGTCTATAAAAAGTAAATACCGTGATGGGGAAAAATCTTTCTCCTGGTTCGCCGTTCCTTCTCACGCACATCCCTTACGAGAGTCCGGGATTAGGAGAGCAGATCAAAACAAACCGCCCCCAGCTTCAAGGGGGATTTATTTATTGCTTTTCATTTGTTACATCAAAATAAATAACCGTCACAGCACTGGCAGCTATGCTGTGCAGTGGTGAACGCAAACGCAAACGCCACCCTCACCCTCATCACTCGAGTGCTTCCGACAGATCCCTTGGGAGAATATGTTCCTTCGGTGACCGCAAAGTGTTCATCGGTGGCACAGTGCGTGCTGTTGGCGATTCACGTCTTTCCGAACCATCTTTTTGGAAATAATTTCCTCGAAATTTTCACCCACTGTGCGGCCGAAAATATGCGTGAAATAACCACACACTGCCATATTGCAGTTAAACCAGTGAACGCTCGGAACTGAGAGCGCGCTAACGATGGCTAACGATGAGTCGAGGGGGAAAAGCACCCCCATTTTTTTCCTGCCAATGGAAACTCACTCAATGACATAACGCACTTCAGCTCAACGCCGGGGCAATAAAAGTAACATCATTAGCAGAAGCGGATTTCGTTTTCCCGGGGATTTTTCACAGGCCCAGAACGAGTGCATCAAGCGGAATCAAGAGGGATAAATTTCAATCAGAGTGTTGATGTCGTTACAATCGTTACAACAGCGGACGGACAGCGGGGGTGAAAGCAATGAATCTTTGGTCTTCGGGCAGAGGGGGTGCGGTGTGGTCCGCGGGTTGGGTAATGAAATAAAAATTTCATTCAATTCTGATTTGAAAATATTCCCTCTCTCCCCCCCAAGAAGACGGGTGTGCAGCACCATGGACCAGCTTTTCATCTGCCGTCATTATCAAATTCATTAGTTGAGGGCGGTTTGGTGAATTTTATTATCCGCTGGCAAATGGGCCTTCTAGGCAGGAACAGGAGATAACAGCGGAATCTCTGCCTGCCGAAGCTCGCTAAGTCGATTAACGTGAAATATTGCCATCGCACGCAACAACGTTGTTCGAGCGGAAATCAATTTAAAAGTAAATAATTACCGTCTCCGGGCGGAGGATGTTGATCGTTTCGTGAGTTCGCTGTCTGATAGGTACAACATATTGTGAGTTTGTGAACTGTTGGGATTATTGCAACAGTCTGAGAAAATTAAAAAAGCCGAATAAAAAATGCCAAAAATAGCCTTTTTCTGTGAGTTTTTGATATAAACGATTTCGATAAGTGAACAATATTAGCGATCTACCTACAGCTTAGGATATATTTTTAATTTTTTTTTTCATTATTTTTTATTATAATGTCTGAAAGTGAAAACTTAATAAATGAATTGAATCTAAACTACGCAACTGAATGCAATATAGCAGATGATTGTCTGAATATATTACACCTAAACACGAGAAACTGTGATATAAGATGGAAGAATGAAGTCAATTGATAAATGATCTTGAGAAAGCTGTTCATATTGTTGTTTTCTCGGAAAATTGGCTATATGAGAACGAAGTTTGCAAAATGAATGGCTATGATGCTTTTCATTGTTGCAGAAATGATCGTGGTGGCAGCGTGTCTATCACCCTGGAAAGATAGTGTTTATTGAAGAATTAGGACATATAATTTCCGAACAAAGAAGATTATGTATCTGTGGCGATTTTAATATCAACCTATTAGACCCTTTGAATACAATCGTTCAAACTTATATAAATACAATGTAAAGTATGGGCTTTATAATATTAAATCATCGAAATCCTTTATATGTCACAAGACGGTCAAATTCGATTGCAACAACTATTGATCATTTTATAACAAATATATTTGATTATGAATTAAAACTTGTTCTAATGGATACAGAGGAGCACTTATCAGATCATAAAACACTTGTGCTGTCGTTAAAAATGCAATCGGAAAAGGTCGAAGAGTTTTATCGAAAAACAGTTATTAGGTATGAAGATATACAATGCTCAGAACTTGAAATGCTATTGTGTTTATGTGAAAATTTTCATGATTCAAGTAAAAATCTTAGGAATGTTATTGAAAATAATAAACTCACTATAGTTTACAAAAATAAAAACAAAATACGTAAACCAATGCTCTAGAAGCGTCAGTAATCAGAAATAATGGATTTAGAGAGTACACAATGGAAAGAAACAAACTAAGTAATCAGATAAAGTTTGCAAAGCAAAAATATTACCCTGATAAAATCAATGAAAACCAATCGAATTACAAAAAAACGTGGAATGTGTTGAGGGAAATATTTTTCCGGAAACCAACAAGTTCAAATAAAAAATTGAGAATATCCCTAAAAAAAATGAACAAATGTTATCCAATGATAAATATGTGGCCAATTTTCTGAATAATTTTGTTGTAAACGTAGGTTTAGCAAATCCTCTTAATCATTCTTTGGAAGATAACTATGAGAGATATATGTCTCGTTATACAACACAACATTTTTCATTTTCACCAATAGATGTTAGAACGGTAAAAACTGTACTTAACACTTTAAACTTGTCTGCTGCTTTGGGAATTGATAAAATATCTGTAAGATTCCTAGAGAACTATGAGCATGTTATTGCCCTGGAATTGTCAGAATTGATTAACCGTATTATTGAAACGTCCATCTTTGATGACTGCTTGAAAATTGCGAAAATTGTACCTCTATTCAAATCTGGAGATAAATTGTCAAAACATAACTATAGACCTATTTCCTATTTCCTATAGACCTATTATTACCAGCCATCTCAAAAATTCCAGAAAAAAATACTCAATCAGCAATAAAAAAAACCTACATGATTCAAAACCAATTAATAAACGACAGACAATTCGGGTTTATGCCAAAACGCAGTACTGAATCAGCTTCTTTGGAGCTCATAAATTATGTGATTAGAGGTATAGATGAAGGTGATTATGTAGCTTGTATTTTTATTGATCTATCGAAGGCTTTCGACTGTATTTCACAAGAAAATTCTCCAGCATAAACTGAGTTTCTATGGCATAAAGGGCGAACACGAAATTATTGCGACACATTCAACAGGGCATAACTTTTTTACCTTTGGGTTAAAAATCAACCAAATTTTGCTCACTTTCACATTGATGTGTATTGTCTACATGCTGTCAAACTCGAAGTCGTGTTTTTCGATTCAACGAAAATGAAGGTGAACCAAAGAAATTTAGAAATTTGTGTTTCATTTGCATGGCAGACCAACCAGCAAAGAACCCCCCCCCCCTAGAGAGTGGAGAGGGGTCTGAAACTGTCACGAAAACCTTCCCCTTCCCCAAAAACCCATACATACCAATTTTCATGTCGATCGGTTCAGTAGTTTCCGTGTCCATAAGAATCAGACAGACAGAAAGACAGATAGACATCACTCCATTTTTATACATATAGATTTTTCTGAATAATATTTTAAACTTACAATTAGAAGGCGAACTTCCATACTACGCAGTCGAAGGCGTATGGAAATATAGGGCAAAAAGCTTCACTACTCTTCAAAATATGATGCAAAATGAGTTAAATATTATTCCAAAATGGTTTGCTGCAAATATGATGCAAGTTAATATCGAGAAGTCAAATTTTATTATTTTCTCAGGAGGAAAACCAGCTCAGACTTTTAGTCGGCAAATTGGTGATAAAATATGAAAGCAAGCTTATGTTGTCGATTATTTGGGCCTCAAAATTGATGAAACTTTAAAATGGAAACAACATATACAAACAATAAAAAATTAATTAACTACTAAAATATTTGCATTGAAGAAAGCCAGAAATTATCTTAATGCTCAATGTTGTTGGAATGTTTATAATTCATTCATAGTTACACATCTGAACTATATATATGGGGATCAGCAGGATCAGCTTTTATAAATGAACTGTTGAATGAAGTGTTCTGCAAAACAAAACAGTTAAAATAATTAAAAAACTTCCTATGTTGACGCCAACAATAAGCTTATATTCTGAAAACTTGCTTTCATTAAATAAGCTACATAAATATAATGTTCTTTTGTTAATTTTTTAAAATAAAGAATAATTATATTGCAATATTCCACTCGTACAGGCACATACTATTCATTCTTTTAATACTAGGAATAGGGAGAATTTTGTAGTAGAAAGAGCCCGAACTGAACTCGCAACAAGGAATGTATTTTCTACTGGAATTATAAAATTTAATGCATTACCTCCTGAATTGAAATAAGAAACAAACATTGTAAGATTTAAGAATAATTTGCGTAGGTTAGTTTATAGTGAACATTCATGAACATCGAATTAGCTTTAAGATAATGATTGTATAGTTAAGTTAGTAGTAAGGTGCTTGCTCGCCAGAAGAATTCACCAGCTGATTGGCTGGCTACAGTTTTGACGTAGGATTACGTCTTTCGGGAACATATTGGGGTACAAATTGAAAATCGAAAATCGAGCGCACCGTGAAAATTGTCCAATTTCAAATGCTTATTGCTCATTCATTTTATGATGGATTGATGAGATTTTTGCGTCATTCAATTTCGGCACTCCATAACAATTTTTTACATTGACTAAAACAATATATGTCATGAAACTAACTATCGAACAATTGAAAAATCTCAACCACTTCTGATAGGTCGAAATTGACGACACATGCGGCGGGTCCCTAACAGAGACATCAAAACCAAGCTGCCTGGGGGAAATCGGCATCGCAGATACATGAAAGTAGGGGGAGCTTTTATTCTCACCGACATGTATTCCCTAACAGAGATTTCAAATCCAAGGTGTCTGGGGGAAATCAGCATGTAAATACCCTCGTGGTCGATAGTTTAACTAACGACGCGCACAAATGGATAGTGCTCATTGTAACTATCGTGGGCATTGCTGATTGCATACGTGCTGGCGGATAAGTTGGGAGCGATGAACGAGTGTTTTTTGACGTAAGACTACGTCTTTCATTTCTATACTGGGATGTAAGTTCAAAGTTTCGAAAACGAAAGCGTTACGCCGGAGAACGAGATTTTGAGCGTTAATAGCTCCCAAACAACTGAACGAAATGGTATGATAAACACTTCATTCGAAAGATAAAATGTCTACGCGTTATATGCTTGTTAGTTTCTGATCCAAAAACTTGTTTCAATAGCCCTAAAATTGCTTTCAGAATAGACTATTGACATCACACCAATCGGTATATAAGCGAGTGCCGCTCGGTAATCCACTCAGTTGTGATTGCGCCACAATTGAGGTACGATCGCTAGAATGGATGGACGTTTCCCTAACACAGACTTCAAAACCATGGAACCAGGGGAAATCGAAATTACGAAATAGATGCAAGCTACGGGTACTTTTATACTCGTTGCGTTTCTGGAAATTGGAATGTTTCCCAAACACAGACTTCAAAACTATGGAGCCAAGGGAAATTGGCATAGCAAATTAGATGCAAGCAGCGGGTACTTTTGCACTCGTTTGCGTTTTTGCAAATTGGAATGTGTTTTCCCAATACAGATTCCGAAACCAAGAAGTAGGGAAAATCGGCATTCCAGATACATTCAAGTCGGCAATACTTTTATACCCCCATGCATTTTCACACTCCGGAATTCGTTTTGCTAACACGGTCTACAAAAGCGGGTACAAATGCAACGCGTTGGCTCGATTATTCAAGACTGCATTGGAAGATATCTCTTCACTGAACTTCTACGCATACTGCAAAAGGCAAAATGTTGATTATTATTTGCTGCGATAACTACTACCATAATGCATGAATTGAATTAAATTGGGATTTGTTTGCAATTGAATTCGTAAATAGTTTCATTCATTCACTAGTTTAATCGATACACACAAAAGATAGCTCTGCGCAGCGACGATATCGTACCCAATGAGGAACATCTGAGGCGGGATTATTGCTAGTTGAAGAAATACAATTGATTACTAAGCCAACAGCAGTCCTACGTCAACCTTGCGGTTATATCATAGGTATAACCCATCCATAGTTTTTTTTTGTTATTTTCGTTCCAATAAGAATCTTCCGATGGGTAGATTGAAGAATGATGTTTCAATGAGCTGAATAGAACTTATGCTAGATGGAATATAAATAAAATTAAAATTTGGAACTTTTATTTTGGTTGCTTCGTGAAATTTCGTATCAATGACCGATCATGTATTTTGAAACTTTTAGCAGAACTGTAAGCGTAAAATTGTGAATGGTAGCTATTGTGTTAAAATTACTTGAAATATGAAACGATTTTTTTTTCTCCCAAGGAAAGTTCATGCGACGAGCAAAATTGGAAAAATGAAGGAGTATTCGAAAAAGTGATTTCACATATGCTCTATATATCTTATGGGGTGCTGTTAGCTCTATTGAAATTCGCCTTGAGGAATGTAGCATCGTGTTCCGTTGGGTTTAAAGCGAAAAGGAAATGGGTTGAATAAACACTCAGAAAAAAGTTATAAAGGAAATTACCTTTTCCATTTCAAATATATTTTCTCTATACTAAAGTAACACTTTTTTTCTGGTGAGAAAACTTGTGTTCGATGATGATTGATGAGCTTTTTTTTCTTTATTTCATCCATACATTACACGGGAGCCATCTCGTCCAGGAATACAGAGGGCGGCTTCGGTACGTGATACGCACTATCTAATGACTAATCACCATCCTTCTATCATTACCACTCGGTTATGGACACTGGTGGAGTGAACAAACAGTACCCAACAACCAGACAAAACGGACCCAAATCATTATCGAAGAGTTTTACAATTTATCCAAAATCAGCATGCAGCAGATAGCCTAACGGAATCCTACGTCAACTATGCGGTCGTGTCTTGGATACAACCCTCCAGTGACTTTTTTTTATAAACTTCACAACCAAAATTGTAAATAAAGAAAAAAATAAACATAATCCAACATAATTCAATTGCAAAGAAAGAAATCAGAACACGATAATTCGAAACGTTGCTATTTTGGACTTTATTGCTCGTTCAGACGGAGCCTTAGGTAGCTTCGAATCACGCTTAGGAATTTCATCAAACGGATCTTTTTCTCCATGGGGGGAGTTTTGTACTTTGTTTTGTTTCAAGGCCCAACTGGACAACAGTCAATGACATCGATACGGTGTTGGGCAAGGGAATTCTTGAACGATTTTCGAACCGAATGGAATTCCATGACACGAAATATCAAAAGCTTCAGCTTTAGCTGAGAAAAGTGCATGACTGGGTGATGAAATAAAAAGGTTCACCCAAACCAAATCACTTAGCTCTATGAAAAATACTGTGTAGCGTACCAAATAAGAAATGCTGGCTTTTTTCAAATATGTATATGGTTCTTGGATGGCACTAACGTTCCCAGTGGAACTTTTGCCTTCTCAACGTAGTTATTACTTTCGTCATTATTCATAATTCTTAGTTGATGTTTCTATACCGGATAACACGCCTTGAATGTATTCTGGAGTGGCAAGTTCTAGAATACGCGTTACTACATTGCAAGTCGGAAGAAATTTCTTTGACGGAAAATCCCCCGGCCAGGACGGGAATCGTACCCGAACCCCCGGCATGATAATACACTCTGTCCAACTTCTATAAGACCACCCTGATTCTATTTCGTTGCAACACAAAGAGTTAGAATTTTAACAAGATACATTCAAACATTGTTGAATGCTTAGAATAAAGTATATTTAACGTTAATTTCGTTCAAAAGAGTTGTTTGTTTATTTATTGTGCTTAAATGATAATTTCAGCTGTCCAGTTTCTATAAGACCATTTCAAAATTCATAAGTATTACCAATGAAAACATCAAAACGATCAGCTGATTTACATGTCAATAATTGGCAACCTTGCCATTTCGGCAAATAACCTGGAAAATTCATGTTGGAACACTATTTTCCAAATTCTGTTGAACGTATTTCTCGATAACTTTCCATGTTTCCGAAATTGCGACCTTGAGCTCTTCAATCGAGGTGTACCGTTTGCCCTCAGTGTAGATTCTGCGTACAAGGATCCCCCTATGTTTTTCAACAGGATTCAAGTCTGGAGAGCGAGTCGGCCAGTCCTAAAAATTAAGTTTTTAGTCTTTAATCCATTGCTTAGTTTCTTTGCTGGTATGAATAGTAGCTTTATTTTGCTGGAATGTGATTTTTTGTGACGATATCCACGCAAAAACGGTATGAGAGACAATTTCAGAACATGTATGTAATCCTTGAATAATGTGAATGCTATCTTCGAGCTTTTCGGTTGCACAGAATCCCGCCCAAACCATGCACGAGCCTCCACCGAAATTCCTGATTGGAAAATACTGTTCCTTCTTCCGTAAATCACACCAGTACCCGTTGGAACCATCAGGACCATCCAAATTGAATTTCTATTCGTCAGTGAAGATAGCCTATACATTGAAGAACTATTCGTTATGGTATATAGCAGGGATGTCCAAACGGTAGTTCGCGGTCTACCGGTCGCCCGCGTAGGTATTTCTAGCTGGGGTATGATAGTACCACCTCCAAAATTAATTGTAAGAATAGATATATCTTCATTCATGTTTCCGTTTTAATATTTTTTTCAGATTGTTAGTTATTTTATATTAATGGAAGCAAAAAAGTGAGTGCGGTTTTTTTAAATTTCATTTATGATTTTATATATTTCAGGTTACGTGTGACAAATCGGAAGCAGTTTGAAGAGTTGGTAAGGAGGATGGAGGAAAATCCTATTGTGGCCAAGGCCTCAAATTTTCCGAGACATTAAAAATGTCGAAGTGCACTTTTGCAGCCGTGTGGACAGATACAACAACTGCCCTAAATAGTTTAGGACCGCCAGTCAGAAATACATCAGAGTGGCAAAAGGTATGGGAATAAAGTACTTCGAAAATTAAGCGTACAGTGGAACCCCGATTATCCGCGATCGGATTAACCGCGGTGCGGATTATGCGCGACAGCGAGTTGCATAGTGAATCCATAGGCCTTCCCGGAATTTGCCAGTGAGTGATAGGCTTATGCACTTTTGTTTTTATCCGACTACTGGCGTATACGACCTTCTAGATGGATAGTTTAATGATTTGTGTATTGATAAAACATGGTTTTCATGACGAACTATCTTTTTTTTCGTGTTTGGAACTCATTTTCAGTCCTTTATTGCGTTATCCGCGATTTTCGTCATTCGCGAAGAGCTAGCCAGACTATTCCGCGGATAATCTGGGTTTCACTGTAGTTTTATACAGACGTTTATTAATTCCAAACTTGTAAGATCATTCGCGAAATAAATTCCAAAGTTCACATCTAAAATAGAACGCAACTATTCAAATATTCAAAAACCAAATCAGTATAGTTGACGTACAATATAAACGTTTTAGGTATTTCATTTCTTTTTGTTGATTCTAAATTACAATACAAGTCGCAATAATTCATTAGGATAATTTTTGCCATTCGTCATCTACCGTTGAACATGCTACTGGTTTACTTTACCAATTTATGTTCGCTGTTTTCCTTTTGACTTTTTTCATTCTTTGAAAACCGCAACAAGAATCTCAATTTCTTATGCTGTTTGTAGCCACGAAAAGGTCAATAGAATTCCTTCAGTGAACTCTGAATCGATTGCAAAAAAAATCGTTCAATTACTTCTGCGTTTAAGTGCGTCGTGCATTTGAAGTTCTCCTTTTCACTGAACGTGTTTGATATTACCAGGGTATAAAGTTTTTTTTTCTTTTTATTCATTCACACAGGTTTGGGCTAACTAAACTAAAACTAAAACAAAACACGAATCCATAGCTACAGGAGGAGGACCAAATAAAATGCATGCCTTTTCGCTATACGAGGAAGCTGTGGTTAATTTGCTTTGCCTGGATAAAGCAATCAATCACAATGGTAACATACAAAAACACTTTCTGAAATATAATTAAACATTTTGATCCGCCCACAGGAACAGCTTTTGGTCTCCCGATGACATCCTCTCCGCAGCACACTCCAGATATCATGGAAATTGAAATCGACAATGTTGAGAACACACCACAGCCTGGCACAAGCAAATAATGTAGCACACCTAGGAGTATTCCCAAGAAAAGGAAGGTAATCGATACATCGGAGTTGCTATCTCAACAAACGGAATATCTTAAACAGTTGACTGCCAACTCTGAGCAATGTGTGAAATATGTGAGGAGGCAGTTCTATTTGAAGGAAGAGTTTCGTTTAAAAAAAAAATACCTCCTACGGGAAGAAAAAAGGAAGGAGCGGGAATTGGAATACCGGCTCACTACTCTCGAATACAAAAAAAGAAAGCTAGATTTGTTGAAGGCGTCTAATAAAAAAGAATATGACTCGGAATAAACAATATAGAAAATTATAATATTAGGCTGTCAAAAAAGTCCTGCGGTATTTTTTTTGAATTTTCATTTGTTCATAAAATTAGTTACAATCATCTGTTTTAAGTCAAATATGCGCCGTTTTGTTCGTTGACTTGTTCCCAACGAGATGCCAACTTCATAATACCCCTGTTATAGGAGCTCGCTTCCTTATTGACAAAAAACCCGGATAGCCAATTTTCACAGGCCTTACTTCTGACTACCTAGCTCGTTCGTCATGGACAAAAACAGGTGGTAGTCACTTGGTGCAAGGTCCGGACTATACAGCGGATGCAAAAGAACCTCCCATCCGAGCTCCCGGAGCTTCTGGCGCGTCACCAAAGAAGTGTGTGGCCTGGCGATGTCCTGATGGAAGACAATGCGGCCTCTGTTTATCAAAGATGGCCTCTTCTTCATGAGCGCTACCTTCAAGCGGTCCAGTTGTTGGCAGTACAGGTCCGAATTGAGCGTTTGGCCATAGGGAAGCAGCTCATAATAGATTATTCCTTGACAATCCCACCAAACACACAGCAGAACCTTCCTGGCCGTTAATGAGGGCTTGGCCACCGTCTGAGCCGCTTCAGCGGGCTTCGACCACGACCGTTTGCGCTTCACGTTGTCGTAAGTGACCCACTTTCCATCGCCAGTCACCATCCGCTTCAGAAACGGGTCGATTTTGTTGCGATTCAGCAGCAATTCACATGCGTCGATACAATCAAAGATGTTTGTTTGCGTCAACGTGTGTGGCACCCATACATCGAGCTTCTTTGTGAATCCAAGCTTCTTCAAATGGTTAATAACGGTTTGATGACTTATCCCCAGCTCTTGGCCGATGCTACGGCTGCTACTATGCCGGTCTTTCTCGGCTAATTCAGCGATTTTGTCGCAATTTTGGACGACAGGCCTTCCGGAGCGTGGCGCATCTTCGACGACCTCTACACCAGAACGAAAACGTTGAAACCATCGTTGTGCGGTGGAAATGGAAACTGTATATGGTCCATAAACTGCACAAATTTTATTGGCAGCTTGAGATGCATTTTTGCCTTTGTCATAGTAGTACTGTAAAATATGTCGGATTTTCCCTTTATTTTGCTCCATATTTGCGACACTATAACTCACGAACGACTTAACCAAACAAAACACTGTCAAGGACTATATTATAGCGCGCAAAAATACCTTTCCAACAAGCTATAGTATGACTCGATACAATGAATACAACTAGAACTACGCGCTTACAACGACACCTCGCGGAAATACCGCAGGACTTTTTTGACAGCCTAATATAATATTTACGATTTTTTCTTATTATACAATTGAGAACATAATTTCTTCTCTTATTCTATTAACATCAGTATTATCGTCTACGTCTATATCATAAATTTCTTCCATATCATAAGCAACTTTGTATTTTATACGTAAATTGTGCAGAGCACAACACACGTTGATAATTTTTGTAGCTTTGTCTGGTGTATAGTGCAATTGTCTTGCACCTAATATGCTACGGAAAACACTTTTAAGTACTCCTATCGACCTTTCTACGGTAATTCTGGTCTTTGATAATAACTCGTTGAATTTTGTCTTATTTGGGGACGTAGAATTGGAGGTGGTCCGGAACGGAGTGATCAAAGGATAGCCGGCATCACCTGTGATATTAAAAATAGAAATATTATTGAAATTGAAGAATGCTTGGAACAAAATATCGTACCTAGAAGCCAAGTATTTTTTTCCCCTTGTTGATAATTCGTTAAAATGTGATTGTCCAATGCACTTGCATTTCATATGAAACTATCGTGACTAGATCCTGGATAGTTAGCATCAACGTACCTTATTATTAGTTGATGGTCGCAAACCTGAAAAATAGAAATATTTATTTTTGCTTATAATTACTATACTTACTATCAAAACATTAAGGCTGTGATATCCCTTTCTATTATAATACAGGTGCTGAATATTGGAATTTGGAGGAAAAATTCTAACATGCGTTCCATCCACGCAGCTTATGACACCTGGAAAACCGAACTTCTGAAAAAATCCTTATTTTATCGCGTTTTTCTCTGCTTTGTTTGCAGGAAACCTAATTGCCATCGGACACACATGATTCAGGAGAATATCAATCACTTGAGTTAAGGCCTTCGGCATGGTGGATTGTGCAATGCCAACGAATAGATCGTTTCCAGCACCTTTCTGATAACTTCCTTCAGCTAGGAATCTAATTGTCGCAGCAAGCTTAATGACCGGAAGAACAGATGTTGATCTTATAGTCGACTTATGATTACCTTCAACAACGTTCAGAAGGTGACGAAACAGATCCTTCGATACTCGGAAATATTTAACAAATCTGCAATGGAATTATTTCGTATTATAAACTATATAATCTATATCTCTATATAAATCTATATAAATAAAAAATGTAAGGCAACATCTGTTGGTAAGCGGAAAACCCGAAGAAGGGATGGTCCGATTTAAGCCTTCTTTATTTTGATGTATTCGTCTCTTCCCGTAGATCAGTATAGAAGGTCGGAAAATTTGGAAAATTGAATTACAACATGTTCGAAAATTACATCATAATAAACGTTGTTAGTCCATTCGTTGTTTGCGCTATCGAAATTGATCTTTGTTCGTAAGTGGAAATGGATTTTCAGGCGAAATAACGCATTTCCATATCTCATATCTATAAATAAAAATGGAAGGCAAAATGTGTTGGTAAGCGCAAACCCCGAGGAAGGAATGGTTCAATTTGAGTCATCTATATTTCGTTGTATTCGTCTCCTCCCGTAGATCAATATAGCGGAGATTAAAACCGGAAAATTCGGAAAATTGAATTCCCATATGTTCTACAATTATCTAAGCGTTGTTAGTCCATTTGATGTTGGTGCTAACGAAATTGATTTTTGTTCGAAAGTGGAAAAGGATTTTCAGACGGAATAACGCATTCCTATATCTTCTATCAATATAAACAAAAATGGAAGGCCAAATATGCTGGTGTGCCCTAAACCCGAGGAAGGGATGGTCCGATTTGAGCTGTCTTTATTTTGTAATATTCTCAGTATCAAACATGTATTCCATGCAACGGAGAAACATGTTATTTCCAAATGCTTGAAGAATCTTGAACGAGAATTGTGTCTGAAAATAATTTTATATTAAAGGACGAATTTTTGTAGAAGTACTAGACAATTCATAGTAAAAGGAAATTGTGAAGGGTCAAAGGGTAATCAATCAATGAAGAGTTCAGTGATTGGCCTCACTAAAATTCGCTTAGTAAGAAAACGTGGATGTTTGAAAGTATTCTAATCAAAAAATCTATTTTGGGCGGGACGAAGTTCGTCGGGTCAGCTAGTTAGTAATATTAATAACTTGAAAACTTTTGATAGTAGCATTTAACTTACATAGGATTAGCATTTCCAAAGGATTCGAACGATCTCTAATCATTCGCCGTTCCAAACGGGCAATTGCTACTCCAGCTTCAAAGATGTAGTCATCATCTATCCAGAAGGCGAAACTGCTCATTGTCTATGGATAAAAATTAGCTTTTTAAAATTGTTTAAATTCGATAATAAATATATCCTACCTTGGTGGTTTTTATGTGAGAAGACTACAAAATTATTGTTCACTGCACTTTTAGCGTAATTATCACGGAATCAGCACCGGGCACTAAGTCAAAACACGAATGCGGAATCAAAACACGGATACAAAATCAAAACAATTGAAATAACATACAATCATATTAATGCAAAGGGACTATGCAAAAACAGATTTGCAAATATATTTTTTTTTATTTTCTTATCCCAGTATAATATCACTGGGATAAGAAAATAAAAAAAAATATATTTGCAAATCATCAATTATGATAAGAGGAAAAAATTTATAAAGATGAACGAAATTATTCCCTGTACATATTTGTAACAAGGAATGAAAATATTCATAAAACACATTGAATGCATAGAGCCTTTGCAAAAACACAAGCTTCGGCATATATTTCAATGAACACTGCACCATTTGTCATTCATTTGGTATCTCACTCCGAAATGAACCTCTCACGTAAGGGCAATCGCCTTCGGCGAAACGGTGACCTAAGTCATGTGACTTTGAGGAGATTATTGCTGTCACATTCCATTCGCGCAGGAGGATCAGCCCCATTGTTATTGACGTGGGACTACGTCTAACCTGAGTATATGGGGGGTAAAATGAAAACCTAAACACAGAACATGCAGGAAAAAATGAAAGATTCCAAATGCTTATAACTCGAACATTTCCTACTGGATCGGAAAGATGTTTGCATCAATTGATACGGAATATTTCTACGCTTCTCTCGCAATTAATAAAATGTTATTTTTCATTAGATAAACAATTGAATAACTGTGAAATGTCAAGCGTTATCTAAACGCCCTAGCTGCCTAAATAGTTTTGATTGGCCCGACCTACGGTTTCCCGAACACAGACTTCGAAATCAATGCACTTGTGGGAATCCGCTTACCAAATATACATGCAAGTAGGGGGTATATTTGTTCCAACCGAACTGTGTTTCCCTAACACGGACTTCAAAATCAATGTGCCTGGGGGAATCCACTTTGCAAATACATGAAAGTCGGGGGTATTTTTGTTCCGACTGAAATGTGTTTTCCTAACACAGACTTCAAATCCATGGAGCCTGCGGAAATTGGCATTGCAAATACATGCATGTCGGGGGCATGTTTGTTCCGACTGAAATGCGTTTCCGTAACACAGACTTCGAATCCATAGAGCGTGGGGAAGTTGGTATTGCAAATACATGCAAGTAGGGGGCATTTTGTTCCGGCTGAAATGTGTTTCCTCAACATAAACTTCAGAACCAAGGTGTCTGGGGAAATTGGCATTGCAAATACATGCAGGTCGGGTGTATTTTCTTCCGCCTGAAATGTGTTTTTCTAACACAGACTTTAAATCCAAGGGGCGTAGGGAAATTGGCATTGCAAATATATGCAATTCGGGGGCATTTTTATTCCGACTGAAATGTGTTTACCTATTACAGACTTCTAAACGAAGCTGTCTGGAGAACTCGGAATTGCAAATACAGTCAACTCTCCCTAACTCGATGTTCTGTATCTCGATATTGTCCCTAACTCGATGGATTTCATGGCACCTTCGATTTTACAAGCATTCTTCTCTCCATAACACGATTCCTCCCTAACTCGATGCCTCTCTTACTCGGTGTGTTTTGATTCATTTTTCCATGGATTTTCACCTCCCTAACTCGATTGATTTTCGCGTACATGTTTTTGTGCGTTATTACCTCAGATTTCAATTGCCCTCAAAAGTGAAGACGGAGTGTTCGTGTCATCAAACAGTTTCTTCTCAAGTATGGAAAACCACGAGAAACCTTTCAAGCGAGCAATCAAAACGCTAACCATTGCGCATGGTTTGAGCATCATCGAGCAGGTCGAAAAATATGGACGGAAGGGGTCTGAAGCTGCAAATAATTTCAGTATTGCACAAAGTGCGGTATCAACACTACTCAAACTAAAGTAAAAATGGAATCGGAATGGAAAATTGTATCTAGACCAAAAGCATATAAGGTTGGTCAGAATCGAGAAGCTGGAGCGGTCAATGCATTTTTGTCTTGTCAAGCTAGACAAAATAATTTACCCCTCTTTTATTCTTCGGGATATGGCTTGAGAATTTGTCCAGAAACTGGGAAATCCTAACTTTAAAGCACAACCAACATTAACGGGAGTGATATTCCGCTGGCATAATTAATGTGTCGTGAGCGATGTCGACGGTACAATACCGTTCGATTGCTCAATGTCTTTCAATAATTAGTGCAAAAAGGACCAAAACGTGATTTGCTGTGATCTGATGCCAGATACCGATATACTAGAAAGTGTTGAAAAACCTGAGAAAAACGCTGAAGATAAAAGTTCTATTGAGATGTTAATTCGAACGTTAAATCAAACCTGAAGAATATGTCCGGAGTATTGAAATCAACTGAAAATGTTCCTGTGAAACTATTCGAACATTTCTTTGTGATTGAACAGTTTCTGCGTGATCGTTACAATTCAGTTTGAGTAACATACTTAATCAATATTTTCTTTGTTAACCTAGTGCCTCGTGCAAGTCGGACTCGATTATATACAAACTCGATTATATATGATTCGATTATGTAAAATTTAGGACTCGATTGTATACAGTTTGAAAAAAAAAGTTTTATTTTATAATTCAAATATGAATAATTTCAAGAAAAAACAGGAAGTGGGTTATATCTATGGTATAACCGCAAGGGTGACGTAGAACTATCGTTGATTCAGAGATCATTTGTTTGAAGTTGAATCTAAATCCATTCTGAATGAATGAAAAAATGAATATTTGAGGGACTTCGAAAATGAGAGCGTTACGTTGGAGGCACAAGGTTTTATGCATCCAATATAGGATACGAAAAACCTTGTTCTGAAGAATAATCTTCAGAAGCTTTCCTGCTAACTGTACTTGATTGACAAATCACAAACCCAAATGTATTATATGGATATTTTATGGATAGAAAACATAAAAATAAACTCTTTCGCTTGAATGTAATTTTCAATTCCAAGGGGAACTGGCAGATTATTTTCCAGCAACGATTAGATATTTCCACATTTTCCTCGATACTGGAAGCCCACCAGTGGTTAATGTTAATTCGATAACCATCTGTCAATAGCACTTGATTGAAACATATTTGGTCACAGTGTTACATGGATAGAAAACATTCAAATAAACTCTTTCACATGAATGTATTTTTAAATTCCCAGAGAAACTGGCAGAATATTTTCCGGATCTTTCTCGACGCTGAATGGCATCCAAACGGAAAGAATTCCGTGCGTGTATGTGTGTGTGTAGCGGCTGCTTCAATGGTCACCTTCTCTTCTCCTGAAGGATCGGCTTCTCTGTGCTCCCTCACGGTTTCAAACAAACTGCTTGCGTTTCAGGGCAGATCCTTCGCCGTCCAGCACCCTCAGCAACGATGTTGTCTTGTCGATGTCCTCACGAAAAATTAATGTGTCTCACCACCAGAATATCGCTTAAGTATGCTTTTTGTGTGTGATTGAATCGAGAGAAGGTGTGGTTTACGATGGCAATTTGGAAGGCAAACTAGAGGGGAATGAACTCTCTGAGCTCGGAACTTTCGGCGACTGAGCAATAATCGATTGCGTACGCATACAATATTGGATACGGAAATATCCTACTGATGGGGAAGAATAATATTCAGAAGCTTTCCTGCTAATTACACTTGGTTGAAAAATTACAAAATCAAATGTATTTGATCGCTGTGTTATATGGTTAGAAAACATTAAAATAAACTCTTTCACATGAATGTATTTTTAAATTCCCAGAGGAACTGGCAGATTATTTTCCGGATCTTTCTCGATGCCGAATGGCATCCAAACGGAAAGAATTCCGCGCGTGTATGTGTGTGTGTGTAGCGGCTGCTTCGAGATCTTCCCGGGGAATCGTTTGTGGCATCACTATCCTCCTGATGGATTCATGTCTGGCCTGGTGCACAAACAGGCTCTTGGTGACATCGTTCATCCGCGCTTTCATGATAAACGAAGAGCTACACCACAACAGCGACAACATGCTTCAATCGCTGTTCAATTAGAACTGAGTGGATTTCCGAGCAGCGCTCGCTTATATACCGATTGGTGATTTCAATAGCCTGTTTTGAAAGCAATTTTAAGACTATTGAAACAAGTTTTTGGATTGAAAAGTAACAAGTATAGAACGCGTAGACGTTTTATCTTTCGAATGAAGTGTTTATCATACCATTTCGTTCAGTTGTTTAGGAGCTATTAACGCTCAAAATCTCGGTCTCCGGCGTAACGCTTTCGTTTTCGAAACTTTGATTTTACACCCCGGTATAGAAATGAAAGACGTAGTCCTACGTCAAAAAATTAACCTTTGAGCATTAAGGTGAAATTTAAGTGGCGCGATTTTTAATCCACTGTACTTATAAGTGGATTAAAAATCGCGATTTTTGAAGATTTTGATTGAATTTTCATCAGGAATTGTTTATATCGATATTGTAGCGAAATTAAGAGAGATAGAAGTTGGGCGTCAAAGAACAAATTGTAGAGAGGTTAGAGAGCTTTAATTTAATTGATAGAAACAATCAAGTTTAGTATGAATTTTTAGGATAAAATTAATAATTACAAATAAAAAAAACTTTTAAATTTTCCACTTCAAAAATGTTTAATCCACTAATTTAGATGTTCCACTACTATATCCTGTACTAAATTTTCTCATCTTTCAAATGAAAGCAACAAAATCGGATTATGTAGCATACTTTTCAATGTAGAGTCAGTTTGAGCCAACAGAACCCGAAACAAAGAAAAAGTTCTATAAGTCTGTCATCGTTGAAATTCTAACATATGCGTAGAAGGATTTTTTTCGTGAAATATAACCGCTTATCACCTCCTGAAAAATTCTGGAAAAAATATTTTTTTTATATGAGAAAGGTGTTTTTTCACTTTAAGGGAATGAATCAAAAATTCAAGTTCATACCATAATTGGGACATTTACCCTAATATATGACAATTTGAGACATAAAAAAAAAATAGGAAAAAATGTTCTGTATCTCGATACCTCCCTAACTCGATGGTCCCTTTGGATATCGAGTTAGGGAGAGTTGACTGTACATGCAAATCGGAGGCATTTTTGTTCCGACTGAAATGTGCTTGTCTAACACAGACTTCAAAACCAAGATGTCATCATACCAAACGTAAAAGGACTGTCATTAAATTTACTTGTAACGAAGAACATAATATATTCAAAGGCATGAATTGACCTCACATGGCATTATGCATTTTTTTTACTCACAAAGCAAATATATTGAATTCAATTGAATTCGGAAATTGTTTGATTCAATCAAAAATTAAATCAATACAAACAAATAATTACTAAGCTAAGGTAGTCCCACGTCAACTTTGCGGTTATATCGTAGATATAACCCACTCATTTTTTTATTCAAAAAATAAGATGAATAATGTAAATCAATTGTGCGAATTTTGTTTTCAGGAAATATAGTCATGAGTAGAACGACATGAGAAACTAAAAATTTCTAAAATCACATTTTGGGCCCTATTATAGAGTCTAGTTAAACAGAATTTCGCTGCCAGACATGTCGTCCCCAGGGAGCTACCATGTTTCTCAGGAGATCCCGTCGAGTGGCCGTTGTTCCTGAGCAGTTTCCGAAATTCGACTGTGAGAAGGAGGTCATAAAATCAAGGGCTGTACCACCTTTCGGAACTTGACGGTGAACGGTGGAAACTAGTCCAAGAACGGCGATTGTGTCGGCGATGTCTGATTGGTCACGGAAAATTTCCGTGTGAAGCAGGGTTGTGTGGTGAAAATGAATGTCAGGACAGACACCACAAACTCCTCAATCCCGGAAAACCAGGATCATCGCAGACGATCGATGTCCCGAATACTAGAAGCACGGTTACAATCCATCGACAGTCTCTAATTTTTTTTCCGAGTGATTCCAGTGACGCTGCACGGCAACGGAAGGGCCATTCAGACGTATGCGTTCCTTGATGACGGCTCATTGATCACACTGGTAGAATCGGCAACAGCGCGAAAGCTAGGACTATCAGGCGATATCCATCCCCTTTGTCTGCAATGGACTAGTGGCATTGAGCGCATGGAAGGTGATTCACAACTAGTGAAATCATCCGTGGTGGAATCTGACGATTACCAGCGTGCGCGTAAGATACTGGAGAATACAACCGTTCGCACAGCCTCTGGAAAGTTCCAAGTTGGCTTATTGTGGAAATACGATTGCATTGAATTCCCGAACAGTAAGCCCATGGCCGAAAGGCCGTTGCGATGTTTAGAACGCCGTCTGCCATCCAAGCCAGAGTTATACGGTAATGTTAGACATCAAATGCAGCAGTATCAAGCTAAAGGATACGCACACAAAGCTGATCCTGAGGAGCTCAGTATCTTTGACCCTCGACGAACCTGGTATCTGCCCTTAAACGTGCTCATGAACCCACAGAAACCGAATAAGGTACGGTTGGTCTGGGATGCTGCGGCAAAAGTTCAAGGCCAATCATTGAACTCCGCTCTGTTGGCTGGTCCCGATTTACTCGCACCGCTACCTTCAGTTTTGTGTCCTTTCCGACAGTTAGAGGTGGCCATCAGTGCAGGCATACTCGAGATGTTCCATCAGCTCTTTATTAGACCGGAAGTCAAATCAGCCCAGCTGTTTCTGTGGTGAGACAATCCCTCCAACCTGTATGAAGTCTTCGTTATGGACGCCGCAATGTTCGGCGCCTCCTGTTCTCCGTCGGCAGCTCAGTTTGTGGAAAACCTAAACGCTCAGGAGTCTCTGATCAGTATCCACTGGCAGCAAAAGTAATAGTGGAGCATCATTATGTTGACAATTTTGTATACAGCACAAACACCGTGAATGAAGCAGTCGAACTAGCGCAGCAGGTGAAAGAAGTACATTCTAGAGCTGGATTCACCATACGCAACTGGTTGTCAAATTCCCCCGAAGTGATCTTAGTGTTATTCCGACGAAAAGACAAACTCTAAGAGTCGTCATGAGTATATTCGACCCCTTGGGATTGGAAGCTGTAGTTGTAGTCCACGGTAATATATTGCTACAAAACATCTGGTGGTGCAAGACTGATTGGGACCATTCTATACCAGACGAATTAATCGATGCAAGGAGACGATGGACTAAACTGTTGGACCAACTCGAGCAGGTCCAAATCCCCCGCTGTTATTTTCCCGGATATTACGATAGAAGTTATCATCCCTTGGAGCAGCATATTTTTGTAAATGCAAATGAGGAAGCGTACGCTGCCCTGGCTTATTTTCGCATCGTGGATAGCTCTGGAGTGCGCTGCTCATTTGTCTCGGCGAAGACAAAAGTGGCTCCCCTGAAACCGCACTCAATCCCTAGATTAGAGTTGCAGGCGTCTGTTCTTGGTGCAAAACTGTCAAAATCGGTGGAAGACAATCATACACTGCCGATAGTTCGCAGAGTGTTCTGGAGCGACTCTAGTACCGTACTTTCCTGGTTAAGGTCGGATCAACGAAAATATCGCCAGTACGTTGCATTTCGTGTGACGGAAATTCTCGAGCTTACGCAGGTGGACGAGTGGCGGTGGGTTCCTTCTCGCTGGAATGTAGCCGACGAAGCAACCAAATGGGTCAAGGGCCCTAACATAAGTAGCAGCAGTCGTTGGTTTCAAGCACCAGCATTCATGTATCAAGAGCCAGATACCTGGCCACAGCAAGGTCCATGTTTGGTTGAAATAACGGAGGAGCTTCGTACAATACATCTTCATTGTCGTCTCATCTAAAAGATTTCGAAAAAT
Organism: Toxorhynchites rutilus septentrionalis; assembly: GCF_029784135.1. Lineage (NCBI taxonomy): Eukaryota > Metazoa > Arthropoda > Insecta > Diptera > Culicidae > Toxorhynchites > Toxorhynchites rutilus. Next base: position 138,839,289 of record NC_073744.1, on the reverse strand, counting down.
GTTATTCCAATACATCCAATACATCGTACAATACATCTTCATTATCGTCTCATCTAAAAGATTTCGAAAAATATTCGAAGTGGGAGCGATTAGTGCGTGCGATAGCGTATGTGTACAGATTTATAGACAACTGTCGTCGTAAAATCGAGAATTACTCAACGGAACGATCTGGGTGGTTGAACCGGGACGAGTTGCAGAAAGCGGAATGCACTATCTTCAAGCTGATTCAGCACGAAGCATACGGAGATGAGATTGTGACCCTTAATAGAAACCAGCATCTTCCAGTGGACCAGCGGCTAAAGCTCGAGAAAACTAGTAAAATCATTAAACTATCACCTGTGTGGTCGTTCAACAAGGTGTTTTGCGTATGGATAGTCGTATCACCAATGCACAGCTGTCCGCAGATTTCAAGTTCTCGATAATTCTTCCCAAAGGTCATTACGGGATACAGCTGCTCGTTGACTGGTATCATCGACAAAGCAAGCACTTCAACATGGAAACAGCGGTGAACGAGATGCGTTAGAAGTTCTATGTGTCGGAGATGCGTTCTGCGTTCAGGAAGGCTAAGAAAGTGTGTCAGTGATGTAGGATCTACAAGGCGACTCCAGTGGTTCCAAGGATGGCTCCACTTCCTCCAGCAAGAACTGTCACCCATATCCGTCCATTCAGCTACGTTGGTGTGGATTATTTCGGACCTGTGTTGATCAGGCAAGGCCGCAGTGAGATGAAGCGTTGGGTCGCTCTTTCACCTGTCTGACGATTCGTGCCGTGCATCTAGAGGTAGTGGCGAGCATGTCAACGGAATCCTGCAAGATGACTTTTCGATGGTTTATTGCAAGAAGGGGCGCTCCAGCTGCAATATACAGCGATCGGTAAACCAATTTTGTAGGTGCTAGGCGTGAACTGGAGCAAGAGCTACAGAAAATCGATCAGGGATTGGCAGCTACATTCACCAACGCATAACTCAGAGGTATTTCAATCCGCCATCTGCACCGCACATGGGGGGGTCTCGGGAACGCATGGTTCGGTCTTCGTTGGCTTCACTCTTCACCATTCGGAAGCCAAACGAGGAGACCTTCAACACTCTGCTGATCGAGGCCGAATCAATGGTGAACTCGAGACCACTCACCTACCTGCCGATTGAGTCCAAAGGTCACGAGGCGTTGACTCCGAACTGCTTCCTGATGCTAAGCACCAGTGGAGTGAATCCACCTCCTAAGATGCTAGTCGACGAAAGGGTAATATTGAATTCGAACTGGAACTTGTATCAACAGCTATTGGACCAGTTCTGGTGTCGTTGGGTTCTTGAATACCTCCCAACAATCACTTTGCGATCTAAATGGTTCACTGACTGCAAACCGATCGAGTCTGGTGACCTAGTAGTTGTGGTAGAAGATCGCATACGCAATGGATGGATCAGGGGTCGAGTGCTATGCGTATTTCCGGGCCGTGACGGGCAAGTACGAAGCGCAGAGGTGAAGATCGCTACAGTGTTGCAAAGACCGGTAGCAAAGTTGGCGGTTCAGGAGGTTGGTGGTATAGCTAGAGAGCACTCTGAGCAAGTAACGGAAGGTGAATCCATCTACCTAAGAGACTCCCTCGTGAGAAAACCGTTACACATCGTAGCGTCATGCTGTCATAGCGCATTTTTGAATCGGGTTTGGAAATTGCCCATGTATAAAGTTTGTTTGGTCAAGCTGGAGAGGATACAATATCGTTGCTTGCGTATAGCCATGGGGTGTTTGCATTCGACACATACGATGAGTCTGAGCCGTGGAGTTGCCGGCCTAGAATAGCACTTCGGGTCTTGGTCCCTGTCCCTGTCGTATGAGGCGACTAATCGGGTGACAACGCGAGTAAGGGCGCGGTAAAGCCTATTGGAGATTGCACGGGGGAAATACCGTGTACAGGAGCCACGAAAGGAGTGCCAAGCACATCAGGATTGACGCCAGTAAGATCCTGATTACGACATACTGGTTACGACATAGAAAACGGACACGATACGGAAACGATTTCAACACGACGCTAAAGGCTGACAGTCGTGCTATCCTGTTCCCTGAGTAAGGAAGGGTGACACCTTCCTGAAACGGCGTGTAGGCTAATAGTGCGATTGCCCCCGTCCCGGTAATAACTTGGCAAGTCTTCGGGTACGTTCGATGCTCGTCTAGGCTCAGGCACTAGGTACTAGGCGTCAGATGTCACATTCCTGACTTGCGCTGATCTGGCTCTGAACACGGTCCCTATGAAGGACCGTGTCAACCCCTGCATGGCCTCACTGCTTGCATAGACAACCATGGGATCACTGATAGCGACTATGTACAACGAGCGGAGATAGCGGCCCGAAGTTGGGACCCAACAGACATGAATATCATCGAACAATTTAACAGACGAAACGACGGTAATGAAGACACACCAACGGGAGAGGCGAGCGTGTTCGCAAGGAGCGGTAAGCTCCAGAGATCACCAATTCGCAACCAGACAGCCATAGCGAATCCTATAGGACACCAACAGCATCCACAACAAGGAGAGACTAGCCTGATACAAGTGCTAACGCATAAAGCCAACACCACCACTTCTTTAGAAGGGCTGCAGGTCGGGAGGTCAAGCTTGATGGAGGTCAAGAAAAAAGTGAACGAGCTCTACGAGTTCATTAAGGACAAAAACAATGTCCATACTAAGATCAAACATTTAGTCACAAGCATCAAATCCGCCGTTACGGCTGCTGACCGCGAACAGAAGGAGATGATCACGCGAGCAGAGGTTGTTGAAAAAGCATTCGCTGAAGCAAGGGAGAAGATGTCCGTCGAGATACAGGAGACGCCTAAGACGCCACGAAACCCACGATCGGACAAAAGGAAGAGGGATACCCCAGGGGATGAAGAAGACCTGAAGAAGGTTAAAAATGACAACCTGGAAAACAAAAAGGAAGGTGAAGGCAGTGGATGGCGAACTGTCGAAAAACAGACGGAGAAACGGAAGAAGAAAGAAGAAAAGAAGAAAGGTGTGCAGGAGACAAAAAAAACCAGGCCCAGACGCGAGCGAAGTAAGGGAGATGCTCTGATCGTCGAGGTGAAGGAAGGAGTGACTTACGCATCACTCCTGCGGAAAGTGAGAGACGATCCGGAGTTGAAAGAACTGGGAGAGAATGTGGTGAAAACCAGGCGCACCCAGAAAGGAGAGATGCTCTTCGAGCTCAAGAGGGATCCGGCGGTCAAAAGTTCAGCCTTCAAGGAACTGGTTGCGAAGTCGCTCGGTGAGGAGGCGAAGGTGAGGGCTCTAGCCCAGGAATCAGTGGTCGAATGCAGAAATCTCGACGAAATCACGACAGACGAGGAGTTAAGGCGCGAGTTAATAGAACAGTGTAAGCTGGACAATACACCAATGACGATCCGTATGAGGAAGGCGTATGGTGGCACGCAGACGGCGTCGATACGGCTCTCAACAGTCGCAGCCAATAAGATGGTAGAAACGACCAAAATAAAAGTTGGCTGGTCGGTTTGCTCGCTGAAAATGGTGCCCCGGGTGGCCAAGCGGATGGAGAGATGCTTCCAGTGCATGGGCTTTGGACATCAGGCAAGAAGCTGCACAGGCCCCGACAGGTCTGAACTGTGCAGGAGATGCGGTGAGAAAGGGCATGTTGCGAGAGACTGCACGAAGCAACCGAAATGCTTGCTCTGCAAACCAGAGAACGGCAGCGACCATGCGACAGGAAGCTTCAAGTGTCCCTCGTATAAGAAGGCGTTAGCAGAATCGCAGTAACGGAGATAATTCAGATCAATCTGAACCATTGCAACACAGCTCAGCAACTGTTGTGGCAGTCGACAACAGAGACAAAATGCGACGTTGCAATCATAGCGGAGCCGTACCGAGTACCCCGTGATAATGGCAGCTGGGCGACGGATAGCTTAGGGATTGCTGCAATACAGGTGATGGGCAGATATCCTATCCAGGAAGTGGTTGGAGGTTCACATGAAGGTTATGTAATCGCCAAAATTAATGGAATCTTCATGTGTAGTTGCTACGCACCCCCGAGATGGACAACTGAGCAATTCCACCAGATGCTAGACGCAATGACCGAGGAACTAATCGGTAGAACACCGATCGTCATTGGAGGCGACTTCAACGCGTGGGCGGTGGAGTGGGGAAGTAGATGCACCAACATCAGAGGGTACAGTCTACTGGAAGCTCTAGCAAAGCTGGAAGTAACGTTACTAAACGAAGGTACCACTAGCACTTTCCGGAAAGATGGGCGCGAATCCATCATCGACGTTACTTTTTGCAGTCCGTCGCTGTTGGCGAGTACGGAGTGGAAAGTGTGCGAGTCGTATACGCACAGTGATCACCAGGCGATCCGGTACAGAATCGGTCAACGAAACCACGTGCTAGTTCGGAGGACAACAAGCGGTGAGCGGAAGTGGAAGACGAATGCTTTCGACAATGACCTTTTCGTCGAAGCACTTCGTCTAGCTGGCGGAGCTTCAGATTGGAACGCAGAAAAGTTGACAGATCTACTGGTGAGAGCATGCGACACTACCATGCCGAGGAAAGTTGTACCGAAAAATGGAAGACGCCCAGCTTACTGGTGGAACGACTCTCTTCGCAACCTTCGCGCTAGCTGTCTTCAAGCCAGAAGACGCGTTCAGAGAGCACGAAATAGCGCTGATAGAGAGGAACGAAATACGGTGTACCGAGCAGCTAGAGCCGCCTTGAAACGGGGAATTACACTGAGCAAAGCGAACTGTTTCAAGGAGCTGTGCCGAGATGCAGATGCCAACCCATGGGGCAACGCGTATCGAGTCGTGATGGCGAAGATCAGAGGACCTGTGACGCCCGTCGAATCGTGTCCCGAGAAGCTGAAGGTCATTGTGGAGGGTTTATTTCCGATGCATGATCCTACGATATGGCCAACGACACCGTACGCCGAAATAGCTACCGAACGTTCTCAAGTTTCCAGTGAAGAACTGGTAGCAGTGGCGAAGAGACTGCAGGTAAACAAAGTGCCCGGCCCCGACGGAATCCCCAACGCGGCCTTGAAAACGGCGATTCAGGCGTTCCCGGACATTTTCAGGATAGTGCTACAGAAATGCTTGGATGATGGTCACTTTCCTAAGAAATGGAAGATCCAAAAGTTAGTGTTGCTGCCAAAACCAGGAAAGCCCCCGGGGGTACCAACATCCTATAGGCCTATATGCCTGCTGGATACTCTTGGGAAACTCTTGGAAAGGATTATCCTCAACAGACTGACGAAATGTACGGAGAGTGACCATGGTCTGTCAAAGATGCAGTTTGGATTCCGGAAAGGTAGGTCCACCGTTGATGCTATCCGGACAGTGGTTGAAAAGGCAGAGAAGGCGTCACAGCAAAAGCGGAGGGGCGACCGACATTGTGCTATAGTAACGATCGACGTGAGGAATGCTTTCAACAGCGCTAGCTGGGAAGCCATTGCCGAGTCCCTACACCGTATGAAGGTTCCTGGGTACCTGTGCAGAATTCTAGGAAGCTACTTCCAGAACCGCGTCCTAGTCTACGAGACGAGCACGGGGCAGACAACGTTGAATATAACGGCCGGAGTACCACAAGGCTCTATCCTGGGCCCAACGCTCTGGAACGTAATGTATAACGGAGTACTGAATCTGAAGCTTCCCAAAGGCGTGGAGATCGTGGGCTTCGCGGATGATATCGCTCTCACAGTGGCAGGCGAGACACTCGAAGAGGTGAAGATGCTTGCAATCGAGTCCATCGTCTCAGTAGAGAACTGGATGCAAGCAGCGAAACTGCAGATTGCTCATAATAAAACGGAAGTATTGTTGGTGAGTAACTGCAAAGCCGTGCAGCGAGCGGAAATCACAGTCGGGGAACACGTGATAACTTCTAAGCGTAGGTTGAAATACTTGGGAGTTATGATCGACGACCGGCTGAATTTCAACAACCACGTCGACTACGTCTGCGAGAAAGCAGAGAAGTCCATTAGCGCGATAGCGAGAATAATGCCGAATAACGCAGGACCTTGCAGTAGCAAAAGGCGTCTCCTGGCTGTATCCTCGTCCATACTGCGGTACGGAGCACCAGCCTGGTCGGCGGCTCTCGAAACCCACCGGAATCGTAGAAAACTGGACCGTACGTTTCGGCTCATGGCGATGCGAGTTGCGAGCGCGTATAGGACGATCTCGTTGGAGGCAGTCTGCGTTATCGCCGGCATGATCCCTATTGGCATCACTCTGGCGGAAGACAGAGAGTGCTACAGACGAAAGGAAATCAGGGGTATCCGGAAAACAGCGAGAGTAGAATCACTCTTGAAGTGGCAGCAGGAATGGGACACGGCGGAGAAAGGCAGGTGGACGTATGGGCTCATACCGGTACTATCGACCTGGCTGAACAGGAAGCACGGGGAGGTGAATTTTCATCTGACACAGTTCCTGTCTGGACATGGCTGCTTCAGGCAATATTTGCACCGGTTCGGGCACGCAACGTCGCCACTCTGTCCGGAGTGTGAAGATGTGGAGGAAACACCAGAACACGTGGTATTTGTGTGTCCCAGGTTCACCGCAAGACGCGAGGGGCTGCCTGCCCTTCATGCCGGGAACATAGTAGAGAAAATGTGTCGCGACGAGGGCACCTGGAACGCTGTGAACAGTGTAATCATACACATCATGTCCGAGCTACAGCGGAAGTGGAGGGCCGACCAGCGTAGTAATAACCCCTGACCATAGAAGAGGAACAAATGCGAGGGCTGTTGCAAAGTGTAGTACCCCACGAGAGTCGTTGTGACGGAGTGCGCGTTATGTTGGAGGGCACTGCCTAATCGGCGCTCCGTTGGGAGAGAAATCCTGCGAGGGTGGCTGTGACGGGGCGCGCGTCAAGTTGGAGGGCGCTTCCTAATCGGTTCACGTCTCGACAGGTGAGAAACCCCGCGAGGGTGACTGTGACGGGTTGCGCGTCAAGTTGGAGGGCAATTCCTAATCGGTACACGTCTCGACGGGTAAAAGGAAGCCTGTGCTGCGGATGTGCGTGGCGGAGTACAACGGAAACGTAAATGAGATGTATAGAGAAAAAGGGAAGGATCAACGCTAGTTAGCGTTGAAAACTCGTGAAGTGCATGAGCACAGCCGCCCCCTGAAGTAGTCGCCTAGATGTGGTCCCGGGGGGAATGAGGCTACGAGTAGAGGGCTTGGTTTTTGTGGGTGCGATCCCCACTCGACGTCTGGGTTATCCCTTCCCAGATAAGGCTGGAAGAGCGTTCCTCACCTCTATAAAAAAAAAAAAAAAAAAAAAAAAAAAAACATACGATGAGTCTCGAAGTTTTGGCAGGAGTACCCCCGCTTACTCTTCGGTTCACAGAATTATCCTACAGATTTCTCATCCGTTGCAAGATCATGAATCCATTGGTGATTGATAACTTCGAAAATCTACTTCAACTGACTCCTCAGTCAAGTTTTATGTCTTTATACCGTGAGTACCTTACCCACGACGTGCACCCTTCACCAGGCATCTCCAACCAAGTTTGCTTCCCATACTTTTGCAATTCCTCTGTCATTTTTGATCTCTCCATGCGACAAAAAATCCATGGAATACCAGATCACCTACGCTCCAATGTTATCCCGCTGATATTTTCGGAAAAATATGGGAAAGTTGGATCTGATAAAATGTTCTTTACTGACGGTTCATACATAAACGGGTCCACTGGCTTCGGCATCTTCAATGAAAATTCCAGTGCCTCTTTCAAACTCAAAGATCCTTGTTCCGTGAATGTCGCAGAAATGGGTGCGATATACTATGCTCTAGGGATCATTGAAACACTGCCCATCGACCACTATTTTATTTTTTCAGACAGTCTCAGCTCAATAGAGGCAATCCGCTCAATGAAAGTTGATAAACGCTCATCTTATTTCCTAACAAGAATAAGACAACTATTGAGTGTTTTGGTCGAAAAATTATTCAAGATTACCTTAGCATGGGTTCCCTCTCATTGCTCGATTCCGGGGAATGAGAAAGCGGACTCGCTAGCTAAGGTGGGCGCTTCAGAAGGCACACTTTTTGAAAGGCAAATTGCTTATAATGAATTTTTCCACATTCCTCGTCAGTATACGCTCGTAAGTTGGCAGCGCATGTGGAGTGGTGATGAGTTCGGTCGTTGGTTACACACGATTATCCCTAAGGTCTCGACGAGTGCATGGTTCAAGGGATTGAATGTAGGTCGTGATTTCATTCGCGTGATATCTCGGCTTATGTCCAATCACTACAACCTAAACGCGCATCTCTATCGCATTGGGCTCGCAGCAAACAATCTTTGTGATTGTGGCGATGGCTACCACGACATCGAGCATGTTGTCTGGTCGTGTATCCGGTTCCATGCTGCTCGCTCTCAGCTCTCTAGAGCACTGAGAGCACAAGGCAGACAATCGGATATCCCCGTCCGGGATATCTTAGGTAGCCCTGATCTTCTGCTTCATCTATACCTGTTCCTCAGAAACGCCGATGTCAACGTTTATTGATGTTTCCTTCGTTGTGTCCCCGTTTCATATCCCTCCTATCCAAACGATAAACTTTTACTTAGTCGCGGCAATACATACACACACTCTTTACAGATGCACGGGCCGAAGGTTGTGCAGTCCACTGATCATTCAACAAGAGCCAAAGGTTGTACCGCTCATGACAACTCTACACGAACTGATGATTGCGCCGGCTAGTGACCATTCTATCCTGGATTCCTCGAGTCGAGAAAGACGCACCGCGCTAGATATGAGGTACAGACTAGGGGGGCGTTGCTGATTAATGGTCAGCTGCATCCCAATAGGAAGTATCCCGTGTCGGGCACACGTGCAGAGCATTGGAGACAGCAACATCCCAATTACGAGAACACTTGTAATACTAACCTCGAGCCGACCGCGAGTAATCGGTTACACATTACTAACATAGATAATAAGAAAAACTGTCACAATATTGAACTCCGGCCCCGTCAGGCTATCGCCATATGAGCCTTGATAAAAATGTATATTTTGGAAAAAAAAACAGGAAGTGGGTTATATCTATGGTATAACCGCAAAGTTGACGTAGGACTATCGTTGATTTAGAGATCATTTGTTTGAAGTTGAATCTGAATTCATTCTGAATGAATGAATATTTGGGGGACTTCGAAAACGAGAGCGTTACGTTGGAAGCACAAGGTTTTATGCATCCAATATTGGATACGGAAATATCCTACTGATGGGGAAGAATAATCTTCAGAAGCTATCCTGTTAATTGCGATTGATTGAAAAATCACAAAACCAAATGTATTTGGTCACAGTGTTACATGGCTAGAAAACATTCAAATAAACTCTTTCACATGAATGTATTTTTAAATTCCCAGAGGAACTGGCAGATTATTTTCCGGATCTTTCTGGATGCTGAATGGCATCCAAACGGAAAGAATTCCGTGCGTGTATGTGTGTGTGTAGCGGCTGCTTCGATGGTCACCTTATCTTCTCCTGAAGGATAGGCTTCTCTGTGCTCCCTCCCAGTTTCAAACAAACTGCTTGCGTTTCAGGGCAGATCTCAATCCTTCGCCGACCAGCACCCTCAGCAACGATGTTGTCTTGTCGATGTTCTCATGAAAAATGAATGCGTCTCACCACCAGAATATCGCTTAAGTATGCTTTTTGTGCGTGATTGAATCGAGAGAAGGCGTGGTTTACGATGGCAATTTGGAAGGCAAACTAGAGGGGAATGAACTCTCTGAGCTCGGAACTTTCGGTGACTGAGCAATAATCGATTGCGGGCGCATACAATATTGGATACGGAAATATCCTACTGATGGGGTTATAAAAACCCCATTTTATTGGATACGGAAATATCCTACTGATGCGATTGATTGAAAAATCACAAAACCAAATGTATTTGATCACAGTGTTAAATGAATAGAAAACACTAAAATAAACTCTTTCACATGAATGTAATTTTAAATTCCCAGAGGAACTGGCAGATTATTTTTAGTAACGTTTAGATATTTCCACATTTTCCTCGATACTGGAAGCCCACCAGTGGTTAATGCTAACTCGATAACCATCTGTTAATAGCACTTGATTGAAAAATATTTGGTCACAGTGTTACATGGATAGAAAAAATTCAAATAAACTCTTTCACATGAATGTATTTTTAAATTCCCAGAGGAACTGGCAGATTATTTTCCGGATTTTTCTCGATGCTGAATGGCATCCAAACGGAAAGAATTCCGCGCGTGTATGTGTGTGTGTGTGTGTGTGTGTAGCGGCTGCTTCGAGATCTTCCCGGGGAACCGTCTGTAGCATCACTCTCCTCCCTTCTGGCCTAAGGTGCACAAACAGGCTCTTGGTGACACCGTTCATCCGCGCTTTCATGATAAACGAAGAGCTTCACCACAACAGCGACAACATGCTCCAATCGCTGTTCAATTTGAACTGAGTGGATTTCCGAGTGCGCTCGCTCGCTTATATACCGATTGGTGAGTTCAATAGCCTGTTTTGAAAGCAATTTTAAGACTATTGAAACAAGTTTTTGGATCAGAAAGTAACAAGTATAGAACGCGTAGACATTTTATCTTTCGAATGAAGTGTTTATCGTACCATTTCGTTCAGTTGTTTAGGAGCTATTAACGCTCAAAATCTCGGTCTCCGGCGTAACGCTTTCGTTTTCGAAACTTTGATTTTACACCCCGGTATAGAAATGAAAGACGTAGTCCTACGTCAAAAAGTTGTTTTGCAGTTGTAATGTGATGCCCCTCCACCTAAAGCGTCACATGGACCATTTCCATGACATGTGGCGAAAAAGTTCCACAAAAAACTAAAGTTTTTTTCCTCCATGTGCATAGTTTGAAACCATAATATTGTCTTATCAAAATCAACTGGAATGTCATTCTGAATAATCTTGACATTGAAGAAGCCACAATGTCCATGTTTCGTGAGCTACTCTTTGCGAGTGATCATTTTGTCCCTGAGAAAACGAACAGGGATCCTTCTCATTCTCCGTGGACTAATTATGAGTTGAAGCGTCCAAGAGGAGTGAAACGTCGTCAGAGAAAATATAAATGTTGGAAAAACGCTTTGTTTAGAGTTAACCTGAACTGCGTTCAAACCAATCTACGACTCAACCAGAAGAATTTCCGGAGTAACGTCGAAGCCCAAAGAAAATAAGTTGAACTACCTACCGTGATGATTTGAGATAACGAGGAAGCATCAAACAGAGAAAGCACCCAGACATTTCGAACTACAATAACTTTATCCTTGATAATAAAAATTTTTGAACAACAAAAATAACAGTAGAACATAAATGTTTTCATTTATTTGTTTAATACAAAAATAAAATTGTACTGAGTGTATTAGGATGATTTAGCTATTCTCCCATTTTTTCTTTCCTTTCCAGTTGTTCTTGGTATAATTGCTTGTTGGAACGGAAAGATGAATGACATTTGACGTGAAATTTATTTGAAAAAAACCCGAAGGATTTGCACATTCGATTTGCGTCAACTGCTCCTCAGTCCGACGACACGGATGATCGTAATACATCCAGGAATGCCAGAAGTTGTTCACCTGTGCCAGCCACACCTTTAATTCTTACAGTTACGAATCAAAATGGACAACGGAAATCCGGGACAACTACAGCCACTCATCTTTTGAGATCCGGTACCAATTCACGAAACATCGCAACTAACATACGTTTACCAACTAATGCAGGCAATGTTAGTAGTAGGTCTACTGTAAGTAACGTAAACAGCATTCCAACACTACCCACACTCTCTGTCGCTCCTGTTGTGAGCCGTTCTAGTTGGTTTTATTTAACTCGATTCTTGCCAACAGAAACAACTGAGAACATAACTTATTATATTTCGAAGAGGTGTAACTGTGATCCTTCGAATATTCGATGCCACAAGCTGTTACGTCGAAACCGTGAAGATGAGCCGCCTTTATCGTTCATATCATTTAAAATAAGTTTTCCCGAGACAATCGTTAGACAGATTTTATCCGACGATTTTTGGCCTAAAGGAGTGTCTATATCTCCATTTTTGAATCGGAAACCATCAGCTGATGCAATGCAGCTAATGCCACCTGACGATCCACGGGCTGTGTCAGTTGATCATCAAAGTAGAACTGCTCAAACTGAACAATCAGCTTTTTTATAAAAGCCCACACTCATTGTGACTCGAGCAACGAACGAGCGATTGTACTTGGAAAACCTCCGCAATCTCCCAAACACTCTGAACCATGGCAGCATCCGTCAAGTAGAAGCGTCGCTGGTGTAAATCATATAATGCTGTTTTACTATCAGAATGAATACTGGTATGAATACTGCAATTTCGGATTATTATCAAGCTTGCTCCGGTGCCTCTTACGATTGCATCGCTTTCACTGAAACATGGCTTAATGGTAATACTTTGTCGAAACAAATTTTCGGGCCATTTTACGACGTTTTTCGTCTTGATCGCTCCGTTAATAATAGCAAAAAAAATACTGGTGGCGGAGTTGTTCTTGCCATTAACTCAAAGCTCAATGCACGTGAATTGTTTCCTCCCAATGGACAGTTTATGGAACAGATCTGGGTTGCTGTTGCACTTCGCTTCTACACCACCTTTATCGGAGTTGCATATATTCCACCCCATCTAACCAACGAACTACCAGTGATCGATCAGCATATTTCATCGCTTGGCTGGATAACCGAACAAATGGAACCTAAGGACAACATTCTCCTGCTTGGTGATTACAATTTACCGGGCATTAGCTGGATCAATAGTTCTTCGAAATACTTTTATCCTGATGCTGTACGGTGAACCATGAATCGCCAAACCGTGCATCTTCTAGACAGTTTCAGTTTTGCTGGGTTATGCCAAACAAGTGGAGTTCCTAATGAAAATAATCGGATTCTCGATCTAAGCTTTACCAGCACCGAAATCATACCGTGCGTAGCTGTGATTGAGGCGCCCTCTCCTCTGGTGAAATCGTGTATTCATCACCCTCCGCTTCTCATTTCGTTACGTGTTCCACATCCAGCCGAATTCGCACGCACGACAGAATCAGTATATTACGATTATAGGAAAGCTAATTACTCATCAATGAATAGATTTTTCTTGAGCATGAACTGGAACGAAATTTTAGACTACTCAAATTAAGAGGCAGCTACTCTAACCTTTTCTCATGTGTTGCTCTACGCCATCGACCAATTTGTTCCGAAAAAAAGGAATCGTACAACCCTTCATCCACCTTGGCCAAATTATCAGTTGAAACGCTTAAAAACAACTAAACAATTCGTTTTAAAGAAATATTCTAAAAATAGATGTATTTTGTGGAAAGCACGTTATACAATAGCTAACAACAATTATAAACGCCTAAACAGTTCATTATTCGGCAAATATCAGGACCGCATGCAATCTTCATTGAAAAGCAACCCGAAACGTTTCTGGTCATTTGTTAATGACCAAAGGAGAGAGTCCGGACTACCGACTGTTATGGTGCGCGACAACATTGAAGCCTCGACTAGAGAAGATATCTGCGAACTGTTCCGAGTTCAGTTCAATAGCGTTTTAGTGAAAGAGTACCTTGATCATGATCATATCACCGCTGCAGTTAATAACACACCCCAGTTTAACTCGCCTGTAACACCTCCTATGATCAGTCCCAATATCGTGGACGCAGCATGCAGTAAGCTGAAACAGTCTACAAATCCTGGACCTGATGGCATTCCCGCCATTATTCTAAAGAAGTGCTCGACAAGTTTGTCTCAAACACTAAGCATCATATTCAACTGCTCCATCCAATGTGGCATCTTTCCGAAAACATGGAAGAATTCTTTCATATTCCCTGTTTTCAAGAAGGGTTGCAAAAAGGATGTAAAAAACTATCGAGGAATTGCTTGCTTATGCGCGGTTTCGAAATTTTTCGAAATAATTGTACTGGATTGCATTTCTCATTACTGTAAAAGCTACATAGTCCAAGAGCAACATGGATTCATTCCCAATCGATCCACATCAACGAATTTGATCGTTTACACATCTTCAATAACACGGGCTCTACAGTCGCGTCAACAAATCGATGCGATATACACTGATTTTTCAGCAGCGTTCGATTCCATAAATCACCAGATAACAATCGCCAAACTTGGGGGGTCTCCGTAGCCACATTGGTTGCGCGTTCGCTTAGTAAGCGATCGATCGTGAGTTCAAAACTCAGGGCCCTCATTGACCATCTTTGTGTTGTTACAGAATAACTACGTCCACGTAACAATCATCAGCGATGGAGATCGATCCACGGTCGAAATAAGATCGATTCATCCATACAACTGCTCTGCTCTGCAAGACACATCGGGCTGCTGTTCTATAAATAACTCAACAATGATCAATCAACTGTCTCCGCTGTCCGGTCTAACTGGATAATGGAAGAACAGAACGAAAACTCTTATGCCCCTAAATGGCAACTTTGTAAATGTGTACCATATGCAAAATGGTATAGAAGGGAATACTCTAACGCCGAAAACATGGCAACTGTGTTATGTGCTAATTATAGATATGATAAACATGTGACATGTACACGATTGAAATTCGGCTCTGTTACAGCTGAAATGCTAATGAGCCTAAAATAAACAAAAGGGTTAAAAAAAAATCGCCAAACTTCAATGTCTCGGCTTCAGTGGCTCTTTTCTGGGTTGGATCATATCTGACAGGCCGAAAAATTTCAGTGAAAATTGGTGACACTATCTCGAAGCCCTTTCGGGTTACTTCAGGAGTTCCTCAAGAAAGTCATCTCGGTCCATATATTTTCTTACTTTACCTCAACGACATCAATTTCTCTCTTGAGTGCCAGAAATTATCGTATGCGGATGACTTCGAACTGTACCATCAGATTGAATGTGAAGCTGATGCTGAGTTTCTTCAGACACAAATAAATACCTTTCCTGCGTGGTGTGACGCGAACAGGATGATTTTGAACCCAAACAAATGCTCGATAATATCCTTTTCTCGTAAACGTTCAACAGCTTATTATGTTTATAAGCTTAAAGGCATAACTCTACAACGTGTTGACTGTGTTAAGGACTTAGGAATCATACTGGACTCAAGGCTTACGTTTCGCGAGCATAGCGCATACATAATTACTAAAGCATCTAAAGCACTTGGCTTTATATTTCGCTCGACCAAACATTTTAGGGACATTTATTGCATAAAAGCTTTATACTGTGCCCTGGTCCGCTCATTATTGGAGTACGGCTCTATTGTTTGGGCACCCTACTACCAAAACGGTATTCTACGTGTGGAAGCTGTCCAGCGGAAGTTCATGAGGTTTGCATTGCGCCGTCTACCGTGGAGTAATCCTCATAATCTCCCCAGCTATGAAAATCGCTGCAAACTTATCGGAATAGAAACACTGCATGATCGTCGAAGGATTGCCAAAACCTGCTTCATATCAGATTTGATATTGTCACATATTGATTGTCCAGAGCTTCTGCAGAAGGTTAATTTCAACGTGCAAACAAGAAACCTGAGGGCTCACAGTTTCCTTCAAATACCGTTTTCTAAAACAAACTATGGCTACAATGAGCCTTTGTCGAGCATGTGCCGTGAGTTCAATTGCTACAGTCGTTTCTTCGATTTCGGATTGTCTCGCGCATTACTTAAAAAACGATACATCTCCGCAATTACAGCCACTACTATTCACGTTCATATATATATATATATAAGTAAATGTAAGTTTAGTTCTGTTAGTGATCGTCTAAAACACTAGGGCATAATTGTACCCGTTGATAAGAATAAATAAATCCACGAATAGTCGACATTGAAAGCAGGGATGACAGGGGATACACAGTTGAAGTCTGAAGTGAAAAAGTTATTGACTTTAGAGGACAAACACTTGAATTATTTGTTTCATTTGCATGCTGGGAAGCTATTTCTATACTGTACCTTAATTTGGTGAAAGTCCAACTTTACTAATTATCACTTTTACAGCGGTAATTGCAAAAATCCGTTGAAAAATGAGTATTCATCGTTAGTCGTGATGCATTGCCCAACCGACCATGTGCTACTTTTTGCAGCGTTGCATTTGATGCATACAATTAAAGCAAATAACCGATTGCTTCTTCGTTTTTGTTATCAAATCTAACTAACTCTGGTAATTGGGTTCTCCTAGAACTCCGTTTCGAAGATAGTTGAGCGTGAAGCATTGGAATGTGCACAGCTTCAATGAACGTAACGTTTATCCATATTTTTTCACCATCAAGCCACATGCTTTAATCTTAGGCTTATCCAGTTGCCGTGCCATCTCCGTTACAATCCCCGATTAATCGATCCCCCATCAACCTAGATTAATGTTCGACCCGTTCACGCCAGCCCGTATCCGTACGGTCATTATGAATTATTTACATTTTTCATTTGCTAATTACATTTTCTATAAATTTTGAATTTATGCCCACGCGAAGAGCAAGTTTTCCATCGGCTCCGCTCGGGTGGCTTCCTTCAACCAGCTTCAACCGGACCCCAAGAGCAACCAGCTACACATCGCCGCCACAACTAGCATATCCGTTTACTTGTACCGAGAATATGCGAAATTGTTTATGTTTGCAATTATTCACAAAAATATGCTGCCGATGCTGCTGCTGCTGCTATTGCTTCTGCGGAGTCGCGAAATCAGCCGCTTATCAATTAATTAAAATCTTCTGCTTACTTTCGGTTTGCGGTGGCTTCCCTCGCAGCAGCCCGTAACTGTAACGTATTGGCGGAAAATAATCTCGCTGCTGTGCCAATGTACCAATCGAATGTTGCGTCTGATCCCGGTCGACAGATAGCGACGCTGAAAATCTGTTTCGCTTAAGCCGTTCGCCGGGAAGCTATTTCAACGGAAAAATTACCATAACATAAAATGAAAGCATCGAACAGGAAACAGGATCACCATGAGGAAGGATTTTGGGAAGTCGAGAAAAAAGATCATCACCATCGCCGGCTGAATGAAGGATTGCTCGCTCGATCATATTAAATAGATCATCGCCGATCGCCATGTCAGCGTTTCATCACCTTGAGTCATTTATGAGCCAGGTGCGATCATTGCAGCAGGCCGACCTATTCTTTTTTTTAGATAATCGAGCCATAATTATCTGCAACACAATATTTTAATTTGCTGGTAAAAATACAATTATCGTTAAATTACGATATTTTTTTTTTGATATATTATTTCGATTATTATATTCGATCGATTTTTTATTGCCCCTAGTGCCTAGTATGGAATGTAAATATTTCTGGGAGGAAACAAGAATTGATAAGTCACAATGACCATGCGTAATTGTAATATTGATCACGAAACGCTTCATAGCATGAAAAAACATAAATATTTGTGACGTAGGACTACGTCTTCGATTTCTATAGGGGGGGGGGCATCACTCTACGTAAAATGTAACGAGAAATGATTTCAAATGCATAGGGGCATAGGGGCCACATACCACTTGGACAGAAAAAGCACTATCTTAGACACCCCCTCCCCCTCCGTGGACAAACGAGAACATTTCCTATACCCCTTCCCCTGTTGTCCACGTGGACAATTCTCATCTCGGACATTTTGTAGCATAAACTGCCGTAAACCAGCTGAGCTGCTTAAGTTTTGAAGAAAATCAAACAATGAAATCAAGGGCTTCGTTAGTGGAATTGAGTTAGTCGAAAACATCGAACAAAAGCTGAAGCGAAACAAGACCTCAGTGGCATAAAAAAATCGATATGGATATCATCACGCTGTTCAAAATATTCAAATGGTGTGTGATGGTATGTAGTTTTGATTTGATCAACACCTAAATTGCTCAAACTAATAGACGTTAGTCAGTGCCTAAAGGGTGTGTCACATCAAATTGCATCACGGAAAAAACGCTGTAGAAATTAATTTTTAGGAATTATATCTTCAGCTTTCGCTTATAATCAGATAAGAGTGTATAGATCACGTTGGCCATGCTTCACTGTCAATGTTTCGTAAATTTGGAAAAATGTCGTCGAACGAAAAAGAGCGTCGTGAATTAATCCTGTGCACTCATTTCGAGAATCCGGAGTTGTCACAGCGGGACATCGGTAAGATGCTGGGAATCGTCCAATCCACGGTCAGCAGAGTACTAAAACGATACTTCAAGAACCTAACCATCGACCGGTAGGTGAAGAACGGCAAAAATGGATGCTCCGTCAGTGAAAAAGATCACAAGCGCGTAGTTAAGCAGTTTAGACGTGATCCGAGAAGTTCGGTCCGGGATGTCGCCAATAAGCTGAATTTGTCAAGTTCATTCGTCCAGCGGACCAAGCAGCGGGAGGGCCTGCGTACATACAAGGTTCAGAAGGCTCCTAACCGCGACGAAAGGCAGAACATGGTGGGGAAGACGCGAGCCCGGAAGCTGTACACCGAAATGCTGACGAAGCCGCATTGCCTGGTAATGGACGACGAAACCTACGTCAAAACGGACTTTCGTCAGCTGCCGGGCCTGTTGTTCTTCTCCGCAGAGGACAAATTCAGCGTTCCGGAGGAGATTCGCAAGCAGAAACTATCCAAGTTTGCCAAAAAGTACTTGGTGTTGCAAGCGATCTGCTCTTGCGGAAAGCGGAGCGCCCCCTTCGTGATGACTGGCACGGTAAACGGGCAGGTTTACCTTAAGGAGTGCCTACAGAAGCGCTTACTACCACTATTGAAGCAGCACGAGGGCCCGACCATCTTCTGGCCGGATCTCGCTTCATGCCATTATTCAAAGGACGTGTTGGAGTGGTACGAAGCCAACGGGGTCACCTTCGTACCAAAGGAAATGAACCCGCCCAACGCGCCGGAGCTTCGCCCAATAGAGAAATATTGCGCGATTATGAAGCAGGCCCTCCGGAAGAACCCAAAAGTTGCCAAATCGGAGGCGGACTTCAAGAGAAAATGGATTTCTGTTCAAGAAAAACTACAACCTGACGTTGTACAGAACCTTATGGACGGGGTAAAGAGGAAGGTGCGAGCATACGGGCTTGGGCTCGAAGTATGAATAAAAAGAAAATGCCAAAAGTTGTTTAATAGTTTTTATTTTACTGTCTAAAATTTGCAAAAGGATCGGTCTACTGGGCGAATTTCTACAGCGTTTTTTCCGTGATACAATTTGATGTGACACACCCTTTATTACAGGGCGGACTCGATTATATGTGATTCGATAATATACAATTTTGGACTCGATTATATACAGTTTATTTATTTTTTTTACATTTCAAATATGTCTTATTTCAAGAAAAAATGTAACCTTTCAACGTTAAAGTGAATTTTAAGTGGTGAGGTAAAAACGTTTTTTTTTTAATTTTTGCTTGAGTTTTCACCAGCGAAATTAAGAAAGATAGAAGTTGGGTGTCAAAGAACAAATTGTAGAGCGAATAGAGAGCTTAAATTTGATTGATAGATTTGATTTGATTGATAGAAACAAGTTTAATAATTTTTAGGATAAAATTAATAATAACACATTAAAAATTCCTAACATTCAAGTTTTCACTTCCAAATGGATTTAATCCACTAATTTAGATATTCCACAATTATATCCTGTACTAAATTTTCACATCTTTGAAATGGAAGCAACAGAGTCGGCTTCCGTAGCGTACGTAGCGTAGAGCTAGTTCGAGGCAACAGAGTCCGAAACAAAAAAAGTTCTATAACTCTGTCATTGTTGGAACTCGAACATATGCGTAGAAGGATTTTTTTCATCAAATCCTGAGAGATTCTGGATAAATTTTTTTCTTTCATGTGAGAGAGGTGTTTTCTGACTTTGAGGAGATGAATCAATTGATGATGAATTAAATTCTTCTTTTATATTCAAATAACGAAAAATATATGCATTGTGCTCCCGTGGCCGAGTGGTTAGCGTCATAACTAACATGCCGGGTGTTCGGGTTCGATTCCCGTTCTGGTCGGGGGAATTTTTCGTCAAAGAAATTTCCTTTTTTCCAAAAGACTGCGCAACGTGCTTTTTATGATATCCAATGAATCGAAATTCTTGTCCTTTAATTATCTTTTCCACCGGCCTGAACAAATGATAATCTGAAGATGCAATACCTGAAACAAAGAAAGACTTTCTCCTGGTGGAGACAGGCTTCGAGGATAGCTAACAGAGGGCATTTGGTTAGCTCAAAGTTTTCTTTCACTCAATATTTTTATGAATGCTTAGATTTTGCATTACCAGTCACAATTTGCTTCAAAACTGTGAGTTTGGAATTACGAGATGACGGAAATACGAAAAATGTTTTCTGCTGAAATATTTTTATTTCGTGTTTGCACCTCATTTTTGGTTATTTAACGCGTTATCCGCGATTTTCGTTATTCGCGCTGACCTTACCAGACTATTCCACGGATAATCGGAGTTTTACTGTATTTGTAATGAAGCTGCTAATTCATATATCGTGTACTGAGGATTATTCTTGTTCAGCGTCTCGATTTGATTATCATTAGCAGGGTCTTACAATTTTACAATAGTGCTATTCTCTCTCTTCACGCTCAGTCAAGAGAATATCACTTCAGCTTCGTACAGTCTCGTTTCATTTCCTTCATCCATCATACTGAAGCGAAATTATCAAATCGTCAAATGAAAATAAAGCTTCTTATATCGAATGAAAATGACTTATTTCGAATGAAAATTTCATTGGAGCTCGAATCGTATTCACTAATAGTAATGGAAATGACTATATGATAGAACATGGCATACTACATGCAGGCGTAATCATTTATCGGATCTAGTTGTAAGACTAATATACCCTCATATGCCCCTTTTAAGTACACTTTTTTTGAAAGACGGTCCGGCAAAATCTACTTTTGAGAAATTAAATCGAATGATACTTTCAATTGAAAGCAATGCTCGTCCTTTTACATGTGAAATTGAAAGTGACACATAGCCCATCCAAATGATAATAAATAGGGCAGTTTCAATCGCCGTGTGAAGGCGTCTGCTTCAAAGGAAACGACAGCAAAACGAGTCCAAAGTTGTATGTTATCGAATCACATATAATCGAGTCGAAATAGAAGCATCGATGTTTCAGTATGCGTAGTGAATACAAACAATCGAAATTGAAATTGGCTGAAGAGAAAGAGAGAAGTAAAAAATCATTTTCATCTTTTAGTTTCGAAATTGTCGAGCCCTGATCATTAGTGACGGCATGAACTTTCTGGGCAACGCAATATAAGCGTATTCCAGAACGAAGTTGAGCATCACTGCTAACAACACTTCTCGAGAGATACATTGCGTGTATCCATAAAAGAATTTGTTGTTTGTATTCCATTTTCGCAGAGGCTTGGCAGTTTTCAAAAAATGAAAGCGAAACGGTTTTTTCATCAAGAGCGGAAGTTGAACCGAAAACCCTATCTAGGAAAACAATGTCTTGTATTTTCAATATTACAACATTCTAACATGCTTTCACGGTGTACTCATCCTGCCATTTCGTCATTATTATCTTAAACTAATGAAAATAAATCGGTCGCTCTCGGTTGATGTACGTTACTATCAGAATACACATTTTAACAAAGAAGTTCAACGATGTGGAAAAAAATTTGGATTTTCGAACGGGACGCACTATCAGACAGCTCAACCTTGATAAATTTTCCGAAAATGCAGAATAAATTTTATTTATTTAAATACAGATGTGATTTTTTTTTACAAATTCTGTATTTAACGTGTCCACGTGGACGTTATCCATACCCCCTCTCCCTTCACCATGGACAAGTGTGGAAATTTTCGCAACTCCTCCCCCCCTAAAGTTGCCCACGTGGTATGTGGACAGCCCCATATCACGCAGAATCGTTCTTACGATATATGTTATAATATATGGCATCATATGGCAAATATATCCAGCATTTTTCTCGCCTGAAACCTTAACAATGGTAATAGTGAAACAAGTGAGCAATTTTACGAATATAAGAGGTATGTTTTGCGAGTGAATGCAAAGATAAATCATGTATTATGCATTCATTCTTTCAGCTGGCTTCCCTTAAATGTTGTATGCGACATAAAATTGTGTACAATAATTCGTTCTATCCAACAAATTCGATATCCAGTCAATGTGTAGAAATCAGTGTGTTGAAAAAAATCATCTTCGCTAAGCTCAAATGCATAGATTTTCGGGCTAGGTTGCATCGAAAAACTATATATTCCAAACGAAAATCAAAATGACATATCCAGACAACCAGACGGTGCCGTTGTTACCGTCTCGCCAAACAAAAACATGCGCGATTTCTTGCAAAATTTGTTTCATCGAACTCTAAACGGTCCAGCCTGACTATTTTTTTTATTTTTGAATATTGACTCAAAATCAGTGCCAGAACGAATCTCGTTTAGAATGTGATGAATATCGATTTGTTGCTTCTAATATTCAAAGTATAAATAACAGCGAAGTTATGAACCCCTCTCAATGCCGCATTCATTCAATACAGCAAATTCGTTCATGCATAAGCGATATGAGCAAAATGAACTCGGTTGTTATTGTCGTCAATATAATGAGAGCAGTGTGTTTCAAGCTGAAAAAAACAGGAAGTGGGTTATATCTATGGTATAACCGCAAAGTTGACGTAGGACTATCGTTGATTTAGAGATCATTTGTTTGAAGTTGAATCTGAATTCATTCTGAATGAATGAATATTTGGGGGACTTCGAAAACGAGAGCGTTACGTTGGAAGCACAAGGTTTTATGCATCCAATATTGGATACGGAAATATCCTACTGATGGGGAAGAATAATCTTCAGAAGCTATCCTGTTAATTGCGATTGATTGAAAAATCACAAAACCAAATGTATTTGGTCACAGTGTTACATGGCTAGAAAACATTCAAATAAACTCTTTCACATGAATGTATTTTTAAATTCCCAGAGGAACTGGCAGATTATTTTCCGGATCTTTCTCGATGCTGAATGGCATCCAAACGGAAAGAATTCCGTGCGTGTATGTGTGTGTGTAGCGGCTGCTTCGATGGTCACCTTATCTTCTCCTGAAGGATAGGCTTCTCTGTGCTCCCTCCCAGTTTCAAACAAACTGCTTGCGTTTCAGGGCAGATCTCGATCCTTCGCCGACCAGCACCCTCAGCAACGATGTTGTCTTGTCGATGTCCTCATGAAAAATGAATGCGTCTCACCACCAGAATATCGCTTAAGTATGCTTTTTGTGCGTGATTGAATCGAGAGAAGGCGTGGTTTACGATGACAATTTGGAAGGCAAACTAGAGGGGAATGAACTCTCTGAGCTCGGAACTTTCGGTGACTGAGCAATAATCGATTGCGGGCGCATACAATATTGGATACGGAAATATCCTACTGATGGGGAAGAATAATCTTCAGAAGCTATCCTGTTAATTGCGATTGATTGAAAAATCACAAAACCAAATGTATTTGATCACAGTGTTAAATGAATAGAAAACACTAAAATAAACTCTTTCACATGAATGTAATTTTAAATTCCCAGAGGAACTGGCAGATTATTTTTAGTAACGTTTAGATATTTCCACATTTTCCTCGATACTGGAAGCCCACCAGTGGTTAATGCTAACTCGATAACCATCTGTTAATAGCACTTGATTGAAAAATATTTGGTCACAGTGTTACATGGATAGAAAACATTTAAATAAACTCTTTCACATGAATGTATTTTTAAATTCCCAGAGGAACTGGCAGATTATTTTCCGGATTTTTCTCGATGCTGAATGGCATCCAAACGGAAAGAATTCCGCGCGTGTATGTGTGTGTGTAGCGGCTGCTTCGAGATCTTCCCGGGGAACCGTCTGTAGCATCACTCTCCTCCCTTCTGGCCTAAGGTGCACAAACAGGCTCTTGGTGACATCGTTCATCCGCGCTTTCATGATAAACGAAGAGCTTCACCACAACAGCGACAACATGCTCCAATCGCTGTTCAATTAGAACTGAGTGAATTTCCGAGCGCCGCTCGCTTATATACCGATTGGTGATTTCAATAGCCTGTTTTGAAAGCAATTTTAAGACTATTGAAACAAGTTTTTGGATCAGAAAGTAACAAGTATAGAACGCGTAGACATTTTATCTTTCGAATGAAGTGTTTATCGTACCATTTCGTTCAGTTGTTTAGGAGCTATTAACGCTCAAAATCTCGGTCTCCGGCGTAACGCTTTCGTTTTCGAAACTTTGATTTTACACCCCGGTATAGAAATGAAAGACGTAGTCCTACGTCAAAAGTCATTTCGACTGAAATAAAATCACATTCATCACTCGTTAATATTTGTTGCTATTCTAAGACACTGGTAGGAATAAAGGTGATGTAG
The DNA here is from genome assembly GCF_029784135.1 of Toxorhynchites rutilus septentrionalis. Lineage (NCBI taxonomy): Eukaryota > Metazoa > Arthropoda > Insecta > Diptera > Culicidae > Toxorhynchites > Toxorhynchites rutilus. The sequence continues at coordinate 138,815,053 of NC_073744.1, read as the reverse complement.
ATAGTGGAGTGGGTTAGTAAAATGGCTTCAATGCCATAGGAAATCGTTATTTCAGTGATACCGAGGTGATATTGTCATGGCCCACAGTGTTAGTGTATGTGACGTGAAATGTGACTGTTAGAATTCTGTTTAATCTAATCTGTGCCCTGCGTCTATAAACGGAAATCAAATCGCCAAATGTGGACTGTTTAGAAGCTGACTGGAACCAAAAGCAAAATAATTGAGGGCCTGTCTGTTTATACTGCTTAAAAGCACGATATCACTTCTAGGTGGATTAATTCGGTTTTTTCATCATTTAACGGACATTCGTGATGAGTTCAGACCTTGGTTGAAAAAAATTATTCCTCTCGTGATCGATAAACCTCTACGCTTCATATATTACAAACCTGTCCATATTACCCCCACTATATGTCTATATCACCCGCATCGAAGAAAAATGTTGTACTTTTCGGTCTGTTTTAATTTCAGTGAAAAACAATGAAAAACACTTTTTTGTAAAATATTTGGCCAATTAGGTGGAAAAACAGTATATTGAATGGCAAGAAACTGCATCAAAGTTTTGGGAAACATGATTTTCCAAAGATATAATTGAGGTTCTTCTTAACATGTCCGATTTACCTCCACCTCCCCTTCAAAATGAAAATACCAAACGGTTAAATGTTTTGAAGTGTTCCAATGTTAATCCCGAAGTGTTGTTCAGATGCCGATAAGCACAGTTGGAAAAAATCATCTTCGCTAAGATCAAATGCATAGATTTTCGGGCTACCGTCTCGCCAAGTAAAATGTATTTTGAACTTAAATTCTCTGCCAGAACGAATATCGTTTCGGATGTGATGAATATTAATTTGTTGCTTTTGATATCCAAAGTATAAATAACAGCGAAGTTATGAACCCCACTCAATGTCGCATTCATTCATTATAGCAAATTTGCTCATGCAACAGCGATATGAACAAAATGAACTCGTTTGTTATTGTCATCAATATTATGAGGGCAGTGTGTTTCAAGCTGAAAAAAAGTCATTTACACTGGAACAAAATCATATTCGATTCTAGTGAATATTTGTTGATATTCTAAGACACTGCCGATAAGATAAGTCGATCAGATGGCAACAGGTGACAGTTCAAATGTGTACGAGTCCGGGAAAAAATGGATAACAGAAACCGGCACTGTTACCCTACTTTTCAGAAAGGTAAGCTTTTTTTTAATAGAGGTATTGAAGCTCGAAAGCTTCTTTTGGTAGAAGGTATTTCTATATCTGGTCACATTCAATATTACATTCGGGTATTTGTTACATTCGCGTGAACGGAATTCTGGCGAATGTCTTTGGATATGTCTGTTGCTATAATATGAGGTATATTGTTCATAGCAAACATTCTAGATCAACCCGGGCAAATATAAACCATCCACAATAGAATTCACTAGAGCGAGTATCATATAAGTGGGGCGCGTAGTGTACAGATCTTCATTCCTTAATAAACTATCCTAGAGTATAGTCTCACTATCTTCTGCAAATTCAAATTCAGAAGAAGGAAATTACTATACACTGCCCGGTTAAAGTTATCTCGATCGGAAAATGAAATTCCGCATAGTCAGAAGTTCTGGCGGAAACAACATGCTCGAATAAATAAGAAAAATGTTTTTGAACCATTAGAAAGGATTTTCATTTTTTTTATGGGAAACAATGTCAGACACAGTAAAATCACTTGAATCGGAAATTCGATTTTTCGCCTATTTTAGAATAACCATCATAGGTCGGTTTTGGGCTATCCAAATCTCGCATTCATTGAGGTCAAGGCGGGCGCCCAAAAATTAACTAACCATTCTAAAGTAACAGTACTAGATTCGATTTGCATTTCCAATCTCTGCTCGTGCGTGATTACTATACTTGGGGCTCTTTCAATTAGCTTAGTTAATTAATTTAATAATCAGGCTGTTGCCCATCAACACGCTTGTATGCAGCATGTACAAAACGAGGTTCCGCCAAAGAAGTTTCATTGCATTTCATCGAACAGTTTGTCTCGTTTGCTCATATGCTCATTTGCTCATTTGCTCATTAGCGATGCAATCGATGGAGTTGGGTGCTGAAAATTTTAATACAAATAGACAAAATTTTATTCAAATGCGCGTTCCGGTGTAACAAGCAACGAGAAAGGTTTTTTTTTTGCTGGATAGTAACACAAAAAATGCATTCGATGCATCATGCGGTCGATTAATTAGGCGAAGAAGGAACGTTACAGCACATTGTACCGATTAATAATTGTAATAATTTATTGGGAAGACTTTCGCCCGATAACACATGATTGATTACACTATTAAGAAGGTGAACATTGGTTACATTAATTAGCATGTAGTTTGCGTCACGATGCGGAATACATCATATCTTTGAAAAAAAAAAGTTTCGTCCCCGACCAACAGGAACAACATTATTTCAAATTTATAACGCATTTCATTAATGGTAATTGCATTTGTTATTCAGTTTTTAGCTACATAAAACCAAGATTAACATGTTAGCGACAAGCGTTTTTGCCTTGAAAATGTTCTCGCCTGTATTCCAACACTTGTTCACTATGCACTCCAAAAACCATTGGCCAAATTGTATTGAAAAGAAGATATATTCTCATCATATGAGATGTAATGCGAACTTATATTATTTGCGAACATTCATAATGAAAAATCCGAACTCCTTCGAATCAATCAAAACATGCTAATTCCAATTAATATCCGTTCCCGCTACATTTTCAAAAACAACGCATTGTTTACATACATTCCATCAGTCAGTGCCTCTACCCTCCACAAACGATACGACGAGGGAATGTGTTTAATATGGTCAAAATCACGCCGTAATTTGAGCCCATTAAAGTATTCATCAAAGAAAGACGCTCATATCGGTTAGAGTAGCTTCAGCAGAACACACAACAAAATTGGCATGAAAAAAAAATAACAACTGCGAGAAAAATCAACCGAAATTAGGTCCAATTTCGATTCGGATTTCCCCCGTCGTCGCGCTGAGGCCCCACCATTACGTAGTGCACTACGAGGAAGAAGCGCAGGGATGCCCGAAATGCGATGCTGCCATAATTATTATCATTACCATTAAAGTTTATTTTAAAGATAATAAATATTTCATTTATAGCTATAAACACGACATTCGAAGCAGAGGCAGTCCATGCTTGGCGGAGGTGCGTGGCGGGACGGAACCGTTTAAGTCCACCGCGTCCCATCGAGCGATGTGATGTGCGAGGATGATGCGCGTGTTGTGATGACAAAATGATGAATCACCTGGGACCACGCGAGAGGAGCGCGTTTAAATTTCTTTCGAGCCCTGTAGATGACAAACATAAAATGCTATCAAAGCGACAAATGAAAAAAAAGCAACAAAACACATCAACAGGGAAAGGCCGTTTTATCACTCACGTTTGACAGCCATCTCGTGCGTTTGTCGCAATATGCAAAGTGTATGCAAATCGAGAGAGAGAGAGAGAGAGAGAGAGAGAGAGACAGTGTAGCATGTTTATTCGTGCTCGACATTGTCCACAGCTAAATACCTGTGATATCGGAGTATTACAGAAAATTCTTCATGTAAAGCTCGTATCTGTACATCGATCATTGCTGGAAGAACTCAATTCAGCGCCCAGTGACCCATTTGGCGATTTTCTAGGTGATGTATCAGACATCTCAATCAACTCGCCGAAAAAAAAGGATACAGAATAATTAACCTCCAACAACTATAACACGATCAAATCGTTGGTTAGCCCAACCGTTCATAATTTATTGCGAAAAAAAAGAGCCACACATAACGAGTACGAAGTATGCACGCATCAATAAAATTATTCTAATGTATTCTCGGCCGATATTAGCATAATTACGGCTGATTTGAATATAGCACACCATCATCAAGAAGCAACGCGATCCACGGCGGGCTCGAAGAGGTTACCCACGAATGGTCAACGCCAATGTTTTCGAGGGATTGATGTGAGTATTTATTGTTTTTTATAAATAAAATTCCGTTGTCAACCTTGGTACGAAGTGTTAAATCTAGAACCGTATGAGCTTTGGATCCGTTCACAAAAAAAATCGAAGATGTTTTGAAAAAAAAACATTACAAACCGGTTCTTTAATAGAATAAGTTAATTTTTGAATTGAAATTATTGAACACAATTGATTTATTTGATCAAGTAATATAAAAGATTCCACTATCAGTGTTCGGATTACGGAAAGAAATTCCTTGGATCAACTTCGCTGTTAGTAGACCAAAGCTACAAATATAATTATTTATTAGATAAATTAATTTTCCTTATTTGTTACCCTTTACATTTAGTTTCGCTTCCTCTTGCAATGGATGTTCTTTTCCAGAAACTGCCTTTTTCTGTAATTTTAACCCACGTGCTGTTCGTTTCATCCGTTTTGTGTCCTGCGTATATTTAAATGATTAGACAAAATATTCAAATTGTGTATATAATTACTCACGGCTATAGCTCAATAAATTCGCTTGTAAATATTATTTTAGTTAGTATAACAAATTTAGGAATGATTGCCTATCAACTCGTAACTCGTGTTTTAACTCGTACTTTTCTATGTTTGCTTACCTATTTGACATCTTTCTAGTCCGAAAGTCAGTCGTAGCTCGATTTTGCTTGTCCACTATTTGACGTCTAAGGAACTCTGTTTTCCGACAGGGCTGATCGTGTTCCTTGCGGTGTTGTTTATAACAATCAGAATTTGGTACCAAAAACTCGAAACATTGCCAATTCGCAATTATTTTTTTTATTCCACCATCTTCGACAACGTCGTACAGACTGAAACCTTAAGATCTAAATTATTCTAAGTTTCTTATTCTAGTACTGACCACATTCTTGGACAGAGTAAAATCAAACACGTCACTAACAGTATTAAAAGAACGTAGACACAAATTGAAACTATTGTTGAAACCATAATTCGTTCTATGGAATGGTATAAGAAATAACGATGAATTACGAAAACGACGGGGAGGAATATTCCACGGAACTCGATGTCACAGTTCGGGACAGTCCACATTGCCGGTTATTAGATTATAAACAAATATTATTTGTAGTTTGGAACGCCTGGCTGATAGTGTTTCCAAATCAATTAGTTTGCAACGCTCAGCATAACTCGGAAGATTTATCGGATCCTCCCAAGGGAGCTGTCGCAAAGCAACCCGCATGAAACTTCTCTGGATTCGCTCCAACGCAACGATTTGTGTAACGAGGAATGGGGACCAAACCGGTGCAGCATATTCCATGATGATCCGAACTAGCGCGCAGTAGGGGAATGGGGGGTATGCCCGACACCCTAGGGAAAAGTATTGTTTTGTGAGATCTGCGGGCACATATTGATATGTTTCCTCCACAGAATCATTGTCTAGTTTATTTGCCATGAGATATAAGGAATATTAGTACATTTAAACGTTAATTTTCTCAAGTAATAGTCAATTTAAAAACAGGAAGTGGGTTATATCTATGGTATAACCGCAAGGGTGACGTAGGACTATCGTTGATTTAGAGATCATTTGTTCGAAGTTGAATCTAAATCCATTCAGAATGAATGAATAAATGAATATTTGGGGGACTTCGAAAACGAGAGCGTTACGTTGGAGGCACAAGGTTTTATGCATCCAATATAGGATACGAAAAACCTTGTTCTGAAGAATAATCTTCAGAAGCTAACCTGCTAACTGTACCTGATTGACAAATCACAAACCCAAATGTATTATATGGATATTTTATGGATAGAAAACATTAAAATAAACTCTTTCGCTTGAATGTAATTTTCAATTCCAAGGGGAACTGGCAGATTATTTTCCACCAACGATTAGATATTTCCACATTTTCCTCGATACTGGAAGCCCACCAGTGGTTAATACTAACTCGATAACCACCTGTTAATAGTACTTGATTGAAAAATATTTGGTCACAGTGTTACACGGATAGAAAACATTCAAATAAACTCTTTTACATGAATGTATTTTTGAATTCCTAGAGGAACTGGCAGATTATTTTCCAGCAATGATTAGATCTTTCCGGAACTTTCTCGATGGTGAATGGCATCCAAACGGAAAGAATTCTGCGCGTATATGTGTCGATCCTTCGCCGTCCACCTCCTCCAGCACGTTAGGCAACGATGTTGTCTTGTCGATGTCCTCACGAAAAATGAATGTGTCTCACCACCAGAATATCGCTTAAGTATGCTTTTTGTGTGCGATTGAATCGAGAGAAGGTGTGGTTTACGATGGCAATTTGGAAGGCAAACTAGAGGGGAATGAACTCTCTGAGCTCGGAACTTTCGGCGACTGAGCAATAATCGATTGCGGGCGCATACAATATTGGATACGGAAATATCCTACTGATGGGGAAGAATAATCTGCTAACTCGATAACCACCTGTTAATAGCACTCGATTGAAATATATTTGGTCACAGTGTTACATGGATAGAAAACATTCAATTAAACTCTTTCACATGAATATATTTTGAAAATTCCCAGAGGAACTGGTAGATTATTTTCAGTAACGATTAGATATTTCCACATTTCCCTCGATACTGGAAGCCCACCAGTGGTTAATGCCAACTCGATAACCACCTGTTAATAGCACTTGATTGAAACATATTTGGTCACAGTGTAACATGGATAGAAAACATTCAATTAAACTCTTTCACATGAATATATTTTGAAAATTCCCAAAGGAACTGGCAGATTATTTTCCAGCAATGATTAGATCTTTCCAGAACTTTCTCGATGCTGAATGGCATCCTAACGGAAAGAGTTCTGCGCGTGTATGTGTCGATCCTTCGCCGTCCACCTCCTCCAGCACGTTAGGCAACGATGTTGTCTTGTCGATATCCTCACGAAAAATGAATGTGTCTCACCACCAGAATATCGCTTAAGTATGCTTTTTGTGTGTGATTGAATCGAGAGAAGGTGTGGTTTACGATGGCAATTTGGAAGGCAAACTAGAGGGGAATGAACTCTCTGAGCTCGGAACTTTCGGCGACTGAGCAATAATCGATTGCGGGCGCATACAATATTGGATACGGAAATATCCTACTGATGGGGAAGAATAATCTGCTAACTCGATAACCACCTGTTAATAGCACTTGATTGAAAAAGACGGGTGGGTAATGTCGGGGACATAACCGGAGTGACGTAGGACTATACACAGGGGACAGCTTTTGTTAAATATATATTTTAAATATATTGTTTTATTTTCTTCTCCTACGTGAATACCTACCTATCTACCTGAAAAATGGATTAGTTTACTGTTTACTCTTTATGAATATGTTGATGGTTCTGAAAAGAACCTTTGGTGTTGTGTTTTTGTTATCACTCGATATTCCCATCTTGTTCGGTTAAACCTTCCTGTTTAGCTATTGCGTTTGCCACTCGCCACAGCTTTCACAGTTGGAAAATTTCTTCCCATCCAGCTTGTGACATGTTGTTCAGTAAATTACATTTAATGCGACGTGCCGGAGAAACACTTTGCCACTCAATGAAACTAATTGTTGCCTTGATGAGCGCCGAACCGAAGCTGCTCTGTTCTTGATGCGAGTTTTCTGATTGTCGTGAGCAGCTTTGCAAGCCAACTCGAGCACTCCGACGGCCGAAACTCTATAATCGCTGTTAGGTATACTGGTGCTCCGGCACCAATCCGTTCGGCCTAGTTACCCTTGCGGAGCAATCAGTGAATGCGACCAACAGGGAACTGGAGACCTGCACGGTTCGAGTGAGACTTTGCCTTTCCCTTAACTTGTCCTCCTTTGTTACGTCCACGATGCCGATGCCGTACAACCACACGGGTTTACGGTTTGAAAGAAAATAAGATATTTTTTGGGGTCCGCGTGTTTTATACTCTAGCGGTACACACTCACAGGATAGAGACAAATCGGTAGACTTAGCCAGAGGGACGAGTACAACGAGGCGAACGAATGAGCGTTAAAAGGGAGCGATGGCAAAAAAATACATTCATTACGATTTGTTCGCTCGTTGGATTCACATGCAGGCTAAAAAGGGTCCTTTTCAGGATCACAAAATTATCTTCAATCTAAAGAGTTTATTGTTTTGTTATCACTCGATATCCTCATCTTGTTCGGCTAAACCTTCCTGTTTAGAGATTTGTTGCCACTCGCCACAGCTTTCACAGTTGGAAAATTTCTTCCCATCCAGCTTTGTCACATGTTGTATAATAAATTACATTCAATGCGACGTGCCGAAGCGCCACTCAGTATCGCATTGGAGGCGATTTTAACCTGTAATTGAACATTTGCGATGACAGTGGTATAGTGTCGACTTTCAATGTGGGGTCATAATTTGGATCTCTATGTTTACAAAAATTTCCAACTAAATAAGTCGCATTACATGTCCGTCCAATTAGCTTAATGTCAAACTAATTGTAAATTACTGTACTTTCAATCAGGAAACAATTTAAGAATTGGTGAAAATTGAATAATCAGGAAAGTCCCCAACTATCAATAAGCTCAGAACAACTGTCAAATTCACATACTCATCAGATCCTGGCAAACAAATTATGAAAAAATCAATTTGTGTTTTATTATTATTTTGGATAATGTTTTAGAAAGCATTGAACTGTATTTCCTAAACTCTTTTTTGGAAGGTTTAATGGCCCTGAAAAGCGCCTTGTTTTATGGAATGGTTCCAATTTAGAAAACTTAGTACTCGTGGTATTGAAGAAAACCATTTCGAACGCCCTCGATGCCGCCTTGTTCTGGATTTGCCACCAAAGCAGTTTGTATAAAGAACAAACTTTTTTCTTCTGCTACCTGATGCCGTTTTGCGATTGCGTTTGCCATTCGCCACTCGCTGCAACTGCCTGTTGTCTTGATGTCCACCGAACCGAATGTGTTCTGTTCCGAATGCGGATTTTCTTATCGTCGCGAGCAGCTTTGCCAGCTAACTCGATCACTTCGGTGGCCGAAACTATATAACGCCGGCTAGGTGGACTGGTGCACTGGTACTAACGCGCTCGGCCTAGCTACCCTTGCGGGGAACTCCAGATCAACACGGTTCGAGCGGGATTTTGCCTTTCCCTTCACTTTTCCCTCTTTTACCATGTCCAGACATGGCTGCTTGGGTTGGTTTGTTGATGTGTTGTGATGCGAACCGATGTGGTGTACGGTTTGAATGAGAATGATCATTACGGCAGCGGAGCGGGGATTTTTAAGCTGACTGGCTGGCTCGAGAGTTACGCATGTGTGAGACTGCGACCAATGTTTCGTTCATTTTTTTCTTTTTCCTTCCCAATCGTGCTTCATTCTATTTCGCTGCTGCTCTGGTTGCCCGTTTTGGTCGGTACGATTTGAGGAGCACAAAATGGACCAATCAAAAATGGGCACATAGGGCATTTTGACAATGCTTGATATTTCACAATTATTCAATTATTTATCTCAAGAAAAATGAAATGTTATTCGTTATGATGGATGCGTAGATATATTTCCTATCAATTGATGCAAAAACCTTTGCGATCTATTGAGAAATACTCGAGTTATAAGCGTTCCAAATCTTGCATTTTTTCCTACTTGTTCAGTGCCTAGATTTCCATTTCACCCCCTATATCTTCCGGTTAGACGTAGTCCTACGTCAATATATTTGGTCACAGTGTTACATGGATAGAAAACATTCAATTAAACTCTTTCACATGAATATATTTTGAAAATTCCCAGAGGAACTGGCAGATTATTTTCAGTAACGATTAGATATTTCCACATTTTCCTCGATACTGGAAGCCCACCAGTGGTTAATGCCAACTCGATAACCACCTGTTAATAGCCGCGCGTGTATGTGTGTGTAGCGATGTCTTCCCAGGGAACCGTTTGTTGCATCACTCTCCTCCTGATAGATTCCCTTCTGGCCTAGGGTGCACAAACAGGCTCTTGGTGACACCGTTCATCCGCGCTTTCATGATAAATAAAGAGCTTCACCGCAACAGCGACAACATGCTCCAATCGCTGTTCAATTAGAACTGAGTGGATTTCCGAGCGCCGCTCGCTTATATACCGATTGGTGATTTCAATAGCCTGTTTTGAAAGCAATTTTAAGACTATTGAAACAAGTTTTTGGATCAAAAAGTAACAAGTATATAACGCGTAGACATTTTATCTTTCGAATGAAGTGTTTATCATACCATTTCGTTCAGTTGTTTAGGAGCTATTAACGCTCAAAATCTCGGTCTCCGGCGTAACGCTTTCGTTTTCGAAACTTTGATTTTACACCCCGGTATAGAAATGAAAGACGTAGTCCTACGTCAAAAACTGCCATAAAAATGAAGCTCATCAACCAGTGTGGGTGAAACCGGCACCCCATGGGGGTAACACCGGTACCCTATGGTGTAAGACCGTCATCTCAATTTCTCAATATATATACTTGGCAACAAATGAACCAGTTTGAATGTGACAGTCGGCAAATAGAAGGTATTATATTTCTAAATGTCGCTGTCGAGTATGGTTCGAACCGTTCAACCGATTCCGGAGATATGATCGGAACAAGTTCTGATGAACATGGAATATGGAGAAGAAATCACCAAACCACACCACAATTCAATTTCAAGTTTAATGGAATCTAGGACCACATTGGTCAGCCGGTGGTCAGTTTTTTTTCTTACTTGAATCAATATCCGTCATACGACGCTTTTAATCACACGACAGGATTCGACTTGAAATCACAGAGAAGAATGAGTTCATGACTGTAGGTAAATTTTTTCAGATTTTTGTGATTATGATGGCAATAAAACTAATTAAATTATGTTTAGTTGTAATTAGTTTATTATTTTCGTTAAGACCATATAGCCATTATTTTTCGTTCAATGATGAAGTTCGTTTAATTTTATCGATCAGCTTAAATCCAACATTAAATTTACATCAGTAGTTCAATTCATAAAAAAACAACTTAAGAACAAAAGATGCACGTCATATCCAAATCCGTGTAGCATGTCTCATGAATCCATTTCCATTTCTTTCAGCAAGCTCGAAAGCTAGCTTCCGTACGTCAATATTCGTGATGCCATAAAATCGGTTTTCTAGGTCAAGTAGGTGCTGGATGATCTCCGCTCCCTGCTCCACCGTAAACACGGTCTCTCTTGGTGCTAGTTTCGAGCTTATCACCTTCTGAAAAACGTGATCATGTGATGTAGACCTGGGTATTCCAAAAGTCGTAGAAGCACGTTTGGTAGAAACTCCACTAGCAATAGCCTCTTTTGCAAGGGTGAGGTTCTCCTGAGACCAACTCCCTCGATTCGTTTTCCTTTGGTAGCTGCGAGGCATCTGAAATTGATGGAAAATATGTCTTAGAAACCTTCAACTAAACGCAAACCATGCCGGGATCCCCCACTCAAAGGGTGACGGACTTACCCCGACAGCACACATTTTTCAAGAAGACTATTTCTATTAACTTATTGCTTTAACTTACCTCAACTCGAATCCCAGTGATTGCTAACAATCCAGGGGACAAACTGTAGAGCAACGGAAAAGAATTTGAAACCGCGTTCAACAATAAAAGCTTAAACTTCACTGACGGAAAACTACATCCGGCTACATATCATCGGCACTCGCGTTTGTTCTGATTTATATTTTGACAATTGACGGATCACGGTTTGTTCGATGTGATTGAAAATGTCTATAATAATAAATACTAACATGTAGAGTATTCAAAAACGTAGTTAATCAGAGTTTTCTAGTAAAACTCAGGGGGTGCCGGTCTTATCCTCAGTGGCGGGCTTACCTTCCCTTCCCCTATAACTTTTTGAGGCAATAAACATCAGAAAATCCAGAAGCATGGCGACGAATGAAACCGAGCACAGTGTATGCTTTAGCGGTTGTAATTACTGTGTGCTCATTGAACTTCAGTTTAGAGTCGATCATTACTCCTAGATCACAGATCGAGCTTGTGCGTTCTATGGGCTCACGCCCCATGTGGTATTGGTGGCGAATGACATTATTGCAGCGACTGTAGGATATGGCTTTACACTTTTTACTATTCACGCGCATACCGTTATCATTGCACCAGATTAGCGAACAATTAATATCCTCTTGAAGTTTGATGCAGTCAATGAGTGATGTAATCTCACTGTAAAGTTTGAGATCATCGGCGAATAAAAGCTTGGATGTGAAAAGTAGCTCACATAGGCCGTTAACATAAATAATAAACAGAAGCGGGCCGAGAACACTTCCTTGTGGCACACCAGATGGAATGGTGAATATTCTAGAGCGCACGGAAATAACAATAACGAAAGCTTTACGATCCGATAAGTACGAGTATATCCATTTGGTAATCCATGAGGGAAAACCAATGTGATTCATTTTTTGAATGATGAGATTGTGCGGTACTGTATCGAATGCTTTCGCGAAGTCAACATAAACTGAACCCATTTGACGCTTTGATTCAAAAGAACGTGATATTGTTGACACATAGCACATAGGGTTTGTTGTTGTTGAACGCCGTTTCATGAATCCGTGCTGGCTGTCAGTGATGATCGGTGCAGTCACTCTATACAATGCTGCGTGAACCAGCTTTTCAAACACTTTACCGAGGCAGTAGAGAATGGATACACCACGATAATTGGAAACACAATTGGGATTTCCGGATTTGAAGATCGGAACTATACATGCCATTTTCCACGCGAGTGGGAATACTCCGTCTTCTATGGACCGATTGAAAACTGCAGCTACAGGTATCGCAAGCGAAGCGGCACAGTTTTTCCAAAACACAGGAGGTAGATCATCTGTTCCATGTCCTTTAGTAGAGTCGAGGGCTTAGAGAGCTTTCCTAATATCATCCAGATTAAACTGTATACATGGCAGATTAATGTTGAATGTCTTGATATGGTCATAGCAATCCTGTCGTTGAACAGGCGATGCTTTGCTGAATACGCTTTCGAAGAATGTTGCAAAATATTCGCTGCCTCCACATTCGAGTGTGAAGTGATTTCACTGAACTTCAGCGTGGCAGGGATTCTGTGTGTTTCTTTCCTTTGCTTGACGAAATTCCATAAACAAAGAAGGATCCTTTTTGACTGTGGCCTGAATTTTGTTCGAATAAATGGTGTGTCACATCAAATTGCATCACGGAAAAAACGCTGTAGAAATTTAATTTTTAGGAATTATATCTTCAGCTTTCGCTTATAATCAGATAAGAGTGTATAGCTCACGTTGGCCATGCTTCACTGTCAATTTTTCGTAAATTTGGAAAAATGTCGTCGAACGAAAAAGTCACAGGAGGGTTGTGTCCGAGACACGACCGCAGTAGGACGTAGGATTCCGTTAGGCTATATGTTGATTTTGGATATGTTTGAAGAATTACATCGTTAAACTCTTTGATAATGACTTGGTGGCCTCCTGAAAAGGGCCGTTTTGTTTGGTTGTTGGGTATTGTTTGTTCACTCCACCAGTGTTTATCGAGTGATGATGACAGAAGGATGATAAACAGTCGTTGGATGGTGCGTATCAGATAAATGATACCGAAGTGGAGCGAGATATGATGAAAACCGCCCTTTGTGTCCCTAGACGAGATGCGTCCTGTGTGTTTTTTTTTTTTTGACGTGGGACTACGTCTAACCGGAATATATGGAGGGTAAAATGAAAACCTAAACACAGAACATGCAGGAAAAAATGAAAGATTTCGAATGCTTATAGCTCGAACATTTCGTACTGGATAGGAGAGATGTTTGCATCACTTGATAGGGAATATTTCTACGCATCTATCGCAACTAACAAAATGTTGTTTTTCATTAGATAAACAATTGAATAACTGTAAAATATTAGGCGTTATCTAAACGCCCTAACTGCATCGTTTTGATTGGCCCGATTTACGGTTTCCCTAACACAGCCATCAAAACCAAGCAGCCTTGGGGAAATCGGCATTGCAAATACATGAAAGTGGGGGGACTTTTGTTCTCATCGAAAAATGTTCCCTAACACAGACTTTAAAACCAAGCAGCGAAATCGGCATTGCAAGCACACGAAAGAGCCTAGAGGCGAGTGAACTGAAAAGTTTAAACCCTCTTAAAGCCAAAAAGAAGAAAAAGAACTCACGAAAGTAGGGGGAGCTTTTGTTCCCACCGAAATGTGTTCCCTAATAGAGATTTCTAAACCAAGGTGCCTGGAGAAATCGGTATTTCAAATTCATGCAAGTCGGGGGTATTTTTGTTCCGACTGAAATGTGTTTCCCTAACACAGACTTCAAATCCATGAAGCGTGGGGAAATAGGCATTGCGAATTCATACAAATCGGGGGTATTTTTGTTCCGATTGAAATGTGTTTCCCTAACACAGACTTCAAAACCGAGGTTTCTGGGGAAATCGGCTCTGCAAATAAATGCAAACTGCGAGTACCTTTGTCCTCGCTTGCCTTTGTGCAGAGTGGAATATGTCTGTCCTAACATGATCTTCTAAACTTAGGAACCTGGGAAAATCGTGCAGCCACTAGAAGCGAATGAACTTCCCAGTTTCAAGCAAATTCGAGATTCGAGAAGTATGTACACTTTTGGGATGTAAACTTCAGAGGGAAATGTAAAATAAAATAATCGTTTGATAATTTTTTTTTTGTCTTTATTGGAAAGATTTTCAGCCTTAGGCTGGTTCATCAAACGTTTGATAATTCTTCCGTACATATATTTTGTTCTAGTCATCATACCAAACGTAAAAGGTCCGTCATTAAATTTACTTGTAACGAAGAACAATCAATCACAATAAATGAATTGACTTTTCACGGCATTTGTTCATTTTTTTCACTCACAGAGCAAATATATTGAACTCAATTGAATTTGGAAACTGTTTCATTCAATCAAGAATTTAATCAATACAAACGAATGATTGCTAAGCTAAGGTAGTTCCACGTGAACCTTGCGGTTATATCATAGATATAACCCACTAATTTTTTTATCCAAAATATATATTTTATTAAGGCTCATATGGCGTCGGCCTAACGGGGCCGGGAGTTCAATATTTCGACAATGTTTGCTTACAACTCTGTTAGTAATATGTAACCGATTACTCGCGGTTGGCTCGAGGTTAGTATTACAAGTGTTCTCATAATTGGTATGTTGCAGTCTTCGATGCTCTGTACGTGTGCCCGACACGAGATACTTCCTATTGGGATGCAGCTGACCATTAATCAGTAACGCCCCCCTTCGCGTCCTGTGTTATGTATGGATGCGTGCATAACGTGCGTCCAGTGTTATGTATGGATGAAATAAAGAAAAAGAAACTCACCAATTTAATATAAGATAGTTATCAATACCGAATACAATTATCAGTTTTTCTCATCAGTAGAAACATGTTACTTTAATATAGAGAAAACATATTTGAAATGGAAAAGGCAGTTTTCTTTTATAATTTTTACTTTCTGAGTGTTTATTCAACCCATTGCAAATTTTAATTGGACTAACAACACCTAATACTATATGTAGAGCAATCACTTCTTCTAATATTTCTCCATTTTTTCAATTTTTCTCGCCATATAAACTTTCCTTGGATGAAAATGAACACAACAAAACAGACAAGTCATTTTTAACACAACTGCTACCAAATACACTTACACTTGTGCTAAATTTCTCACAAAACATGATCGGTCATTGATATGAAATTTCACGAAGCAACCAACATTAATGTTCCATATTTAAATGTTAATTTGCTAGATTTAATCGTATCACTCACCTTATTTGCAATATAAAAATGTCCCCGACTTGCATATATTTGCAATGCTGATTTCCCCCGGGCACCTTGGTTATGATGTTTCTGTAAAGGAATACATTTCGGTCGGAACAAAAGTTCCCCCTACGTTCATGTATTTGCAATGCCGATTTCCCCCAGGCAGCTTGGTTTTGATGTCTTTGTTAGGAAATACAATTCGGTGGGTGCAAAAGCTCCCCCTACTTTTATGTATTTGCAATGCCGAATTCCCCCAGGCAGCTCGGTTTTGATGGCTCTGTTAGGAACCCGCCGCATTTGTCGTCAATTTTGACCAATCAGAAATGGGTATTTCCGTTAGGATAGTGGTTGAGATTTTTCAATTTTTAGATAGTTAGTTTCATGACATATATTATTTTCTTCAATATAAAGAATTGTTATGGAGTGCTGAAATCGATTGACGTGAAAATTTTATCAATCCATCACGAAATGACTGAGCTATAAGCGTTTGAAATTGGACAATTTTCACGATGTGCTCGATTTTCGATTTTCAATTTGTACCCCAATATGTTCCCGAAAGACGTAATCCTACGTCAAAAGAGCGTCGTGAATTAATCCTGCGCACTCATTTCGAGAATCCGGAGTTGTCACATCGGGACATCGGTAAGATGCTGGGAATCGTCCAATCCACGGTCAGCAGAGTACTAAAACGATACTTTGAGAACCTAACCATCGACCGGAAGGTGAAGAACGGCAAAAATGGATGCTCCGTCAGTGAAAAAGATCACAAGCGCGTAGTTAAGCAGTTTAGACGTGATCCGAGAAGTTTGGTCCGGGATGTCGCCAATAAGCAGAATTTGTCAAGTTCATTCGTCCAGCGGACCAAGCAGCAGGAGGGCCTGCGTACATACGAGGTTCAGAAGGCTCCTAACCGCGACGAAAGGCAAAACATGGTGGGGAAGACGCGAGCCCGGAAGCTGTACACCAGCCGGGTGACGTCTTTAGAGATCCCCCATTGAACTGACAGGAGCCAACATATTGGGTATCCCACTGACATTTTCCCTTTGTTTTCATATGAATTGGGTATCCCACTGACAGTTCTGCTTGAGATTTTGCTAACGATCCTAGCATCAATCATAGCACCCGGCTGCTGTACACCGAAATGCTGACGAAGCCGCATTGCCTGGTAATGGACGACGAAACCTACGTCAAAGCGGACTTTCGTCAGCTGCCGGGCCTGTTGTTCTTCTCCGCAGAGGACAAATTCAGCGTTCCGGAGGAGATTCGCAAGCAGAAACTATCCAAGTTTGCCAAAAAGTAGATGGTGTGGCAAGCGATCTGCTCTTGCGGAAAGCGGAGCGCCCCCTTCGTGATGACCGGCACGGTAAACGGGCAGGTTTACCTTAAGGAGTGCCTACAGAAGCGTTTACTACCACTATTGAAGCAGCACGAGGGCCCGACCATCTTCTGGCCGGATCTCGCTTCGTGCCACTATTCAAAGGACGTGTTGGAGTGATACGAAGCCAACGGGGTCACCTTCGTGCCAAAGGAAATGAACCCGCCCAACGCGCCGAAGCTTCGCCCAATAGAGAAATATTGGGCGATTATGAAGCAGGCCCTCCGGAAGAACCCAAAAGTTGTCAAATCGGAGGCGGACTTCAAGAGAAAATGGATTTCTGTTTAAAAAAAAACTACAACCTGACGTTGTACAGAACCTTATGGACGGGATAAAGAGGAAGGTGCGAGCATACGGGCTTGGGCTCGAAGTATGAATAAAAAGAAAATTCCAAAAGTTGCTTAATAGTTTTTATTTTACTGTCTAAAATTTTCAAAAGGATCGGTCTACTGGGCGAATTTCTACATCGTTTTTTTCCGTTGTCGTGACTTGAACAGTTTTGTACTCTGACTCAAAATCACGAAGTCTGGCTCTATCAGATTGATTTTTTGTTTGGAAATATCGGTTGCGCATTTTACGGAGATTGTTTCGAAGTTTACGAAGCTCGGGTGTCCACCAAGGCTTGTTGAAGATAGAACCAGATGATTGTCTTTTTTGCGGTACAGTGCGACTGATAACATCGAAAAGAAATTCGTAAAAAAAACAGATAGCATCTGGTCTACTGTATTCGTGTTCATTAGATTCTCCCATTCGATATCCGCAAGGACAGAGTTCAATAGGCCAAAATCACAAGTCGAATAGTCATATTTCACACTTTTTTCTCGATCGTCAAATAATGTTGGTGTGTCATTCTCGTCAAGTAGTAAAACGAAAGGAGTGTGGTGGTTATCAATAGGAAGCAACGGAGAAGATGGTAAAAGTATGTCCAGATACTCAGGGAGATTGGTAAATACTAGGTCCAGAAGTCTATCATTGGTGTTGACATAACTATTGATCTGCCTCAAGCCATTTGCAAACATGGCTTGTGTAAAGTTTAGCTCGGTCTCATCTAGATCGATTGAAGGAATGTATCCATTGATGTCCTCATCATGATGCCATCGTAAGTTTGGAAGATTGAAGTCACCAATTGACAATATTATGTCAGACTCCGATAGGTAATCAACAACGTGTCGTACCTCATTCGCATGAGTCGCATATAAATTTGTGCTCGAGTTTGGTGGGAGATAAATAGCGATTTCGTACAGTGAACGATGCTGTAATTATATACAGACTGCGATTTGTTCGAGCTCTTCACAACTAGTCATTACAACAGCTTCGCATTTAATGCAGTTTTTGACGGCTATCAGTACTCCACGACCCCGCGAATACTGGCTGGTTAGTTCGTTGCGATCACAGCGTAATAGAACATAATCCGACGATATTTCACAGCTTTCGATATCATCCTTAAGCCATGGTTCAGTGAAAACGATTACGTCGTAGTCACAGCTTGACAGCACTATACGCAGCCGAGCAATTTTTGTACGCAATCCTCTAACGTTCTGGTAATATACTGAGAACGGCTCACGTGCCGTAATGCCGGAAAATGACCGACTGTTTGACGGTATGTAGGGTGAGGTAATTTCAGTCGCTGCATTTTCACTAACTTGGACCATTTCGGTATCACCAAATTTCGAGTGAAGTGTGTAGTGGCTAGAAGCGACAGGCATTACTGGACAACAATTTTTCCTAACATGTGGATACTCGCCTTTCCTATGTTTAAATGGAGCGCGAAATTTTTGTGATCTTCAAACTCCCGGAATAAAACTCCTTCAGGCCTAGTTTCAGGATCCAAAGCCTTCGTTTTCAACGATGGGTCAATCCCAACTTTAAAGGACACGAATGAGAGGGTACTTATGACCTTGTCTTTCGCGATAAGTTTCAACACAGAGAGTTCGTCATCGGTGTTAAGATTTGCTTTTACCATAGCCGATACCGCTTCAGGTGTTACGTCTGGTCGAGTTCTCGAAATGTATAACCAGGACATTTGATCCTCCTTCCTGCACACTGGTACTGACACGACATTTTCTAACGGATGCTTTCTACCAACATTACAGTTTTCAGAACCTTGTACAACCACGTTTACATCGAGTGGTCTTCTAGTGGAACAATGAGGTCTGAGATGATTGACTTGATATTGATACACAATCACCGATCAATCCAAACACTTTCTTCTCGGAATTCCGCGTACTTTTACGCAACGAACATACAAAACTTCACTGATGCGTTGAGGAGAATCGCGAAACGGTAAAATTGATACTAAAATTGCCAAACAAATCGTCGACTTTATCGATCTCTTATCCATATCCGACAGTTAGTTATGGATCGAAGCATCGCCAATATTGAGAACGACGTCTAGTAATCGCTGCGCTGCTCTACCACTTTTTTACGGTAGCAGACACATCAGAATTGTCCCACCTCTCGTACATTAGAAAAGCCGATTTCTGCTTGAGGATCACAGAGAAAACGCAGGGCTACTCTTATCAGTGAGGGTGCCAGATCAGAAAGCAGATTTTCACACATTTTCAGACATTTTTTAAATAATTGTTTTCACGATGATTTTTGCTGCTAACGGATTTTGATTATTTGAATTAGAGAAGAAACGGATATCCGGTAACTATCCGGTATCCGGCCTATCCGGTCAATATTTGCTATCCGTCCGGATACCGGATCTTAGAAAAAAATCAATAATTTCCCCCATACATAATGCAAAAATAATAAATTTTTCAGAAGTTGATGGTGACAACCGATTACGCTTTACTTCGTACACCCCAGAGAACCGCTTTTCGCTGTAAACACTACTGCCAAGCGCTACTTAGAGTTTAATGACCACGAAATGTAAGGATCGCGATTTTGTTTTGACGTAGGACTACGTCTAAGCGGAAGATATAGGGGGTGAAATGAAAATCTAGGCACTGAACAAGTAGGAAAAAATGCAAGATTTGGAACGCTTATAACTCGAGCATTTCTCAATAGATCGCGAAGGTTTTTGCATCAATTGATAGGAAATATATCTACGCATCTATCATAACGAATAACATTTCATTTTTCTTCAGATAAATAATTGAATAATTGTGAAATATCAAGCATTGTCAAAATGCACTATGTGCCCATTTTTGATTGGTCCATTTTGTGCTCCTCAAATCGAACCGACCAAAACGGGCAACCAGAGCAGCAGCGAAATAGAATGAACCACGATTGGAAAGGAAAAAGAAAAAAATGAACGAAACATTGGTCGTAGTCTCACACATGCGTAATTCTCGAGCCAGCCAGTCAGCTTAAAAATCCTCGCTCCGCTGCCGTAACGATGCATTCTCGTCCAAACCGTACCCCAGTGTCATATTCTGACTATTTCAAAGAACCCGAAATAATAAATACAAACAACTAGTTAATAGGCTCCGAGAGATTGTTTATGTCCGTATGAATAACATTAGAAATGATAAATTTGCAAACACAGTAGCTACCCTGAAGAAAAGCTCCAACCCATTCTGGAAATTGACAAAAATAATGAAAAACAAGCCCCAGCAAATTCCACCATTAATTACAGAAAATCTAACGTTAGTGACTCCCTATGAAAAGGCCAATGCTATAGCGAATCATATATGTAATTCTCACAAACTCGGCGAAAGTTTTTTCAGCCCTTATGAAGGATTAGTGATAGAATCAATAAACACCTTAAAACGTACAAACAGTAACCTACCACTAAATCAGAAAGTAACTGCAGATGAAGTCAAAAAAATTATAAAATCCACTAGAAATATGAAAGCACCAGGCTTTGACGGAATATTCAACATTGTATTGAAAAAGATAAGCGAAAAAATGTATAAAGTATTAGCTGCAATATTCAACTCTTGCCTCAACCTAGGATACTTTCCTAAGAACTGGAAAGAGGCCAAAGTGATTCCTATTATTAAGCTGGGTAAAGATCCGTCATCAGAAAAAAATTATAGACCTATTAGTCTACTTTCTAACATCAGCAAAATCCTAGAAAAAATCATCTTGAAGCGAATGACGGAGTACATTGAAATAAATAATATTATAAGAGCAGAACAATTCGGTTTTAAAAGAGGCCACTCAACAGTTCATCAACTGGTTAGAGTGACAAATATAATGAAGAGAAACAAGTCACTATCAAAAACTACAGCAATGGTACTAGTTGACATAGAAAAAGCATTTGACAATGTGTGGCATCAGGGTTTAGTACACAAATTGATGATGATGAACTTTCCACTATACTTGACGAAAATAATTGAAAACTATGTATCAGGTAGAAGTTTTAAAGTAATAATACATGGAAAACTATCAGATTCATACCGAGTAACGGCAGGAGTACCTCAGGGAAGTGTGCTGGGCCCGGTGCTGTACTCACTATTCACCACGGATATTCCACCTCTACCTGAGTGTGAACTCTCAATGTATGCAGATGACACAGCTATACTGTGCAAGGGAAGAATAACAAAGATTAATGCGAACAAAACACAAGTTATTATATTCCCATACAGACCATCCCCGAGATTATATCCTAAACCAGAAGAAAGAATTATAATTAACAACGTTGTATTAGAATGGTCTAATGTTGTGAAATATTTAGGACTAATAATAGACTCAAAATTATTGTTCAACAAACATGTTGATGAGCTGAGACATAAATGCGATATTCTTATCAAAAGACTCTATCCTTTGATCAACAGAAAATCAAAACTCAATACAGCAAACAAAATATTGATAGTCAAACAAGTCTTTATTCCGTTAATCGATTACGCCGCTCCAGTTTGGAGCGTATGTGCATCTACACACAAACTAAAACTCAAACGCTTAGAAAATAAAATAATCAAAATGGCTCTAAATCTGCCAATGAGAACAAGTATAACAGAAATTCATGAAAAAGCTAAGATAGTTCCACTTCCGTACAGAATAATAAAAATCACAGAAATATTTAAAGCGAAAACCCAGTTATCTGAGTTTGAGATAATCAGAAACATATATAATTAGGTTAGTTAGGTTAGTTAGGATTTAGCAAATTAACAGAGATAGTATTCTCAAGAATGACGAAACCAAATGGTTTATACAATTTCGAACAAATCAATTAGGCAGAGAAATAAAGGTGGAATGTCACGTGATAAATCTCTTAAAATGTAAAAAAAAAACAAATATCTGTAAATTGAATATGGAAATAAATTTATATTTTATGTATGTATGTATATGCCGTAACGATCATTCTCATTCAAACCGTACACCACATCGGTTCGCATCACAACACATCAACAAACCAACCCAAGCAGCCATGTCTGGACATGGTAAAGGAGGAAAAGTGAAGGGAAAGGCAAAATCCCGCTCGAACCGTGTTGATCTGGAGTTCCCCGCAAGGGTAGCTAGGCCGAGCGCGTTAGTACCAGTGCACCAGTCCACCTAGCCGGCGTTATATAGTTTCGGCCGCCGAAGTGATCGAGTTAGCTGGCAAAGCTGCTCGCGACGATAAGAAAACCCGCATTCGGAACAGAACACAATCGGTTCGGTGGACATCAAGACAACAGGCAGTTGCAGCGAGTGGCGAGTGGCAAACGCAATCGCAAAACGGCATCAAGTAGCAGAAGAAAAAAGTTTGTTCTTTATACACACTGCTTCGGTGGCAAATCCAGAACAAGGCGGCATCGAGGGCGTTCGAAATGGTTTTTTTTTTCAAAACCACGAGTACTAAGTTTTCTAAATTGGAACCATTCCATAAAACAAGGCGCTTTTCAGGGCCATTAAACCTTCCAAAAACGAGTTTAGGAAATACAGTTCAATGCTTTCTAAAACAATATCCAAAATAATAATAAAACACAAATTGATTTTTTCATAATTTGTTTGCCAGGATATGATGAGTATGTGAATTTGGCAGTTGTTCTGAGCTTATTGATTTTCACCAATTCTTAAATTGCTTCTAGATTGAAAGTACAGTAATTTACACTTATCTCGACATTTAGCTAATTGGACGGACCAGTAATGCGACATATTTAGTTGGACATTTTTGTAAACATAGAGTTCGGGGTCCAAATTATGACCCCACATTGAAGGTCGACACTGTACCACTGTCATCGCTAATGTTCAAATACAGGTTAAAATTACCTCCAATCCGATACTGAGTGGTGGTAATGCGACGTGCCATTGAATGTAATTTACTGTAAAATATGTCACAAGCTGGATGGGAAGAAATTTTCCAACTGTGAAAGCTGTGGCGAGTGGCAAATGCAATCGCTAAACAGCAAGGTTTAGCCGAACAAGATGGGGATATCGAGTGATAAGAAAACAATAAACTCTTTAGATTGAAGATAATTTTGTGATCCTGAAAAGGACCCTTTTTATTTTTTTTTTATTTATTCATTTCGTCGAACAAATGTAGACTACACACTTATACACTAATGTTACAATGTTTTCTTAGGTTAAATATTATTTTTGCGGTACATGTTTCTTTTTAGCTGTTTTTTATTCATTGTTGTGTCAATTATTTCGCAGTGCTGATTGTATATACGCATCATGCGATTGATAGGGGCGTTATTTGCATAATTTGTTCTGGATGTTTTGGTTAGAAACAAATTTCGCGTTCTTAGTTGACGCCCAGGTACATAGAAATTTAGTTTTTCTAGTAATTCAGCTGACGGTACTCGTTGCGAAATTAGGTCATTAACAAAAGAAAGCATTGCAAATTCACGGCGTTCTTTTAGTGTTTGGATGTTTATGAGCATGCAACGTGCTTCATATGAAGGAAGTGGAAATGAGGTCCAGTTGAGTTTACGAAGTGCAAATAGAAGAAACTGTTTCTGGACTGACTCAATGCGTTCTTCATGTACGACCATATACGGGTTCCAAACGATGTTACAGTATTCCAGAATAGGCCTTACATATGTAATATATAAAAGCTTTATTGTGTATGGGTCCTGGAAGTCATGTGAGAAGCGTTTGACAAAACTTAACACACTATTCGCCTTATTTATTACAGAGTTGTAGTGTTCTATGAATGTGAGTTTACAGTCCAGGACGACGCCTAGATCTCTAACTATTTCACATTTTTCTACATTTTGATTTCCAAGACATATTACAATATTTGGTACATGTTTTTTTCTGCTAAATGTTGCACTTTTTCACATTCAGTGTTAGTAGATTTTTATCACACCAAGTATGGAATACATGTATTTCGTTTCGAAATGCTTCGATGTCGTTTTCATTTCCAATTTCCGCGAAAAGCTTCATGTCGTCGGCATACACAAGTATATTGATACGCTTGAGAACGAAGGAGATGTCATTAACGTACAGAATTTTTTTTTTTAGCCTGCATGTGAATCCAACGAGCGAACAAATCGTAATGAATGTATTTTTTGGCCATCGCTCCCTTTTAACGGTCATTCGTTCGTCTCGTTGGACTCGCCCCTCTGGCTGAGTCTGCCGATTTGTCTCTATCCTGTGAGTGTGTACCGCTAGAGTATAAAACACGCGGACCCCAAATAAATATCTTATTTTCTTTCAAACCGTAAACCCGTGTGGTTGTACGGCATCGGCATCGTGGACGTAACAAAGGAGGACAAGTTAAGGGAAAGGCAAAGTCTCACTCGAACCGTGCAGGTCTCCAGTTCCCTGTTGGTCGCATTCACTGATTGCTCCGCAAGGGTAACTAGGCCGAACGGATTGGTGCCGGAGCACCAGTATACCTAACAGCGATTATAGAGTTGGCTTGCAAAGCTGCTCACGACAATCAGAAAACCCGCATCAAGAACAGAGCAGCTTCGGTTCGGCGCTCATCAAGGCAACAATTAGTTTCAGTGAGTGGCAAAGTGTTTCTCCGGCACGTCGCATCAAATGTAATTTACTGAACAACATGTCACAAGCTGGATGGGAAGAAATATTCCAACTGTGAAAGCTGTGGCGAGTGGCAAACGCAATAGCTAAACAGGAAGGTTTAACCGAACAAGATGGGAATATCGAATGATAAAAAAAACACAACACCAAAGGTTCTTTTCAGAACCATCAACATATTCATGAAGAGTAAACAGTAAACTAATCCATTTTTAAGGTAGATAGGTAGGTATTCACGTAGGAGAAGAAAATAAAACAATATATTTAAAATATATATTTAACAAAAGCTGTCCCCTTTGTATAGTCCTACGTCACTCCGGTTATGTCCCCGACATTACCCACCCGTCTTTTATTTATGCATTTTTATCATTTCGTTGAAATAGTCCCGAAAGGTGTCGTGAGCTTCACGTGATCCAATTTCGTCTCTTTCGCTTCGATTGACGGGTATTGAAAACTGTGATGAACTGTTAGTCTCAGAAGATTGGCCGATTTTTTATACACTCCAATAAGATACTCTGCCGGGCTATTTTCGTTTCAAAAACTCCAAAATAGTCTGACATGGACCTCGGGTCTGAAAAGATTGCAATTGGATGATTTTTTCCTAAAATTTCCTAAGTGGTTGAAATGACTTCCCAATCCAGCGTTTGAAGATGCGCTCTTGCGAGATAAGTGTGATGTTCTATGCAGCAACATGCGAAATTACCTCGGATGTACAGAAAAGGCCAGACCATGTAATTTTTGACTTAGGATTACGTCTTTCGGGAACATTTTGGGGTACAAATTGAAAATCGAAATCGAGCACATCGTGAAAATTGTCCAATTTCAAACGCTTATTGCTCAGTCATTTCATGATGGATTGATGAAATTTTTGCGTCAATCGATTTCGGTACTCCATAACAATTTTTTATATCGAAGAAAATAATACATATCATGAAACTAACTAACAATTGAGAAATCTCAACTCCTATCCTAACGGAAATACTTCTGATTGGTCGAAATTGACCACACATGAGACGGGTTCCTAACAGAGACATCAAAACCAAGCTGACTGGGGGAAATCGACATTGCAAATACATGAAGGTACCGAAATGTGTTCCCTAACAGAGATATCAAAACCAAGATGCCCGAAATAAAACGGCATTGCAAATACATGAAAGTCGGGGCATTTTTATATTGCAAGTAGGGCGAGTGATTCGATTAATTCTAGCAAATAAAATTTAAATTTAGAACTTCAATGTTTGTGAAATTTCATATCAATGACCGGTCGTGTATTGTGAAAAATTTAGCACAGGTGTAATTGTAAAATTGTATATGGTAGCAGTTGTGTTAAAAATGACTTGATATATGAAACGATTTATTTCAATTTTCATAAATAAAAACCAAGGTGTGTTCCCGCTCGAGAACGGGTCGTTCGGTTTAAGCTGTCTGTTTTGTTGTGTTCATTTTCCCCCAAGGAAAGTTCATGCGGCGAGAAAAAATTGGAAAAGGGAAGAAATATTCGAGAAAGTGATTTCCCATATGCTCTAGATATAGTATTAGGTGTTGAGTCCAATTGAAATTCGCATTGGGTTGACAAAATTACCTTTATCCATTTCAAATATGTTTTCTCTATATTAAAGTAACATGTTTTTACTGATGAGAATAATTGATAATTGTGTTCGGTATTGGTAATTATCTACATTGGTAAGTTTTTTCTCTTTATTTCATCCATACAGAACACAGGAGGCATCTCATCTAGGGTCATAGAGGGCGGTTTTCATCATATCTCATTCCACTTCGGTATCTTCTATCTGATACGCACCACCCATCGACTGTTACCATACTTATGTCATCATCACTCGGTAAACACTGGTGGAGTGAACGAACAATACCCAACTACCAAACAAATTTGCCCTTCTGAGGACCACCAAATCATTATTTAACGATGTAACGAGTTTAACGATGAACGAGTTTAACGATGTAATTCTTAAAACAAATCCAAAATCAACAGATAGCCTAACGGAATCCTACGTCAACTACGCGGTCGTGTCTCGGACACAACCCTCCTGTGACTTTTGTTATTTCTTCAAACGGTTTCATAAGTCTCTAACTCATTGCTCCACTGTTGTGTTGTTAAATAAGTGGGTGTGTAGCGCCCTATGGGACTTTCCATGAGTAACCTCTCTCAGATTATCATCCATGAAGACAGTTCTAAGTTTTTAATCTTGAATCAAATGAAAAGAGATTTTCTTTGCTTATTTAAATTCGTAGTACAGAAGAACCCCGATTATCCGCGGAATTGAGTTTTTTTCTGTGATTTTCAACACTTTTTGCTGGTTCGTCACTTTTACCTTCCATTTTGGAAGTATGTCGGTAGTGAGAATTTAACTCGTGGTCTTTAGCCAAAAGGTACGGATGTTACCACTACGCCAGATCACCTCCGCGGAATAGAGTGGAAAGCTCACCGTGGGTAACGAAATATATCTAAAAATGAGGTGCAAACACATAAAAAGGTTATTTTTTCATGAAAACTATATTTTATCAATGAAGGAATCATTAAACTATCCATCTGTAACGTGATAATGAATTGACGAGCGTTGAGAGCGGGGATGACTGATGAACATTCTAGCAAATAGTTATTCTAATTGACGTGAATAATGAATACAAATCTGCCTCTTCATTCAACCTGACTTCGATTCACACATCTACTCGCCCTGACATGAATTCAATTTCCAACTGAATACGAAGGCAAATTTCTTCATAGTCCCGTCACTATCTTTAGTTGAATATAACTTTGCCGAGCCCTGTGACCTATGATGCGATTTAAATCGTAAACTGGAACGCTTACTCACTCAGGGACAAGCATTTAGAGCTTTTCGAGTTCCTCAACGAGTGTACTATCGAAATTGTTATCATCACGGAGATGTTCCACAAATCGGAAATCGGAAAGGTACGTGTATACGGGAAATTGATTTTTCAGACCATCGATTTATTTTGAAAAATCATAACTCAAAAAAAAAAAAAGCCTCTCTGAATCTTCAGTCTTCGATCCCGAGACCATGTAAACTATGAAAAATAAATGCATACTGAAATTTTTGACGAATTTTGTTTTTATAATTTTTCTTGATACACCGTAGTAAGATGCACATTCAGTATTTTTTTCAAATTTTTATCTCGAAGCTTTTGAGGATGGCGTGAAATAAATGAAAAAGTACTATACACAATACAATATAATATAATACTTATACAATATTTGCCATACAGCTAGTAATTTGGTTTGGGGGCACTTTTTACTCCCTTACCCGGCCAGGCCCTTTAACATCATTTTTACGTTTGTAAGAACAATACGTGTTGTGTCCTGTCGCGTCCCGCGTATAGTGTTGTGTACATTAGTTCTTACGTTAGCACAATCTCAAAAAATTAGTGGGTTATATCTATGATATAACCGCAAGGTTCACGTGGAACTACCTTAGCTTAGCAATCATTCGTTTGTATTGATTAAATTCTTGATTGAATGAAACAGTTTCCAAATTCAATTGAGTTCAATATATTTGCTCTGTGAGTGAAAAAAATGAACAAATGCCGTGAAAAGTCAATTCATTTATTGTGATTGATTGTTCTTCGTTACAAGTAAATTTAATGACGGACCTTTTACGTTTGGTATGATGACTAGAACAAAATATATGTACGGAAGAATTATCAAACGTTTGATGAACCAGCCTAAGGCTGAAAATCTTTCCAATAAAGACAAAAAAAAAATTATCAAACGATTATTTTATTTTACATTTCCCTCTGAAGTTTACATCCCAAAAGTGTACATACTTCTCGAATCTCGAATTTGCTTGAAACTGGGAAGTTCATTCGCTTCTAGTGGCTGCACGATTTTCCCAGGTTCCTAAGTTTAGAAGATCATGTTAGGACAGACATATTCCACTCTGCACAAAGGCAAGCGAGGACAAAGGTACTCGCAGTTTGCATTTATTTGCAGAGCCGATTTCCCCAGAAACCTCGGTTTTGAAGTCTGTGTTAGGGAAACACATTTCAATCGGAACAAAAATACCCCCGATTTGTATGAATTCGCAATGCCGATTTTCCCACGCTTCATGGATTTGAAGTCTGTGTTAGGGAAACACATTTCAGTCGGAACAAAAATACCCCCGACTTGCATGAATTTGAAATACTGATTTCTCCAGGCACCTTGGTTTAGAAATCTCTATTAGGGAACACATTTCGGTGGGAACAAAAGCTCCCCCTACTTTCGTGTGTTCTTTTTCTTCTTTTTGGCTTTAAGAGGGTTTAAACTTTTCAGTTCACTCGCCTCTAGGCTCTTTCGTGTGCTTGCAATGCCGATTTCGCTGCATGGTTTTAAAGTCTGTGTTAGGGAACATTTTTCGATGAGAACAAAAGTCCCCCTACTTTCATGTATTTGCAATGCCGATTTCCCCAAGGCTGCTTGGTTTTGATGGCTGTGTTAGGGAAACCGTAAATCGGGCCAATCAAAACGATGCAGTTAGGGCGTTTAGATAACGCCTAATATTTTACAGTTATTCAATTGTTTATCTAATGAAAAACAACATTTTGTTAGTTGCGATAGATGCGTAGAAATATTCCCTATCAAGTGATGCAAACATCTCTCCTATCCAGTACGAAATGTTCGAGCTATAAGCATTCGAAATCTTTCATTTTTTCCTGCATGTTCTGTGTTTAGGTTTTCATTTTACCCTCCATATATTCCGGTTAGACGTAGTCCCACGTCAAAATGAGTGAACATTGAAAAACACTTTTTTTATAAAATATTTGGCCAGGTAGAGAAACAGAATTGCATGAAACTGTATCAAGGTTTTGGTAAACATGAGTTTCCAAAGATATAATTAAAGCTCTTCTTAACATGTCCGTTTTACCCCCACCTCCCCTTCCCTTTTTATGCATCTGGCCGCCCTGATGACTGCTATACAAAGCGATTAAAGGCCCGGCAGAGTGACAGGTCATCTATGACAGAAGATAGAAATGGCGGACGATAAAATAAATGGCGAGGAAGAAGAAAGTTGACAGAAAACAAGAAAGGAAACTAAAACGTAAGAAGATTGTTAAATTAAATACTATGCTAGTTAAATTAACTTAAATCTAACCTTTAGGTATGAGCTTATCCCGCACAACCCTGTACGGAATAGCGAGAAATTCTTTAATCTAGTTGAAGTATACCTAATCTACAGGTATCGTGATCAATGAAAAGGTTAAAACCTACAATAAATTTGTGAGTCTACGAGTTCTGATATTGACTTTATTCTAATGAAAATAAGCAAATCGCTAAAAGAAGATGTTCTCTTGTTCTTTGAACAACTTCTACGTGATCGCTACCTGATTACCATCAACACCATCTTATCATTTTGCTAAAAAGATGCACTCATGGATTGAACAATATCTGACAATTTTCTAAAAACAAATCAAGATGAAAAGGTTTCCATTATTATAACCCTGCTCCGGAGTCCAGCATTAGACTTCCCCCCTCTACCCAAATTGACCATTGGAGATTTGATGTAGAGTTTTTTGTGATGTGAATTTTATCGTTTCTAATTTCCACCACAGTTTGCAAGACGAAGCTTTTTAATAAGTTCCTGTTTGTCTCTGAATAATCGTAACCATTTGTCACGCAGTCCGTCCCACCAGTCGACGATTTGTCGAGCTGTCATGTTTTTTACCAATCCCGACGATGTCGCTTACGACAGCAATTAGTCCTCAGTTTGACGTGAAGCGTCTTATTATGACTCGTCTTTTTACCAGAAATGAGAATCGTTGCCATTACCGACACGGTTAAAAAATCAATTTGGAAAGTTTTCAAGAACTCACTCAATGACTTAGTCAGATGGCAAGAAAAAAGATGTTGATGGGATTTTTTTCTGATCACACTCAGCAATTCGTGAAAATATCGTCTAACTCGAAGAGACGGAATCCTATCCTGTCTTCAAATCTGTCTGTGGGAAAATTATCCACGCTGCGATGGCCAAATTCCACGAATCGTACTTTGATACCAAATCTCACCGAGGTCGATATATATTACATCGTGATAAGCTTTCGTTGTGCCGCCGCCGTCGTCTGGAATCCTTTTACTTTCAACTCCGAAGGGCCATCGCTCAGACTCCCGCTCATATCCGATGGTCGAGTGTGCAAAAATGAATCCGAGCCCCGATTCCCGAAACTTAATTACAAGGTGCAGCATTTATTAATTTCTTTTGTCTTTAGTCATTATTCTTAGGGGGAAACATAACACAAAACACCAGTCGGGGACGATGATACAGAACTTAGGGCAGCCACAATAACAGAAAAAAAAATCGCATAAAGTCTGAGAGGAAAAAAGGAACCAAAGAAACTCGTTTCGCAATATTCAAACATTATTTAAAGCGCTTTTCGGTCGGCTTTGAGTGGGCAAAACAAAAACAACAACAACGACAAAAAAGTCCATCAGGTCTACACGGCAGAGAAAAACGCGATGCCCTTTTTATTGCATTCGCAGGGAGCCACAAGAAAACCATTTTCCACACGGCAATTCTAAACGATCGTTAGGGAGAAGAGACTGGAGGTCCACAGCTAGACTTAATTTAAAAGTTCTCACGATCGGAAACCGCGCCGCCGAAATCGGCGCCAAATTGCGCCGAGCTTGATTTGAAATTAGAAGAGATAAGGATTGGACAGGTTTGGAGGATGGTTGGGTCCTGTGGGGTTGGTGGAGCGGAAAAAATCTCATCATCATCATCGTCAATGCTTAGCTCACACTATTGCTAGGAATGAGGGAGGTGAGGATTTGCAGTTTGTTCTGAGGACTGCACGCAATCTGTTCTCTATGCTAGTGTCACAATTTGCGTAGTTTTCTTTATTTGGCCTCTTTCCCATTGGGGTAAGATCATTAAAAAGTGATTTGTTAAATTCAACTTCAATTATGTCTCTGTGGCATGGTACCGAAGCACACTCACCCAATCACGAACAACTCAATTGTTCATGCAATTGGAAGCAAATATTGAAGACTGCTCAGAACAGGTCTTGAGACCCTTCGATGCTCGCTCTGCATTGAGTGATTTCGATAAACAAATGAAAAAAAAACTGCTTTTTGTTGTGAATAAAACATCAAGAACAGAACATTAAATATGTATTATAAGCTCATTATGATGGCGTTTTTAGCGCCATCATCTTGCCTCTTTGAAGCGATGTGCTTTTTTTTCTCGAAATAATTCAATCAGTAAACATGAAATATCGTTCACATATTAAGAAATATGCCGTTGCTTCTCATGTTGTTACGGAGTTTGCCAGATAGGATATTGTTATGAATGAATGAATGTATTACTCATAATACTCTGAACTACCCGATCCTTAAACACTAAACTTTATCGTGTCGCTAAACACGCAAATAATAAAAAAATAATAGGTAAGTCAAGGGTGTCCCACATGCCCTTGGGTACGAACGTGACGCCATACAAATGAAACACAAATTTCTGCATTACTCGAGAATTAATCAAGCAAATGGAACCAAATTGGGCAAATGGAGGTTTTAGGGTGCAGTAAATGTTTCTATGGTAGTTAGACACTCAACCCCCCTCTCAAAGGGAGGGCTGCCATACAAACGAAACACAAATTTCTGCATTACTCGAGAATTTATCAAGCTAACGAAACCAAATTCGGCATGTGAAGGTTTCAGGGTGCAATAAATATGTTTACGGTGGTTAGACACTCCTACCCCCTCTCTGAGGGGGTGCCGCCATACAAATGAAACACAAATTTCTGCATGACTTGAAAACTAATCAAGAAAATTCCAAACCTGGCATGCAAAGGTTTTAGGGGACACAAAACGTCTCTATGGCGAATCAACACTCCTCCCGTCTCCCTGAGGGGGGAGGGCCATACAAATGAAACACAAATTTCTGCATAACTCGAGAATCAATCAAGCAAACGAAACCAAATTTGACATGTGGAGGTTTTAGGATGCAATAAATGTTTCTATGGTGGTTCGACGCTCCTCCCTCCTCTTTTAGGGTGGGCTGTCATACAAATGAAAAACAAATTTCTGCATAACTCGAAAACTAATGAAGCAAATGGAGCCAAATTTGGCATGTGAAGATTTTAGGGGGCACAAACGTTTGTATAGTGAATGGACCCTCCTTCCCCCCTCTCCTAGAAGATGAAGAGGTGAGGTGTCTATCTTTATTCTATCATATTTTCTGTATCAAACATTTATTCCATGTAACGGAGAAACATGTTATTTGCAAGTGGTTGAAAAATCTTGGACGAGAATTGTGTCTGAAAATAATTTGATATTAAAATGATAAGTTTTGGTAGAAGTACTAGGATTTTTTAGTAAAAGCTAAATTCAACGGGGTCGATTAGAAGATCAATCAATGAACAATTCTGCGATTGGACTCATGAACTTGCGCTTAGTAAGAAAACGTGAATGTTTGAATGTATTGATAACAAAAAACAAATTTTGGGCGAGACGAAATTTGCCGGGTCAGCTAGTCCCAAATAAAAAAGCTCATCATCAATCTCCTTCTAAACGCAGCCATTCTCGAGATATTTGAATAAACATTTCTAATTTTTTTTTTCAATTCAATATAATTTTTTTTTATATGTATTTATTAATCTCTTAAAAATGTTCATATGAAATAGAAGTCATGTAGAAAATTTTAAAAATTAGTCCAACTATTTTTGACTAACTTTGTGGAACATCGACTTTTTATGAGTCACGAGTTCAATTCTCACTCCCGACATTCTTCCAAAAATGGAAGTAAAATCGACGAACCAGCCAAATGAGTTGAAAGTCACTATAATACAGATTAAAAAAAAATATGAATTTTCGAAACTTGGAGTTTTTGTATGTTAACTATCATTTTTAGCCACAAATTATGAATCCTAATGTGATTCAAAACAAAAACAAAGCTTATTATCAATTTTCCTCTAAATGCAGCCATTCTCGAGATATTTAAAAAAAATATTTACAAATACATCTTCATACTAAAACTTTATGATTAGGAGTTGTGTTGAAAAACATTATCGCTACGTTTGTATTAACCCACACGTCTCCAAATGTTTTTCACCGTAGCTCCTAAACATATATTTTTACCGTGACGTGTTTGAAAAATAAATTGAAATTTATAAGCAAAGTCATAAAGTTTCTTGAACATGGCAGTATAACACGACAAACATATTAAAAGAGCCTACTTACGATAAGAAAGACAATCAATTAAAAATATGTTTTAAATATCCCGAGAATGGCTGCATTCAGAAGGAAATTGATGGTGAGCTTTTTTGTTTTGAATCACATTTGTGGCTAAAAATGATTGTTAACATACAAAAATTCCAAGTTTCAAAAATCCATAAAAATTCGATGTTCCACAAAGTTCGTCGAAAATAGTTTTACTATCTTGGACTCATTTTTTTAAATTTTCTATATGACTTTTATTATATGAAAAAATAAAAAATAAATCAGAAAAAAACATAAATATATTTGAAAATGGGGATCAACACTAGGGTAGGAGCCTACCTGTTGGTCTCAAATGTTCCTATCTCACGCCTCCACGAAGATCATATGACGACATTTTTAGATCGGGCGTGAACTGGAAACACACACCTGGTCTTGGCTCCGAGAACGGGTGTCGAAAGTGGCTAAGTGAGGGGGTGCGAGCGAGTCAGAGCGCTATATCTCTCCCGGGGAAGGCCTCCCGGGTCATGGAGGCCTTGCTAACCCGCTGTCTCCCGGGCAAAGGAGATACACCCAGACAATGGAGCTAAGGTCAAGACGAGTGCAGAGAGAACTAAGCTCCAGAACAAGCAGAGCAAGCGATGTGTCGAGACGAAGTTCAGTACGGCTGAGCAATTCATTCGCGAGTGGGGCACGCGAATCAGCACCAGTGGAGGCCACAGTACAACAACCCTCTGCGCCGGAAGATCCACAGCCAGATCAACAACTACTACGCGATCTGGTCTTCCATTACGACGAGGCGATCTCACAGTTCCGCGACACGGACCCTTTGTCGCGCCCCAGGATCCCGAAGTTGCAGCATTCCCGCAGGCTGACAAGTGCAGTAAAGCTCATGAACGAGCACGTTCTTCCGCTGCACTTGGTTGATGCTGAGAACATGGAGGAGCTGCAACTGAAAGTTTACTGTGCTGCTGTGGCGACCGCCAAAAGTTTAGGATACCGTATTAGGCCAAGAGGCGGACTGCTCCAACATCTCCGTGAAAGGCGTGAGCCTCCATGGCGAAGGAGATTGGAGCAACGGATCCTAAACAAGCGCGCCGCAATTGGAAGACTGATGGCGTACAAAAGAGGCAGCAGATCGGTGAAATTATGTCGCCATGTTGCTGTGATCGTGCGGCCTACTGAACTTCGCCAGCTGGGAGCTCACCAGCTGACGGAAAAACTCGACACACTGGTACAGCAATTGAACGTCCTTACAAAACGGCTGAAACGTTACTCTGACTCTGCAAAGCGCCAGGAACAAAATCGGATGTTCAGAGATAACGAGAAAGCGTTCTACGACCACATTAGCGACGAGAAGCCCGACTACCGCGAAGGTTTGCCAGATATTAACGATGTGACGAACTTCTGGGCTGGTATTTGGGAGACCCCAGTAGAACATCGCGACGGGCAAATGTGGTTAAGACGGGAGGAGGAGAGTTGTGGTGAAATTGGAGAGATGCCAGCTATCATTGTCGGAGAGAACGATGTCCGCGAAGCCTCGCGGTACCTGAGGAACTGGGCAGCACCGGGCCCCGATGGTGTCCAGAACTTTTGGCACAAGAAGCTGACCGTCGCACATCCAAAGATAGCTGAGTGCTTCAACAAGGTGCTACGTGACCCACACAACCTTCCTGAATTCGCCACTCGTGGCGTCACCTTCCTCCTCCCGAAAGACAGCAACACATTGAACCCATCAAAGTACAGACCGATAACGTGCCTATCGAGTCTGTACAAAATACTGAGCAGCATAATTACCGCCAAACTTTCTGCTCACTGCGAACAGCATCACATCATCGCAGAAGAGCAGAAAGGATGCAGGAAAAATACGTATGGCTGCAAAGACCAGGCCATCATCGACGCAGCCATAGTCGGCCAGGCGGTATATAACCAGCGGAACCTAAGTATGGCCTACATCGATTACAGGAAGGCTTATGACTCCATACCTCACTCGTTTCTCGTCCGGGTATTGGAGCTCTACAAAATTGATCCCGTCGTCGTTAGGTTCCTGCAGCATGCGATGAGGCAGTGGAGTACGTCTCTGCACCTCAGTGATGGGGAAAATGTGTTGCAGTCTAGAACGCTGCAGATAAAGAGGGGGATATTCCAAGGCGACTCTTTCAGCCCGCTTTGGTTTTGTCTGGCACTGAACCCCCTCAGTAGGACGCTCAATAGAAACGGTCATGGCTATAAAATAAGGTATGGCGACGGCGCCCACGAAGAAGTGACCCATACCTTCTACATGGATGATCTCAAGGTCTACGCTGATTCACGTCAGCGTCTAGATGTAGCTATCCGGGTTGTCGAAGACATAAGCAGGGACATCTGCATGGAGTTCGGTCTTGACAAGTGCCACTGTGTCCATCTGCTGAAAGGGCAGCTTACCGAATCCGGAGGTTACGAGGTCTATGACGGCGAGTTCATAAGAGACATGGTTCGTGGCGAATCCTATAAATATCTTGGATTCCGACAGCTCACCGGGATTCGCCACTCCGACATCAAGACGGAGCTACGAGACAAGTTCTTGAGTCGAGTGAACTGTGTCCTGAGGACTTTCCTCAACGCGGGGAACATGGTACGCGCGATCAACACATTCGCGGTTCCCCTGCTGACCTTCAGTTTCGGTGTAGTCAAATGGAGCAAAACTGACCTAGAGGACCTTGAGAGGAGGATGAGGAAAGCATTTAAAGAGGCCGGAATGCACCATCCTCAATCGGCACTGGAGAGAGTTTCACTGCCACGCAAAGAAGGGGGACTTGGAATAGTCGACATATCTGCACTGTGTGTTGCCCAGGTACGACAACTGCGCGAGTACTTCGCAGAACGCGCCAACCAAAACGCGCTATACCGGGCTGTCTGCGCCGCCGACAGAGGATACAGCGCTCTGCACTTGGCGCAAGCGAAGTACCAACTCAACTGCAATCTGCAGACAGTGGAGGAGAAGATTGCAGCTTGGAAGCAGAAGGCGAGCATGGTGCCCACCCCCATCAACTGGACCGGCCACACGTCGACAAGGCCGCATCTAATCTGTGGCTAACGCGTGGTGAACTCTCTTCAGTAGTAGAAGCCGACATGATAGCCATCCAGGACAGGATAATGCCGACGAGAAACTGCAGGCGGTACGTCTGGCATCAAGACGTTGATGACATTTGCCGGATGTGCCATCAACCAGGTGAAAACATAGAGCACATTATGGGAGGCTGTCCCGTTTTGGCCAACGCAGCCTACACCGAGCGCCACAACAACGTGGCCCGTATTGTTCATCGACAACTGGCGCTCCAATGTGCTCTACTGGAAGACAACGTACCAAACTACCGGTACCTGCCTGCACCTGTCCTGGAAAATGACCGTTTCAAGCTGTACTGGGATCGCACTGTTCTGACCGACCTCTCGATCCACCACAACCGCCCAGATATAATGGTTTACGACAAGAGCGACCGCAAAGTCACCATCATCGATGTCGCTATTCCACTGAATCAGAATCTGGAGGAGACCCACGGTCGCAAAATCTGCAAGTACGTGGAGCTCAAGGAACTGTGGGGACTAAGGGAGGTCCCAAGAATTGTTCCAGTCGTTCTCTCTGGAACTGGAATTATCCCGAAGACATTTCTGGAAGCACTAAAAGTGTTGAACATGGAGAAGGAATTGGCCGGCATCCAAAAGTCGGTCATCCTTAGCACCTGCGCGATTGTCCGACAATTTCTCGGTCAGGACTGAAACAGCACGAGCATGCAGATACGTGCATTCCGCAGAGCCTAGTCCCCCTTTGGCATTCAGAAGCCCGGGGGCAGGTGAAAATTCTGGCTAGGTTCGCCTAGTTAAGAAGTGAGATAAGTCTGCCATGAAAAAAATTAAAATTGAAAAAAAATATTAGAAATGTTTTTACGAATATCTCGAGAATGGCTGCATTTAGAAGGAGATTGATAATAAGCTTTTATTATTTTGAATCACATCAGGATTCATAATTTGTGGCTAAAATGATTGTTAACATACACAAATTCCAAGTTTCAAAAATCCATAAAAAATCGATGTTTCACAAAGTTCGTCTAAAATAGTTTTACCATCTTGGACTCATTTTTTTAAATTTTCTACATTACTTCTATTTTATATGAAAAATTAAAAAAAATGTATTTTAGATATTGCAATTTTTTTTTTGTAAATAAAAAAAGTACTAATGTTTTTTTCTCAGTGTATATTTTTTTCACGTTTGGGCATCAATACTCTATAACTCTATCTAAGACACTATTTCGGTAGGACTCATAGTTTTTAAGATAGAAATTATCAAAAATTTCTCTTACTAAAATCGATACGCCCTTTTCAAAAGTTACACTTGAGTCAAAAAATTCCCAAATGGTGTGGAAAACACATATTTTCTCCAACCAAAACGGAATACAAACTTTCGTCGAATACAAGTTTTTAAAAGCGACAATTTTAGTTCGATTTCATTTAGAATTACACTGAGTAATTAGCGTGAACTGCTTGCTATGCTTGCAATCTTGAGCACTGAAATTAAAATACTGTTCTTCTTGAATATATAAGTAGTATTTCAGTATCTCTTGGCCAAATTACATCTCCAAAGCAGAACGAAATATCTCAGAAGACGCTGAACGGCAACACGAAATCCGAATCAAATCTATTGTTTGGCGGCGTCGGAGGCGAAAGTAACATAATCGAAACAAATTTCAGTTTCAGTTTTCCACCGGAGAACCCAACTTTCAACGCTGAAAAATGCCTTACGTCTCTCAATCAGCGACGGTAGCACGGCATTCCAAATGGTATTTCTCAAGGCCGAGTTTTTTTAGTTTGATTTCTCGAATTGATCTTTTTCAAGGCTAGAAGCGAATGTACTGAGGAAGCTTAAACAACAAGCTCCAAAACAACATCATTACACCAATAAATCCAAACACACTGCTGAATTCACAGATGCCCCCTACAGTCAAAAATAAATCTATATATATATATAAATCTCGTGTCACGGTGTTTGTTACCGAACTCCTCCGAAACGGCTCGACCGATTTTGATGAAATTATACTCAAAATACTTGGTAGGTATGAGAATTGGTTGTAAACTATATAAAGGGTGTGTCACATCAAATTGCATCACGGAAAAAATGCTGTAGAAATTCGCCCAGTAGACCGATCCTTTTGAAAATTTTAGACAGTAAAATAAAAACTATTAAACAACTTTTGGCATTTTCTTTTTATTCATACTTCGAGCCCAAGCCC
Organism: Toxorhynchites rutilus septentrionalis; assembly: GCF_029784135.1. Classification (NCBI taxonomy): domain Eukaryota; kingdom Metazoa; phylum Arthropoda; class Insecta; order Diptera; family Culicidae; genus Toxorhynchites; species Toxorhynchites rutilus. Next base: position 138,775,716 of record NC_073744.1, on the reverse strand, counting down.
GTATGCTCGCACCTTCCTCTTTATCCTGTCCATAAGGTTCTGTACAACGTCAGGTTGTAGTTTTTTTAACAGAAATCCATTTTCTCTTGAAGTCCGCCTCCGATTTGACAACTTTTGGGTTCTTCCGGAGGGCCTGCTTCATAATCGCCCAATATTTCTCTATTGGGCGAAGCTCCGGCGCGTTGGGCGGGTTCATTTCCTTTGGCACGAAGGTGATCCCGTTGGCTTCGTACCACTCCAACACGTCCTTTGAATAGTGGCACGAAGCGAGATCCGGCCAGAAGATGGTCGGGCCCTCGTGCTGCTTCAATAGTGGTAGTAAGCGCTTCTGTATGCACTCCTTAAGGTAAACCTGCCCGTTTACCGTGCCGGTCATCACGAAGGGGGCGCTCCGCTTTCCGCAAGAGAAGATCGCTTGCCACACCATGTACTTTTTGGCAAACTTGGATAGTTTCTGCTTGCGAATTTCCTCCGGAACGCTGAATTTGTCCTCTGCGGAGAAAACCAACAGGCCCGGCAGCTGATGAAAGTCCGCTTTGACGTAGGTTTCGTCGTCCATTACCAGGCAATGCGGCTTCGTCAGCATTTCGGTGTACAGCCTCCGGGCTCGCGTCTTCCCTACCATGTTTTGCCTTTCGTCGCGGTTAGGAGCCTTCTGAACCTTGTATGTACGCAGGCCCTCCCGCTGCTTGGTCCGCTGGACGAATGAACTTGACAAATTCAGCTTATTGGCGGCATCCCGGACCGAACTTTTCGGATCACGTCTAAACTGCTTAACTACGCGCTTGTGATCTTTTTCACTGACGGAGCATCCATTTTTGCCGTTCTTCGATGGTTAGGTTCTCGAAGTATCGTTTTAGTACTCTGCTGACCGTGGATTGGACGATACCCAGCATCTTACCGATGTCCCGATGTGACAACTCCGGATTCTCGAAATGAGTGCACAGGATTAATTCACGAAGCTCTTTTTCGTTCGACGACATTTTTCCAAATTTACGAAAAATTGATAGTGAAGCATGGCCAACGTGATCCATACACTCTTATCTGATTATAAGCGAAAGCTGAAGATATAATTCCTAAAAATTAAATTTCTACAGCGTTTTTTCCGTGATGCAATTTGATGTGACACACCCTTTATGATACCGGTAGGATACCGATAACCATACATTTAATACCGAATAGGGTGGCTCTATGCAGAAAAAAAGATCTGGATATTTTTTTTTCAAAAATTTGACTTCATTCCATACATATAACCTTAAATTTTGACCCCAATTCCCTATTTTTAATTGCGATTTTATTATTTTTGTGTCAAAAATATTCTAATAATTTAACCGTTGTTCGTTTTTTCAATAGAACGAATTCATTTAAGTTGTTCAATGACTGATGGCGTAACGCCCGCTTCATTGAACATCCATCTACAAATACACAAGTAACATCAATTCATCTAAAGCAGGGAGCATCTCCGACGAGCTGGGAGCCTTTTTGAATAAGCACAATGAGTTATCGAAATTCTTCAAATCACATTTGCTCGGATTACAAAATGACAATCACGCTATTACCATCAACCCTGATAAAACATCAGCTGGAGAGCACGTGTGTAGATCCAAAGCACAAGCGCTGCTGGAATCATGATAGCACGGTGACACGAGAAATTTAATGCGAAGAAAAAACAATAATCTGGAATTCATCGTTGACACACACCGTTCATACGACCCTCGCTATGTTCTTCTTCAATGGCACTAACGTTCCCAAGGTTTACCTTCTCAACGTAGTACTACTTGCGTCATTTTTATTAGTAAATAGTTGAGATTTCGATGACGAACAATACGCTTTGAATGTATTCTGGAGTGGCAAGCTCAAGAATACGCGTGACTACAGTGCAAGTCAGAAGGGTTTCTTTAACGAAAAATCTCTTGCATAAACATTAGACTAACGAGACCCCGTCACAGATACTTAATTCATTATGAACATCATTTCTCATTTTGATTTAATATTTATGAACATGCGACGAAACAAACAGAGGGCGCGCTCGAAGGATTTTTATGTTTACCATATGGTGATTTGATATGGTCAAGAAACGCCAATTCAAGATATCGTAAGCTGTGCCAACAATTTATGGTTATGGACATATACGCGAAGGTAGAGATCAACATCGTTCACTGCAATTCTTACTACACAATCAACAAAAGCGGTGCGAGGAATAATACATTCACTTGCGAGACACTATCATGAGCAACGCCGACACAGTTTTAGTTATAGCCAGGCCAAAGCGCAATGCAGTTCGATCGTATTTGTCCCCACATATTGTTGGTTGTATTCTGTTGAATGGAAAAAGCGCAATTTTGCATTCTGTTCAAGCTCCAATCGAGTTGAGCAAATGTGACAACCTTGCCACGCAATTCGACGTAAACAACATTGGTCTCCATGTTCCATTTCTATGAAGCAAAAATAGTAATGGTTTTTCGGGTGGAATAAACACGCAAAATTTAGCATTCAAACACATCCAAAACAAATTTAGCATCCAAACGAAATCGAATAATAATTTTTATTCAAATTTCAACAATTTAGAATTATTTCCGGAATTATGCCGATCAGATAGAGAGTAAATTGAACCACAAATACGGATGACTTATTTTGACCATTGTTTCGCGACAAGGCGAACGAATTTAAGAGTGTAAAAGTCGATTTCGATCGAATTTTAAAATCCGATCACTCATATACATATACGAATATTGAGTTTTACAAATCGGTGAAGAGTGATAAAAACATCCATGTATAAAGGAAGCAATATGGCTGTGTTTCAAACTTAGATTACCGATGTGAATACTCCTCGATTGAATGACAACGATAAAATAACGCGATTCCAAACAGGCCGATTAATCAGCTCCATTGATGTTAGCTGGCGTATCGCTGTTTTCCAATTTATGAACGAGACCAAGCTGTTATAAACTAAGCCATGTTGAAAATCACATGCACGTATTTTCTAACAAGGAGACAGCAATAAATATTGATTTTCTATATTTCATTTTTTCTACTTTACGACAAACTTATATTACTTTTTTCAGTTGACGTTTAACTTTTAGGAGATCAAACATGTCAGTTACGTTAATGAAATACACCAAGAAACATCCTTTCGTTCAAATCATTTAATTCGTTTTTTATCGGTCACATTCGATTTATTTTAAAGATAGTTAAAATATTCAAACACACTTACAATACATTAGTGTGTTTTATACAACACCCAAAATATTCACTAGAAATAATTTATTTGGCAGAACAACTAGTATAGAATAGATTTTTAGAATGCGCCGAAATTTCTAGAATAACTCTTTAGTCGAATGTTTCAGTGGCCCTGGAAAGGATCGATGGGTTTGCGATGTTTCGTCGACTTTGGGTTGAAGATGGTTGATGCATGATTCATTCGTGTTCTCGCTAACAAAATTTACGCGCTCAGAACAATGCACGTAAGGCTAAGGTTACTTTGGATAGGAGTACGCACGAAAATTTGATTGTACGAATCAGTGCCATAAATTATCAAAATTTATTCACGAATGGAGGAATTAGATTTTTCTCAGTGTCGGGTGAATTCTCTTCTGTTAAAACTCAACTCCATATCTGGCATAATGAGTATAACACAAGAGTCGAGACGCGTGAACTTTGTCTGGTATATTGATCGAAAACAGCATGAACGAATTTCGAAAAGCCTGCATTCAGGCACTTTCGTTACTGTCAATAATTTTAGGTGATTATCACGAACGTTAAGTTGATCTTCATCACTTGCAGTGAATTTTTATTGAAAAAGTGTTACCCATTGCACATATAAATGGTGGTGTATGTCATTTCCGGGCAATCGTGAGTAGATTCATAAAACGTAGCCAGAGTTATTCTATACATTCCATTGCCAAAGTCGCCAAAAACAAGAATTTTGTGTGATGAATTGCCATCCTTTACCATTAATCGGTTTTACTCTCAATTGGTGACGCTGAATTTTATGCTTTGATTTTCACTAACACGCAATGATCTTCATTTTCGACCTTACGAATACCATGACGAAAAAGAAGATGCTAATGAAAAATGAACTTCATGGCAAGCTGATGTTGATGTTCATTCCACTGGGGTTCATTGATAATGTTGTTCCATATTTATCGACTCTTGCTTGAGCAGTAGGTTATCAATACAAGGAAGGCAGAAATTCGCCGAATTTGAATGTCGTGAATGTGAATATTTTCAGCACTGGTACGAATAGAAACAAACAATTTTGTTCGATAGAAACAGACGAATTCGAACGAAGCAAGGGGGAAGCAATGTAACCACACCAATACAACTCAATGTGGTTGTTTACTTTCACTATTGCATACAATTCGTACGATCACTTCTCTGCATCCAGTGTCACCGCCGCCTAACGCACTCAGTATGCATCACGACCAGAGTTGCCATTCTTCCAGTTTTCCCCGTATATTTAGAAGTTGTTTTAAGTATGCCAGCGAAACAACCAAAGGCAAAAAATCTCCACTTTCTTTTAATTTTCACAGTTTTATCCAGCTGTTTTATTTTTTCGGCATTTTCATGTTTTTTTACTCCTCAAAATAACTTTTTTCCTTCCGCTCGTGAAAATCCTGCTTTGCTCCACTCACTTCGAAAACCTTTATGGCGATTATCGTCTTCCTCTATCTATATTTATCTATCTGTTATTAAGCACACATAAGTAGGGTATGGTGTTTTCTTACTAATTTGCCTCCCTTTTATTGAAATTCAGTTCGATCAGGAAAATTATGTTAGCTTGGATAATATTTATGTAGGTACTGCTATCGAAATGTTGATCAATGAATATTTGTCAGTAAGTAAAATTTCACACAAAACCGTAGCTGATATCAACACCAATTCATTTTTACAAATTTTACATTAGACTATGCAATCAATTTCTAAAAAGTTTTAATTTCAATGGTCCTTTAATCATCAACATGGCGATAATATGCATATGTAAATTGTCCCCCTTCTACAAAGTCTTCCAAATTTTTGCGATCGAAATTATATTCAGGATATCGATAATGAATTTGGGGAGATCCGAGAACTGAATTTAACTGATTTCTCTGTAAACCAGGGTTCGCTCTTCCCAAATTAAGAAAAAATATTCAAACATTTCTGATTCTGTCGCATTCCTCAGCAACCGCTGAACGATTGTACAAAGTTTTGTAAAATTGTGTAGACATGCATAAAGAGCAGTCAGGATTATTTATAATGACACAAAATGTAAAAGATGATAAATAATGTTAAAATGTATGATCACAAAAACGATGAGCAGAATTAAAAATGCTACGGTACTTACGCTTTTTTTTTTTTTTTATCTTCGCTTATTTTTCGTCGGCCTATTTCCGCCACTTTAGTGCCAATCACCGACATCAGGGAGGCGACTCCACCTGTTCCTACCTATCAGACTCAACAACTCATGAGCCGGGCCAACTTCTTTTACTTCCGCTCCGAAGGAAGACGTAACCAGAGATTTTTCGCCTCAGAAAATCCCAACGACGCCAGCTGAGATTGAACCCAGGCCGATCGGATTGTGAGGCTGTTACGCTAACCATACAACCACTGGCGCCGTCAATGAAGATGCATTCTGTAGCGAAAAATATTGTTCAACACGAAATAAAAATTGAGGTTGGCCAGGGCGAGCACAATATTTAAAGAACTTTCACTGACAACCAACGACATGCATCAACAAATCCTGACTAAGACAGACTTTCAGGTACTCATATTTATAGATTTTTGTGATTTCAGCGTTTGGAACAGTTTTGAGCTATTGAAACAAGTTTTTGCGTCAATAAGTTTCGAAAGAAGTGATTGACATACCACTTTGTTAAACTGACAAAGAGGTATTAACGCTCGAAACTTTGCACCTCAAACGTAACGTTCTTGTTTCTGAAATTTTAAACATACACCCTAGTACAGATTCAAATATGATGTGATGCAAATACGATGTGATTAAAAAACACAGAGGCACTCTTCACCAGACGGCATGCAAATCGACCTGGTGCCCCCACCGAATAAAATAGTGTGCGACAAATATCTTTCATTCGTCCTTAAAGTCGAGAAATTCCACTGATCTCAGCATTTAAAAAGACTGCTGTCTAATAGTTGGAGCGAAACGACTCGAACGATGATAATAATGTTTGGAATTATAGAGGCTTTAAAACTAATCAGTTCATTCGTCTCTAGCCTTGAAAAAGACCAATTTGGATAACTGAAATCGCGAGTGGCTTGTTTATACTCAATCAATAGAATACGGTGGAGCTTAGATTGCAATATTTTCTCAATCCACATTGTCCGTGGAACGAATGCTGCATTTGCATTTCGAGCGACCGATTTACGCTCGTCTGATTAGCAGTGATATTTAAGTATTGTGCCTCGCTGATACAAATTCGGCCACGGGAACACGATAGGAAAGTGTGTATTATTCCAATGTTACTTGATCTAAATAATGTATGAGTTAGGGAGCCGTAATTAAAACGTACCGAAAAATTGAAGAGAATTTCCGATAAGATTCGAATGCAAAGCATCAAAATCCACTCAGAGCTAAGATAATTATGAACGTTTGAACTACTTTTTTATAAAGCATGACCTGCTTTCTGATTTGATATAATTACTGAAAGACGGTGGGCCGGTGGGCTGAGTATAGCTGGTTTAAACGTTTTCACAACAAGCTTGTGATCCTGATCACTAATAGAACATCCATTCTAACCGCATTCCTGCTTCCGTTCGATGCTCAGAGTTTCGTAGTAACGTTAAATCACACGACTCACCGTCGACTGCACGATTCCGAGTTGTTTTCCGATGTCCCGATGAGAGAGTTGAGGATATTCCAGGTGCTTGCGCAAAATCAATTCGGGACGTTGCTTTTCGGGTGACGCCATTTTTTTCAATTTTCGAAAAACTGACAGCGACAAAAAAACAGTATAAACAATACACGCTGAACTACTTCTACCCTAATTTTGAAGAGAAAATATTCAATGAGTATTTTTCTACCGCGTTTTCTCCGTGATGCAATTTGATGTGGGACACCTATTAGGTCCTTTTTAAAAATAACACAAGATTTATCAAACCAACCCAACAATGAACCCAATGAGTTCAATTATACATTATCATCCATTAGTCACACTTGGCACTCACAAATAAACACACACATTTACACCCACAGACGTGTAAAAACCAAAGACACTAACCATTCATTCCACGAGTATACATGGCATCTTTCCCTCACAGTATAATCTAAAATGATGTGCTCTTTCAATTTTCTCAAAATTTTAATCTATCGGAAAACTAAAAGACTGATCGTCAAATATAAATTTTGCACTGTTTTAGGGGATACATAAAACTAAATATTTACTTTCTGATTTTACTTGGGCGTCGTGCACAAATTACATAACGCTAAAAATCTGGATTTTGGACCCCCTCAGCTGCGTGGTACCACTTCAACGTTTCTGCAAACTACCATGCGAATGGTTGTCTTATTTCGTTACATTTTTTCGCATGTATAAAATATCCTGAATGCTTCGAGTAAGCTATCTATAGGATTTAACAGAGCCGGTGAAAAGCCTTCCATCCATTAGCGCGCGTTCGGATTGATTCTGATTGATAAATCATACACTTTTCCGCTTGATGTCGGCTGCCGTGATGAAAACTACAAATTGATTCTTAAAAGTACCCATCAAGCATTCATCGACACGGTAATAACTATTATTAAAATTTTTACACATTTTAACAGGGCCTTCGTCCCTCCACACACACACACGTGCGATGTGCAATTCCCCCTGCTTCACATATCTCACCTTCCGCCTTCCGAGTGAGACGGCAAGAGTCTAAAAAATTTTTTAGAGATCCCATTTTTTTCCCACAGGGTTAACTTGGTGCCGCTTATGTTCCGCTTCAAAGTGTCCGCAAACGGATGATGGCCACGGAGACGAAAGTTGGACAAGGGCAGGCAAAAAAAAGGAACATCCATCGGAGCAACATTTTTATTTTGAATTACGACCATTGCCACCCTGAGGGTAGGAAAAATGTTTTACGTGCCCTTTTCCTGGCGCGCCTCCGCTCGGGACCCATTTTCGGGCAGGAATAACCCGATTAAAAAATGCGGAACACATCCAATCGATTGACTGACAAATGTTTGACACAAACACACCCAGCATGTTATATCGGGCGAATGTGTTTGTGTTCTGCTTTTTTTGGCCGAGGAGTTCATTATTTAATAATATAGGATAATAACATTTATTATCGTATCTAGATGAACATTTCAATGACCAGTCCCTCTCTCAGGTGATGCGGTTTTCCACGCGCTCGGCTGTCCGCTTCCTGCTGTCGCACCTGATTTCGATGGGATGGTATTTTCAGAGCTGCTTTTGAAGTGCCAATTACTATTTGGAACGATTTGCGAAGAAATGGGGAAGAACACCGTTGGGGGCGTGTGTAGTTGCTCCGTAATATTCTGTAATATCAATTTCGTTTAACGAGATGAGAAAAACGCACGTCGTGAAAAATTTTGTCGTGTCATTCGAAGGGTATAAGAATTTTGTAACTACTCAATAAACCGGTTAATGATTTGAACTGACGAAGTTAGAGGAGCTCGCTTTCTATCACTAGGGGAATTGGTGATAAAGTGGTCAATTGCTTGTTTGGTTGTATAACTATTGGCTATTGACTTTTGTATTGATAGTCATCTTATGTTTGAATAGTTTCATAACTTTTGAATCACCCTGTACTTTAGTAGGACCGTCCCAAGTCAAAATATAAATAAAACAACACCCTCTCGGTAACTATCCGGATGTTCTTTTATCAGTTTGGACGAGTGTTCACATGTTCTGAAAATGTAAATAGATATTTTTCTAGGATTCAACAAAACAAAACTTACAAATTTTAAACAACACAAAAAATGTTCGGGGGAAAATTGTCGGTGGTCGATGACGACACTCAATCAGGGCTTGACAATTTCGAAACCAAACGATGAAGATGACTTTTTTTGACTTACGTCTTTCAAGAACATATTGGGGTACAAATTGAAAATCGAAAATCGAGCACTTCGTGAAAATTGTCCAATTTCGAACGCTTATTGCTCAGTCACGATGGATTGATGATTTTTTTTTCGTCATTCGATTTCGGCACTCTATAACATTTTTTATATTGAATAAATAATATATGTCATGAAACTAACTATCGAACAATTGAAATGTCTATACCCATATCCTAACGGAAATACCCACTTCTGATTGGTCGAAATTGATAACACATGCGGCGGGTCCCTAACCGAGACATCAAAACCAAGCTGCCTGTGGGAAATCAGCATTGCAAATACATGAAAGTAGGGGGAGCTTTTGTTACTACCGAAATGTGTTGCCTAAAAGAGATATCAAAACCAAGGTGCTTGAAGGAAATCGGTATTGGAAATACATAAAAGTAGGGGGAGCTTTTGACGTGGGACTACGTCTAATCAGAATATATTGGGGAGTAAAATGAAAACCTGAACACAGAACATGCAGGAAAAAATGAAAGATTTCGAATGCTTATAACTCGAGCATTTCCTAATAGATCAGAAATATGTTTATATCAATTGATAGGAAATATTTCTACGCATCTATCAAATTCAATAAAATGTTATTTTTCCTGAGATAAGCAATTTAATAACCGTAAAATGTCAAGTGCTATCTAAACGCCCGAACTGCCCCGTTTTCATTGGCCCGATTTATGGTTTCCCCAACACAGCCATCAAAACCAAGATGCCATTGCATTACATACCATTATTTTGAATTCAATTGAATTCGAATATTGCTTCATTTAATCAATAATTTAGTCAATACTAACAAATGATTACCAAGCCAGCAGTAGTCTCACGTCAACCTTGCGGTTACATCATAGATATAACCCACCCATTTCGTTCCTACCGAAATGTATTCCCTAGCAGAGATATCAAAACCAAGGTGCCCGGGGGAAATCGGCGTTGCAAATATATGCAAGTCGGGGGTATTTTTATATTGCAAGTAAAGTGAGTGATACGATTAATTTTAGCAAATAAAATTTAATTTTGGAACTTTAATGTTGGTTGTTTTGTGAGTCTTCATATCGAAGACCGATCGTGTATTGTAAAAAATTTAGCATAAGTGTAAGTGTGTAGTTGTATATGGTAGCAGTTGTGTTAAAATTGACCTGATATATGAAACGATTTTTTCCAATTTTCATAAAAAAACGAGGTGTGTTTCCGCTCGAGAACGGGTCGTTTGATTCAAGCTGTCTGTTTTGTTGTGTTCATTTACACCCAAAGAAAGTTTATACAGCGAGAAAAATTTGAAAAATGGAGAAAAATTAGAAAAAGTGATTTTGTGTATCCCCTACTTATAGTATTATTTGTTGTTAATCCAATTAAAATTCGCATTGGGTTGAATAAACACTCAAAAAGTAAAAATTATAAATGAAAATTACCTTTTCCATTTCAAATGTGATTTCTCTATATTAAAGTAACATGTTTTACTGATGAGAAAAATTGATAGTTCTATTCGGTATTGGTAATTATCTTATATAACATTGGTGAGTTTTTTTTTAGCTCATCCAAACATAACACATGAGGCATCTCGTCTAGGATCACAAACGGCGGTATCTTTTATCTAATTCGCATCATCCAACGACTGTTTACCATCCTTCTGTCATCATCACTCGGTAAACACTGATGGAGTGAACTAACAATACCCAACAACCAAACAAAACGGCCCTTTTCGAAGCCACCAAATCATTATCAAAGAGTTTAACGATGTAATTCTTCAAACATATCCAAAATCAACAGATAGCCTAACGGAATCCTACGTCAACTATGCGATCGTGTTTCGGAGAAAACCCCTCCTGTGACTGTTTTTTCAAACGTAGTCCTACGTTTAAAAAAAAGGGATGAGTTATATCTATGATATAACCGAAGGGACTTTCATGTATTTGCCATGCCGATTTCTCCAACGCTGCTTGGTTTTGAAGTCTGTGTTAGGGAACACATTTCGGGGAGAACAAAAGTCCCCCTCATGTATTTGCAATGCCAATTTCCCCAAGGCTGCTTGGTTTAGATGGCTGTGTTCAGGAAACCGTGAATCGAGCCAATCAAAACGAGGCAGTTAGGGCGTTTAGATAACGCTTAACATTTTACGGTTATTCAATTGTTTATCTAATGGAAAATAACATTTTATTAATTGCGACAGAAGCGTAGAAATATTCCCTATCAATTGATGCAAACATCTTTCCGATCCAGTAAAAAATGTTCGAGTTATAAGCATTCGGAATCTTTCATTTTTTCCTGTACAGGCAAACCTGTTTTTGTGCGGTCACTTTCCGCGTGATTCTTCGTTTGTGCGACTCTTTTTGTGCGATTTTATTATGACATCAGATCTTGAATCACACAAACCAATCGCACAAATAATAATATCGCACCTAAACAGTCACACAAATGAGAAATAGCACAAAAAGCAACCGCACAAAAACAGGTTTTCCTGTATGTTCTGTGTCTAGGTTTTCATTTTACCCCCCATATACTCCGGTTAGACGTAGTTCCACGTCAAAAACCTTCTTTTAGTTTTCGTGTCGAATAAGGCTATTAATATGAATACATAACGGAGTGTCCCAAAAAACAGATTTTACGCTTCAAAAAGTCCCATTATGGGCCGTGACATTTTGGCCTGATAAAAAATAAAAAGCAGGAACAAATCAGGATAGTTCATATTTGGTTCGATTTTTGGGAAAACCAAAGCATCATTTTTATAGGCATACTTGCATTTATTCAATTTTTTGTGTACAGTTTTGTTCTACAATCTTTCGCAATCTTTCAAGCAGCTTAAGCAATTCTATACTCCAAGAACGTGTTTGTTTTCTCGTCGAGAACTATTCTAACTATTTTTTTATGCTGACCAGAAGTAGAAGTTTATGCCATTGATATAATTTTTCAGGGATCCTTTGATCGTTTGTATTTCTTCCCAAAAAATATTGCAGCATCACTACGGTGAAATGTATTAATGGTCAAACACATGTTTTCGTATTTATCTATTTCCCTGCTAATTTTGCCAAAAAACATTCGTATGAGAAATTTTTAAATATCGCAGTCATTTATTGATAAACTCGACCCTAAAATTAAAATCTATATTTACGGGGACTTCAACCAAAATACAATTGATTTCATTGTAGACTAGGAAAACGAATCAATCTTAATCCCGATTGTAGGCGAAAATGATACATTGCAACTTATTTTCGATGAAACAAGCCAACAAGGTCTGGGTCAAATTAATCCTATTCCAAATGAACTAAATAATTTCCTAGACTTGTTGCTTACTAAATGCAATGAAGATTTCCATGCTTCGAAAGCTGAATGTCCTCTTCATAAAAATGAAAAATTCCACACCGCTATAGAATACTCTTTATTTATCGATAGCACAAGTGCACGCCCCGCCGATTGTGATTTTGAGATAAATTTCAATTCCAAAAGGGCGGACTACATAGAGGCGAATGAACTGCAAAGTTGAAAGCCTCTCAAAAACAAACAAAGAAAGAAAGAAAGTAGACTACGAGCAAATTAATTGTAAGCTTAATGATGTAAATTGGTCATTTCTTCTAAAAGATGAAAAAACTTAGACAAAGCTGTTAAATTTTTTAATGATAATCTGTATAGCATAATATGCGAACATGTTCCAACAACAAAGAAAGTACAAATTCCAAAACACAACTATGGTTCACTCATGATATAGATTTTTAAATCTCAAAAACAAAAAACAAAAAGCGCATAAAAAATACAAACCAAGCGAAACTTTGGGTAGTTTAACCATATACAACGATATTTGTAAAAACCTTAATGCGGAAATATCATTACAATATGAAAGCTATATTACAAGGATAGAAAACAATATAAAATCCGATCCTAAGAAATTTTTCAATTTTGCTAGCGATACGATGAAATCTAATAATTTACCATCAAGTATGAAATTAGGGGAATACATTGGTTCAAATGATAGGGATACTAGTTATCATTTAGCCCGTTTTTTCCAAAGTAACTACACAACAAACAACGTGGATGTGGCTCGAGATAACGATTATTTTTCGTTTTTACCCGAGTGTGCGAACTCGGTCTCAATTGATAATATCACCGCTAACGAACTTCTAATCACGCTAGAGGGTCTAGATTCATCTAAAGGTCCCGGGCCAGATGGTATCCCAGATGGAACCTTGGTAAAGTGGCTAGAATCTTACCTCACCAATAGCACACGGTTTGTTCGCTTTAGAGGAAAAATCTCTAGTCTAGTGAATGTCACATCCGGAGTTCCACAAGATCCTAAGTTAGTTTCCCTCCACTTTTCATCCTATCTGTAAATGATGTGTCACTAGTACTAACTAACCCCAACACTCTAATATATGCTGATGATATGAAATTGCACATGGAAGTAACCGAACGTAGTGACCTTGAGATTTTCCTACAAGAAATAGATGTTTTCTTCAAATGGTGCGTGGAAAATCATTTAGATATTAATGTGAAAAAATGTAATACAAGTCGGACTTGATTATCCGGAGACTCGATTATCCGAAATCCGATTGTCCGGAATTCTAGACTCGATTATCCGAAGTATTCTAGTTTTGATTTTCAGAAATTTTGAATAAGTTGTATAATAATTCCATATTGAATAGCTAATAGGGGTATAAAAATGGAAGGGCTTGACTAGTAGAACACAGTTATTTATGAAAAATGCAAATCCAAGATGGCGGCCACTAAAAAATGGCGCATTACATATTTTCTCAGAATCCCATCAATATGGATATCAAATGAAATGATTTGGCTAATAGAATACAGTGTATCATCAAAATATATGAAAAAAATATATGGCGCCATTTTTTAGTGGCCACCATCTTGGATTTTCAAGATCATGGAATACGCAGTTTTATAATGACACCATAGATAAAGATGTGTTCCAAATTTCAGATCAAACGGTCAACAGGAAGGGGGTTAAATTTCTGTTAATGTGATACACCGCTACAGACAAAGTTACGAAGTTACAAAGTCACAAACATACAGACAGGCTAGATAAAACCGTTTAAGTGCAAATAATACTTATATTACGTTTACCGATAGAAAATTCGTTTTTTATGACTCGATTATCCGGAGGATTCGATTATCCGAAGTGAAAAAAATCAATACTCCGGATAATCGAGTCTGACCTGTATTATGTCGTATACTCGAAAACATGAAATTTATGACTTCATATGTACTTTAGGACTTGAAACTGTAGAGAGATGCGTCAAAATTGGAGATTTAGGTATAATTATATATTCGAAACTCACTTTTATCTTACAACACAATGATTAATTAAGCAAATAGTATGCTCGGTTTCATAAAAAAGATTTTGTTACAATTTCAGGGATCCATACACATCATAGAGGCGAATGAACTGCAAAGTTTAAAGCCTCTTAAAAACAAAGAAAGAAGAAGAGTACACATCATTGTATATAAGTTTTGTAAGATCTATTTTAGAATATTGCAGTGTTGCCTGCACTCCAATCGAATAGAATCAGTACAAAAACAATTTTTATTATTTGCCCTGAGAAAGTTAGGCTGGTCAACATCTCCCCTTCCTTCTTATGAAGCTCGTTGTATGTTCATAAATATTGGAACACTTGAGAAACGAAGAGAAAATACCGCAAGTTCATATTTAATTGATTTGGTTTCACACCGGATTAGTTCTGACAACTTACTTGAAGATCTGAATTATTATGCACCATCATGAGCCTTGCGAGCACGGAACTTATTCAAATCAACTTCATTTCGAACTTTATATGCTGCTAGCTGACCCGGAAAACTTCGTCCCGCCCAAAATTTATTTTTCGTTATCACATCCACGTTTTCTTACTTTCATTTTGGTGAAGACGACACGGCACCACTATATGTCAAACTTTTTGACGTGGGACTACGTCTAACCGGAGTATATGGGGGGTAAAATGAAAACCTCAACACAGAACATGCAGAAAAAAAATAAAGATTCCGAATGCTTATAACTCGTACATTTCTTACTGGATCGGAAAGATGTTTGCATCAATTGATAGGGAATATTTCTACGCTTCTATCGCAATTAATAAAATGTTATTTTTCATTAGAGAAACAATTGAATAACTGTAAAATGTTAAGCGTTATCAAAACGCCCTACCTGCCTTGTTTTGATTGGCCCGATTTACGGTTTCCCCAACACAGCCATCTAAACCAAGCAGACTTGGGGAAATCTGCATTGCAAGTACATGAAAGTTGGGGGTATTTTTGTTCCGACTGTAATGTGTTTCCCTAACACAGACTTCAAATCCATGGAGCGTGGGGAAATTGGCATTGCCAATACATGTAAGTAGTGATCCCCGATTTTTGAAATTAATCGTTCATCAGCTAATCGAATACTTTTCAGCAGTTTGTTATTCGATACGATTAATCGCCCCAATTAATCGATTAATTAAATAATCGTTACACTGAGAGAAATAATTAGTTATACTAATATTTCGCTTTTGCTAGAAAGCCATCTGGAAACAAAAAAGTGTTCATTCTGCCTGAAAACTATTCATTATCTTCTACGCTTCCCTAAACTGGTTGAGGAATCTCAATTCGCGGCATTGAGCTTCTTTTACGAGTTTAGGGGAGCGTTAAAGATAATGATTGAATTTTTAGGATAAATCTGCAGCGGCCGTACGTTTTTTTTTCTCTGGGTTTGGACCGATGAATCGATGTAAAATATTTGTTCGCATCGATTATTAGCTGCGCAGTATTCGTTCGATTAATAATCGATTTCTGTAGGAAGTATTCGATTAATAGATTAGTCGAACGATTATCGGGGATCACTACATGTAATTCGAGGGCATTTTTGTTCCGACTAAAATGTGTTTCCCCAATACAGACATCAGAACCAAGGTGCCTGGGGAAATTGGCATTGCAAATTCATGAAAATCGGGGGCATTTTTGTTGCGACTGAATTGTGTTTGCCTAACAAATACTTCAAAACAAAGATGCCATCATACCAAACGTAAAAGGATGACAGTCCTAAATTTACTTGTAATGAAGAACACAATCTATCACATTGCATGAATTGACCTTACATGGCATCATACAAACTTTTCACTCACAAAGCAAAAAAAATTTAAAAAAAAAATAATCAATACAAACATTGCTAAGCTAATTTATGGAATCCCAGATCACCTACGCTCCGATTCTATTCCGCCGATATTTTCGGCAGAATATGGGAAAGTTGGATCTGATAAAATGTTCTTTACTGACGGTTCATTCATAAACGAGTCCACTGGCTTCGGCATCTTCAATGAAAATTCCAGTGCCTCTTTCAAACTCAAAGATCCTTGTTCCGTGTATGTCGCTGAACTGGGTGCGATATATTACGCATTAGGGATCATTGAAACATTGCCCATCGACCACTATTTTATTTTTTCAGACAGTCTCAGCTCAATAGAGGCAATCCGCTCAATGAAGGTTGATAAACGCTCATCTTATTTCCTAACTAGAATAAGACAACTATTGAGTGTTTTGGTCGAAAAATTATTCAAGATTACCTTAGTATGGGTTCCCTCTCATTGCTCGATTCCGGGGAATGAGAAAGCGGACTCGCTAGCTAAGGTGGGCGCTTTAGAAGGCACACTTTTTGAAAGGCAAATTGCTTATAATGAATTTTTCCACATTCCTCGTCAGTATACGCTCGTAAGTTGGCAGCGCATGTGGAGTGGTGATGAGTTCGGTCGTTGGTTACACACGATTATCCCTAAGGTCTCGACGAGGGCATGGTTCAAGGGATTGAATGTAGGTCGTGATTTCATTCGCGTGATATCTCGGCTTATGTCCAATCACTACAACCTAAACGCGTATCTCTATCGCATTGGGCTCGCAGCAAACAATCTTTGTGATTGTGGCGATGGCTACCACGACATCGAGCATGTTGTCTGGTCGTGTATCCGGTTCCATGCTGCTCGCTCTCAGCTCTGTAGAGCACTGAGAGCACAAGGCAGACAATCGGATATCCCCGTCCGGGATATCTTAGGTAGCCGGGATCCTGATCTTCTGCTTCATCTATACCTGTTCCTCAGAAACGCCGATGTCAACGTTTAATGATGTTTCCTTCGTTGTGTCCTCGTTTCATATCCCTCCTATCCGATCGATAAACTTTTACTTAGTCGCGGCAATACATACACACACTCTTTACAGACACACGGGCCAAAGGTTGTGCAGTCCACTGATCATTCAACAAGAGCCAAAGGTTGTACCGCTCATGACAACTCTACATGAGCTGATGATTGCGCCGCCATTCTATCCTGGATTCCTCGAGTCGAGAAAGACGCACCACGCTAGATATGGGGTACAGACTAGGGGGGCGTTGCTGATTAATGGTCAGCTGCATCCCAATAGGAAGTATCCCGTGTCGGGCACACGTACAGAGCATCGAAGACTGCGACATACCAATTATGAGAACACTTGTAATACTAACCTCGAGTCAACCGCGAGTAATCGGTTACATATTACTAACATAGTCTAAGCAAACATTGTCAAAATATTGAACTCCCGGCCCCGTTAGGCTGACGCCATATGAGCCTTAATAAAATATATATTTTGGATAAAAAAAAAAAAAAAAATTGCTAAGCTAAGGTAGTCCCACGTCAACCTTGCGGTTATATCTTAGATATAACCCACCCATTTTTTAACTTGAATGATTTTTCAATGAAAGTATTTTTAAAAATATTTAAGGGGACATGCATATAAACATTTTGAATACTAAATTAAATTTTTGAGTAAGAATTTATAACGGTATATTCAAAGTATTATTTTTCTTAAATAGTTAATTGATTTCTCAATAACATCCAATCAGCCACAGACATCAGTCGTAATAAAAATTGGTCATTCGATAATAAAAGATGTGATTTTAGGTAGCTCCCAGCATATGTAAGAAGTCTCTAAAAAATCGGAGAGGATCGAGATAAAGGCCGACAGATTTGTCGTGGAATTGCTCAATATTAATACGTAGAGCCCCCTACTGTTCTTGCTGGACTTTCCATTCAGTCTGCATTAAGGGAATTTGCACAATATCAGTGTCGGTCCCCGTTCCGGAAGATATTTATTGCATAAAAAGAAAATAGTCAGAAGTTCGATTAGAATGTAGTCACATATCGTGAAACATCCGAAAACAAATCATATTCTTTTTCATTTCCTTATTTTGTAACCGTCAGTCTCAGTGATCAACGAAAAGCTCAATATCAGTCCCAACATTCGTTGAAGCCATACTTTGGCCACAAATAAGGATGGGTACAATATGTTATTAAGACGCAAATTTCGACGGATAATTTTAAATTTAATCAGGCAAAACAATCAAAAATTAATGTTTGTTGGAACAAGATTTGAAGTTAATTCATCGAACATTTGATAAACGATAGTTTTCTCTTTACAACTAACCCCCATTTTGATTTCTCTACTACACCGCTTTGATGTTTCATAAAAACAGTAGCATAAGTATGCACATTAATGCTGACAACTGAATAACAACCGTTCAATGACGTTGTATTTTGATAACAGCATTCCTCTCGTCGAGGATCGCTTGCTCTATCCGCGATAAATATAGTCACAAACGTGGAACGTGGAAAAAAAATCATAAAACGAAACCCGAATTAATTATTCCGAGAGCAATTATAAACAATTTGTAGATTGTTGTAACATTGTGCCCCCACCCGAAAAAAAATACGCTCATCGCGACGCCATCACCCAATCGCGGACCCAGCGCGGAATACAGCGGTCTCGCCACGAAAGCACTATATTTTGGATTAAAATTCATTTAATTTCACTTTCCCCATCGCCTTGGCGATGGAGAGGTGGAGTGGGGGGTGCATTCGGTCGAGCGCTCTTGTTTCAATAATTACAAGGTACGACTCGTTCCATCCGAAGCATCGACCGCGCACACCGTAAATACAGGGTGGGATTGCGGGGGGCGGGAGAGGATTCCAACGCGGGTCATTCCGACATATCCATATGCGCGGCAGGATGGCCCGGGAGGAGAGGCGAAAGAATCATGTTTTCATTGTGCACCGCTGGTGGAAGTCAAGAGCGTGGAATACCTCCGAGCTTCCTCCCTTCCCCTGACGCCAGAATGGTGGTGGCGGTGACTTTTCCCTGCCTCGAAATGCCACGGTTCCACAGGGGTGCCTTTCCCAAACGTTGTTGTTTTTAAATATTTCATTTCATGTGCCAGTGCGACCAGAATTTAAGTTCGTAATTCACCCGCGATGACAGCTGGAAAATTAAATGGTCGAGTTTTTCCACACGGCGCACGAAGGCACCATCACAGCTCTCGGGTGCTAGGGTTTTGTGCCCGTGTGGCTCTCTATCTCTGGCCCCGGTGGATGGTGTGATGGTGTCTCAATTTTCCACTATGCTGGCAGGTCACGAACTCCAGTGGAGTGGTATTATTTCGTGGAAATTCAACTGTAATGAATGTTTCATTAAGCCAAAAAAACCAGGGTCCGAAAGTATGACTTTCTGAGGCCATCAATTATTCAATCGAATGAAAACTAGCGATACGATATTGGTACTGGAATGGTGGACAATAGTTTCCGGAGTCCGGAATAAAGTCGTCACAAGCACCGTTGACGGCACGATAGGCAAATGATATCATCCCCTAGCCGCTAGAAAATCCCATCTGCTTATATCATGTGAAGACTGTGTTCTGTTCTCGTGATGCGAAAGGGGGTTGTCCACCGGGACACGTGTTCAGATTGTGCCGCCGGAAATGCACCGTTTTTTTTGCTCCCTCTGCATTCATCCATTCATTGATTCACCTCGTTTCATAGCCTATGAATCGCATCTGTGCAACGCGAGATATGCACCAATCGATAAAGATGAAGACAATAGCCAACTTCCACCTTGTAAGGTCCGCATTGCATAGCCGCCACTCTTCGTCGGCATTCTTCACCCAACGGACGAAAGGTTCAATGGAACATGGCACGGCTCCTGTTCCTTACATGTTAGCTACCGACCGAACCTAGGAAGAATCGCGACGTAAGAAAAACTTCCCCCTCCGGACTCCTGAGCGGGAGCGGGAGGAAGAAGCAAATCGCTCACACCCAGTTCCGGTGTCGTATCGCTTCGCTTTTTTTTGTTTGTGTCCTATCGCTCCAAGGTGCGCTACCTTTCCACTCCGGGAAAGGCTATATGGTATGTGATCCCATTCAGAGGTGGTTAACTATTATTGCATTACTTGGTATAAATTTTCAAAAGCAATCTCAATCCCCTTTTGCGTCTTTCTGTTTCGGATTTTTTTCCTTTCTTCAATGTGCAGTGAGTGTGTAAAGAAAAGGATCCTGTCGTGAGTTTGGAAAAATTGCTCTATTTATGCACATATTTAGTCGTTAGTTCCTTTCTTTATGCGGGGCGCTACTCGGAATGGAAAATGCTCGCTTTCGGTTACCTCTTTCTTTGAGGAACTCTTTTTTTTCTCGTTTCGCTGCTCGTTATTGCTTGCATTGGGTGAAACAGAATATCCTTCTTCCTGGAAAGATTGGGATTGGTACAGTTCTTTTCTTTTTTTTTGCGTACTACTTTGCTCGTAGGCAATTACAACGTTCATGTTGAAAGTGTTGTCGAATCACCATTTCCATTAAGAGGATTACTTTCGTGTTGAGATCGAGGATAATAGCAACGAAGTCATTTTGCGGAGAATTCGGTTAAGCTTATTGTCTTTCAAGTTTGTGGAATGAAATCAGGTCTAATCGCCGAAGCGTTATGGTGATTTTACATTGAAATTCTGAGCCAATCATGTGGCAGCATTAAGCCTCACTAGCACTTTCTCAAGAACTGTTGTCGGTTAAGTTAACGATTTCGATAGTTTCCCACGAGAATTAGGTTGAAACTAGGTGCAACTATTGCTTGTCTTATCTAGTTTGATAGCCAAAACATTAAGTGATAAATGAATTTGTTTATTGGCATTTTTTTTTTTGTATGTATAGGAACTGGGAATGAGGCGTGCAGATTAAGAAGAACTTGGATATGTCTTGGATTTCTATAAAGGAGGGTCACTCTACGAAAAATGTAACGTTTATTAAGAGTTTTCAAATCCATATTACGCAGAATCGGTTTCACGATATAGGTTATAATACATACCATTAGACGGCAAATTTATCCAGCATTTTTTTTCCTGAGACATCAACAGTGGAAATAATAAAACAAGTGAGAAATGTAACAAATAAATGAAGTATGTTTTGCGAGCGGTTGCGAAAGTAAATAATGTATTATGCATTCTTTCTTTCAACTTCGTTCCCACGAATGTTGTATACAACACAAAATCGAGTGCAATAATTCGTTCTATCAAACAAATTAGCAAGACCTTTTTCGAATGTAAACATGTTGAAGTAATCAGAAGCAAGATTTCATGCATCACTCAAATTTCATGCAAGATTTCGTCAAAGCAACGAGGAAAGTGTCACCCATACAGTGATCGATCTTTAATTGGGCCGGAAAAACAATACAATTATCGAGTTTTACTCGCTAACTGAACTGGAAAAGAGCAAAAGTGATATTTCAAATTGAAGCTGACATCTATGATTGATACATGAATGCTTCGCAGCCCAGTTAACAAACGTCTTGTTAAAGATAAGTCCAGTTGAAGATCGTCCAGTTAGCGAATGACTTCTGTACATGACGGGGGGACGAACATCTTAAGCGAGTGTCTGCAGCTGCAGCAACGCGGGCAATTGTACAGCGAAAAATGATATCAATACTAGGAGGATGGCAGCGATTATCATGCGAGGATTTGTTTAGATCGGTATTACATCGCATCACAAAAATGAAAAGAAATGAAATATCAATAATCTTCATAATAATCATATTCATAATTCTCAATGACTCTATTCCTTCTATGATAGATTGAGCAGTAGAACCAATACATCGTCTGCAAACGAGCATTATTTCACCGAAAACGCTACTGCTCCTGATGCCTTAGAATAAGACTAATAATAAGAATGGAAAGAAATCACAATACCATAGCTATCCTTTAAAAATAAAGCAACTTCATGATTTAATGTGTATTCTACTTCAAAATATCACGAAATCGTAAGTATTTTCAACCTTTTTTTTTTGCTTCTTCCCCATAAACTTTATATTCAATGTAATCAATCATGATATTTTTTTTGTTTACCAATCTACATATACTTCATCTATCAATTCACCTTGTTATGTGTCACACTGATATTCATTAATCATTCTCAGTTAGACAGTTGAACTTCCTGTCAGAAGCTAATTTTCTTTTTATGTTCGTTACAAACCGTTCGACGGTTATGAGTGCATATAACAAATCTGTCGGGTATGAGTACATATAAGAACTAAGAGCCGTTTATCTTAGAAATACTCTAAGATATAGGTAGGAAAACTCTTACGGCTCAAAATTGCTACTGTGTAATATACAACAAAAATTATCGTCAGATAAAAAATGTGCACGAATAAATTCGGCTCCGTTACAGCTGAATTGGGATAAAAAAAAACGAACGCCCCTTTTCAGGGCAACGATTTGGAGTTTCAAAAGATTTCTGAACAAAGAATTACATTTAAAAAAAAACTGCACAGTCCTACGTCAAACTTCCGTCCGTGTCCCTAGGCTTAGACCCTTCTACTTTTTTTAAACTTAAATTCTGTTCTTTGTAGTTCAATGTGGGATCTGAGTCACGTTTAGTTTACGAAATGCGTCTAAAACACTGTTTTCGAACAGATTATATTAGGCTGTCATAAAAGTTCTGCGGTATTTCCGCGAGGTGTCGTTGTAAGCGCGTAGTTCTAGTTGTATTCATTGTATCGAGTCATACTATAGCTTGTTGGAAAGGTATTTTTGCGCGCTATAATATAGTCCTTGACAGTGTTTTGTTTGGTTAAGTCGTTCGTGAGTTATAGAGTCGCAAATATGGAGCAAAATAAAGAGAAAATCCGACATATTTTACAGTACTACTATGACAAAGGCAAAAATGCATCTCAAGCTGCCAATAAAATTTGTGCAGTTTATGAACCCGATACAATTTCCATTTCCACCGCACAACGATGGTTTCAACGTTTTCGTTCTGGTGTAGAGGTCGTCGAAGATGCGCCACGCTCCGAAAGGCCTGTCGTCGAAAATTGCGACAAAATCGCTGAATTAGCCGAGAAAGACCGGCATAGTAGCAGCCGTAGCATCGGCCAAGAGCTGGGGATAAGTCATCAAACCGTTATTAACCATTTGAAGAATCTTGGATTCACAAAGAAGCTCGATGTATGGGTGCCACACACGCAAAAAAACATCTTTGACCGTATCGACGCATGTGAATCGCTGCTGAATCGCAACAAAATCGACCCGTTTCTGAAGCGGATGGTGACTGGCGATGAAAAGTGGGTCACTTACGACAACGTGAAGCGCAAACGGTCGTGGTCGAAGCCCGCTGAAGCGGCTCAGACGGTGGCCAAGCCCTCATTAACGGCCAGGAAGGTTCTGCTGTGTGTTTGGTGGGATTGTCAAGGAATAATCTATTATGAGCTGCTTCCCTATGGCCAAACGTTCAATTCGGACTTGTACTGCCAACAACTGGACCGCTTGAAGGTAGCACTCATGAAGAAGAGGCCATCTTTGATAAACAGAGGCCGCATTGTCTTCCATCAGGACAACGCCAGGCCACACACTTCTTTGGTGACGCGCCAGAAGCTCCGAGAGCTCGAATGGGAGGTTCTTTTGCATCCGCCGTATAGTCCGAACCTTGCACCAAGTGACTACCACCTGTTTTTGTCCATGGCGAACGAGCTAGGTAGTCAGAAGTTAGCCACAAAAGAGGCCTGTGAAAATTGGCTATCCGAGTTTTTTGCCAATAAGGAAGCGAGCTTCTATAACAGGGGTATTATGAAGTTGGCATCTCGTTGGGAACAAGTCATCGAACAAAACGGCGCATATTTGACTTAGAACAGATGATTGTAACTAATTTTATGAACAAATGAAAATTCAAAAAAAATACCGCAGGACAATTTTTGACAGCCTAATATGTATTGTTGTGTGGAACAAACTAGGAATTTCTACAACCAAAGATCACGCCCAGATAACTGATAATTTTACATTTAGTTTCCAATACTGCAATATTTGGTGCTTCATTTATTCTGCTCAATGTTACGTTACGTCTTCCTCCGTGGAAGATACTTTCACACACAAATGCTTTTATACGGATCAGAACAAAGGAAATATCATTCAAAGAAAAAGGATCAAGCATTGGATCATCAAGGGGCTCACGAAGAAACTTATCTATTGGTCGTTCTGAAAATTAACTATAGTAATATTACGATTGCATAGATAAGAACAGGGCTGAGTTCCAATTTTCAGTATTTTTTAGTATTTTTTTTTTAGTTTCAGGGAGTTACAAACATCAAAAAATCACTCAAAATTATCGATATTGTGAGGTGTTCCTCTATTTTTTTTGTCGAGTGTATTAGCTTGTTATAATTGATTGAAATAATTTTCCAATACAAGAGATGATATTGTTGCTAAGATCCGGTCATTTAGATGTGTCTAATTTTTTAAATCTATAGTATATTTCTTAAAAAATGAAAATAGTAATTCATATCATGACTTTCTTCGTATAAAAAACATACTTCCTGAAAGAAATTTGCAATGGGAAGTTATTGATTTAAGACTTTACATAATTAAAGAATTTCGTCGGACATGGTTCTCATACGAAGAACAACATGCATTTTTAACGGCCAATGAGGCGACTTAACCCTTGATTCATACTATTTTCAAAACTATTATTTGAGCGTGAAACCAAATAGGATTTTGATGGAATAATTTCTTCGACTTTGTCGTTTTTCTTCGCCAATTCTATCATGACACGACTCAGATCTACGTGAAGTTTTTACGAAGATAAGTTAAGGCAGTATTCTAGTCTAGAAATTTGAAAAAAATAAAAAGAACTTCCTTCGTATTTCTATAGTTTAGGTATTCAAGAATATACTCTAGAAAGGATTTATCGAAATTTTATTGTTTACTATTATTTACCGAGTCAGAGCCATTTTAGTGATGTGTTATCTAACCTGGTACGGCAATAACAATTAACTTCAAACGCATTTTTCTCGAAACTAGTTTTTTAAAACTGGCGTACACGATATCTCAAGATCTACTGAACCGATTCATGTCGAGTTTATATGAATACAATCTGCATGCATCTCTCTATCGCAACCTCTTAAAAACGATTGTAGTGCCCCTCTATAGATAATTCAAAAGTTAATCTTTCTAACCAGACTCTAGAGATCCAATAAAGAATTATGAAATAAGAATATCAGAATTTTCCATACAAATGGAAAATTCCATAAAACATAAGATAGGTAGGGTTAGAGAGATAAATAAAGAGATAGTAGGTAATAGAAAAGGTAAACTTCGCCTGTGGAATTCAGTCGGTAGAAATTAAGATAGACAGTGTTTCGTTAAAAGAAATTGAGGAATATAAAGGACAGTCTGAATTCACAGCTTGAAGTAAAAAGTAGTTTTATGTGCCTTAGACAGCCTGGGCGCTTCATGATATTTTTTAAATTTTACTAGTTTTCAAAAATCGGGAAACGTAAGAAAAAACGTTTTGAACCGCATTTTGTTTCTCAAACGACCACCATTTTGTCAAAAAATATGTGTTTGACTTGTCCGAGTTTCATGCGATAGCAGCATCTTTACTGATTCAGAATCTGTCCGATTTTTTTGTTTCAGATTACCAGGAGGGCTGCAATCGTGTACGCCATGGCACAACTTTTTTTTAACTTCCTCACTACATAAACTTTAACTATTCTAGTTATGAATAATTTTCTCCGTTTTATTGTTTAAAGACAGATGAACAAATAATGGTATAATGGATAGTAAAAATATTCTTTGTTCTATTTTTACGAAGCTTGAAAAAAGTCCGAAATTCGTGTTTCTACACTAGAATACCCCCTCACGATCATTCTTCGCTATTGACGAATTTCATGCCAACTCATCTTGAACATAATTTTGTTTACTTCCAAAATGTTATTTAAATCCACTAATTTAGATGTTTCACAACTATATTCTGTACTAAATTTCCACATCTTTCAAATGGAAACACCAGAATCGCCCTACGTAGCGTACTTTTTGAAGTAGATCCAGTTTACGACAATCGGAGAAAACGAAACCGAAACGAAAAAGAATCTCAATAACTCTGTCATTGTTGATATACGAACAATAGGGTGGCAGCGAAAATGGTCATGTAAAATTTCAAAAACCGACCATCCACATTTTGTTTATCGGCCCAAAAAAATAATCTGTGAAAGTTTCAGCTAGATCGGACATGATTTAGGGGTGCCTAAAAGCACCCAGAGTTTTGATTTTTGAAGTCCCAGAAGGTCGATTTTCGGCCAAATTTTTTTTTGAAGTGACACCAGTTCTCGACGTTTCGTGCCTTTTCAAGTCATTTGGTATCGAAAAAAAATTTCGATTTTCCAAATTTCTTTTACTCCCCCCTTGGAAGATTTTCGAGGATCAAAAAATCAAAACTTTGAGCGCTTTGAGGCACCCCTAAATCATGTCTGATCGAGCTGAAACTTTGTACAGATCATTTTTTGGACCAATAAACAAAATGTACATAGTCGGTTTTCGAAATTCGTTGATTAAATTTTTCCCATACATCTAATGTAACTAATGTAACCCTAATGTAAAACAATTAATTTTTTTTTGGACTCGATTACAAACAGGATTCAATTACTTCAATATGAAGAAAAAAAGCTGCGGAAAGTCGTCACATTTTGGTGGTAGTTTATGGTGACCATGCTCCAACTGAGCGAACGTGTCAGACGTGGTTTGCACGGTTTAAAAGTGGTAATTTTGACTTGGAAGACGAAGAATGTTCCGGACCGCCGAAAAAGTTCGAAGATGAAGAGTTGGAGACTTTACTCGATCAAGATCCGTCACAAACGCAACAAAAACTTGCAAATACATTTGGAGTAGCTCAGCAAACCATATCCGATCGTTTCAAAGCAATAATCTGAATGATCCGAAAGATAGGACATTGGATGTCGTATGAATTGAAGCCACGAGATGTCGAAAGCCGTTTTTTTACGTGCGAACAACTGATCCAACGGCATAAAATAAAGGGTTTTTTGCATCGAATCGTTACTGGGGATGAAAATTGGGTCCATTATGATAATCCTAGACGTCGGGTAACGTATGAATACCCCGGCCATGCATCAACCTCGACGGTCGCGCGGAATATTCACGGTCAAAACGGCTCTACCGACGACAATTTATGCGTTTGAGTCGTGCACTGAAGGAAAAACGGTCACAACACGAGCAAAGACACGATAAAATCATTTTGCAGTACGGCAATGCTCGGCCGCATGTAGCGAAACCGGTCAAAACATACTTGGAAACGCTGAAATGGGAGGTCCTATCCCATCCGCCGCATTCTCCACACATTGCTCCGTCCGATTACTACCTTTTTCGATCGATGCAACATGACCGCAAATTGGATCAATTCGTTGCTAGCCAACAAACCTGCCGATTATTTCCGCAAAGGGACCCGTCAATTGCAAAAAATCCTCAGCTTTCAAGGAAAAATATATAAAAAATATTCAATAAAAGGCTCATCTAAAACGGTTCAGTGATTCTAAAGTTGTGAATTTTTTTAAAAAGTCAATTTTGGGAAAAAATTGAAAAACTAAAAAAATATGGGTCTAATATTTTGCAAAAAAGAACAAAACTACCACTTTTCATGGAAATCTGAGAACCACTATATCGGTTTGGCATAGAATGACTGAAAAGCCATTCGTGGAGCGCTATTTATGTTCCTAGGAGTACTTCGTACCATTAAGGTGAAGGTGGAAGCTAGCCATTGTAGTAGTATAGGTGAAACCACGTGTAAAAATGGGGTAATAGTTTTTGTGAGAGAAGAGCAAAGCACATGTAAATAGATCAATTCACTTATCAGACTGTGTGGCGCTTCATTGACACGAGTCTTTGAATACATTTGAAAAAAAAAATAACAATTCAATACTGAAGTTAAATGTATGAACGATATGTTCCGATGAACCATGCCAATTGCAAACATAAATATATAGAAGGGGTATTTTTGCATATGAAGTAAAATTCTGATCATACGCGAGCGTAAGATGAGCAAATTTATAACACATGCGAATTGGGGCTCTTTTGATATTAACAAGTTCTACCGCATAGTAACTCGATGCTGATAATTCCTCAATATTTTCCTTCGTTGGTCGTATCGTTTTCACATATTCACGTTGGAGAACCTTAACCCTTCTCTTCGTTGGCTGAGACATTTTGATTGAATGTAATACTTTTCCGTTTATTGTTTTTGAAAGCATAGGCAGCCGTGGCAGTGTTCCGAGCTCTGCAATACAATTTTCTTACCAAATATTAAAGTTGCTAAAACTTACATTATAGACCCATTAAACGTAAAAATAATGATTGTATTGATATCAACACTATTTTATTCTATTGATTTTCATGACATGGGACGCTATGACTCAGGAATAACATTTTACTGAGTGGTTTTGATAGCTGTTTCGATGATGTTGTCTGGCATCAGTGTCGAAAAAATAACGATGGTTTCACCAATACAAACAAAACCATTGCCGAAGATTGAAAAATGAAAATTTAGCTTTCAGAGCACTTGCTCGAGTTTTCCGACGTTTTTCACTATACAGTGCGACAGCAGATGAAAATTTAATATCTTGTGAGTAATCGATTAGATTTTGGTTGATATTACTTCATGGGAAGTGTGCGAAAACGATCATTTTCTTCACATAGTTTCGCGCAATATTGATTTTCGGGCGAGGGGTGAGGGACGGAGATGAAAGAAATGAGCGCCATTGTGGCAGCCATTTGTTGCTAGCTTCCACCTTCACCTTAAGTTTTCCTTCTATATATATATTTTTTTTTGTTAAAGTTTATCCCACCTTATGCTTCCGTGGCCGAGTGGTTAACGTCAAACCTAACATGCCGGGTGTTCGGGTTCGATTCCCGTTCTGGTCGGGGGAATTTTTCGTCAAAGAAATTTCCTCTGTCTTGCACTGTGGTAACGCGTATTTTAGAACTTGCCACTCAGAATGCATTCAAGGCGTGTTATTTGGCGTAGAAATCTCAACTAAGTACTAACGATAATTACGAATATAACACCACGTTGAGACGGCGAAGTTCATCTAGGAACGTTAGCGCCAGTGCCATGTAACAGATGCTCGAATATACATTCATAAATAGAAAAAATAAAACTATTTTAAAAAATCAGTATAGTTTTTTGTCTAATCTTCTGGTAATAAAAAATATTGATTGAACACAACTTGAAAGTAAGCAAGAGTAGTGTAAATTCTGAGAAAAATTTATATTGAAAAATTAAACTTATCTGAACTTTTATTTGTCCTAAGATTGAAATTCCGAGGCTGTCTAAAATCTAGTGGATACAAAATACAAATTACAGGTATAAAATTCCTTGCTTCAAACATAACTTGTTCTTTCCTGTTTATTTCTTTAATTCAAATTTTGAGACCGAAAAATAGGTAAATATTAAAATTAAAAGAAAGAGAGAGAAATAATAAAAATGAAAACTATAAAAAAATAGAATACTTACAATGTTATGCATCTTAAATAGAACGCAATTTAGCCAATATCGGTTCTATCTTTTAGTTAGCTAATACAGAATTCACCAATTGTGCATTCCCAATCGCCGTTTAATGAAACACAAAAATCAAATCGGGCCAAAGTATTTTAAGACGCAAAAAACGAAGATAACCAAAGAAATCGATGAAATATTTTTTAACTTAGGCAGTAAATGCCATCCTTAGTAAACCACTACTCAAGGTTCGTTCCATCACGAGATCCAGCTCTCGCAAACAAAATGCCGCCGGCGAACTGAGAACGGGTACATTACTAGGGCGCGAAAGAGCCGATCGTTTGTCGCCCTCCGATTTTATGTTATCCTATTACTGGAGAATATATCTGTTTAAAATAGATGTGATGAAAGGAAACCATGTATTTCGAAATAATGGCAAATAAAACACAAACCATTTGACATAAATTATATGTTTAAAAATGCATTGATTGTTAAACATATATTTTTGTGACACAAGCAAAAGTTTTCGATCTATCAATTCAATTTATCAAATTTAGTGTGCTAAACATCACATTTCAGGAAACGTACTCCATATTTTCATTGTACGCAACTTGTTTCATCTTGTCCAAAGCAGCTTTTTGTCGCCAAATCGGAACCGTAAACAAAACATCGTAACATCTATGATTTTTTTGACATTCTCACTGATTCGGATGAAAAGTTCTCCGACTGGGGACCTATCCCATATAGTGTTTGTGTCATTTTAAATTTTCACTGTTTTCCTTTCATGAAACAACCTTGAATTGCAAGCTATTTTATTAGCATAGCGTGTTGCTTCTTTACTACTAACATTGGCACCACAACTAGGTCGAACAAACTTGAATAAAGCTGTAGCGGAGTGCGCATCCATAAATTGTATTGTTTGTGTTTATTGTTTATTGTTTTACAATTCATCCATCGGACTTCAAGGTCTACATGAATACTACACTTAAAGTACATTTAAAATTCGATCACGGAAAACTTTACAGCTCACATTGAAATCAAACAAATAATAAAAAGAATTAAAAAGAACACACATAGATGAAACTGGTTCGTGCTGAGCATAATCTGTTCGGTGTGGTGGAAGTCGAAGGAAACTCCGCTGTCTGAGTGGTCGTGGTACAACGTTAATATTGATTCGAGCGAGAATCCATGGGGCATCGATCTCGCCAAGAAGAAGTTTTCCGACGAATGTGGCTTTAATTATGTTCCGTCTCTTCTCCAGTGTATCCATTCCCAGCAGACGGCATCGGCTTTCATACGATGGGAGCTCATTTGGGTTTTGCCAAGGCAGAAATCTCAATGCGTACCTCAGAAACTTCGATTCTATTCTCCCAATCCTTTCGATCCATACCGTGCGAAAGGGACTCCATACTACAACCGCTGTTTCCAATGTGGACCGGACTAAACTGAAATACAGAGATCTTAAGCAGTATGGGTCACGGAATTCGGCGGATATCCGGAAGATGAACCCTAAGTTTCGGTTGGCTTTGTTGATGACATAGTCATAATGTTCACGGAAGTTCAGCTCTGAGTCCAGCATTACACCGAGGTTCTTCACAACGCGTGTCCTTTCCAATGGTTCATTCCCCATGCGGTAGGTCCAGATAATAGGGGTTTTCTTCCTAGTGAATGAGATGACTATGCACTTCTTCACGCTTATGATCAGATAGTTTCGCCTGCACCAACTCGCAAAAATTTCTATGATCGTTTGCAACATCCTGCAGTCATCGACAGACTTCACGTGCCAATATATTTTGAAGTCATCGGCATATATGATTCGACATCCCTGGGGCACGGCATAGCAGACATCATTGAAGAACAAGGAGAACAATAATGGTCCAAGATTGCTACCTTGTGGGACACCGGAGGGGTTAGTAAACGGTTCAGATTCGGTAGTCCCTAACTTAACGTTAAGCTGACGGTTTGTCAAGTATGATTCCATCCATTTTACGAGATTCGTCGCCACTCCCAGGCGGTCTAGCTTGGACAGAAGAATTTTGTGGTTCACTCTGTCAAACGCAGATTTTAGATCCGTGTACACCACATGATTGCATTTCATTTAAATTTCAGTGTTCAAATGACATTAGACTCAAGTAGAACCACCATCCACCATTTTTAAATATTTGTCATACTATAGCGAGCTGGTACTGCTTAAGATTGGAAAGTATTCCGTATTTGTAAACCACTAGCAGACCCGGCAAACTTCGTTCCGCCCAAATTTTTTTTTTTGTTATCAATACCTTCAAACATTCACGTTTTTACTAAGCGCAAGATCATGAGTCCAATCGCAGAACTTTTCATTGATTGATCCTTTAATCGTCCCCGTTGAATTTACCTTTTACTATAAAAAGGTAAATTAAATTATTTTAAGACACAATTCTCGTTCAAGATTTTTTAACCACTTGCAAATAACATATTTCTCCGCTACATGGAATAAATGTTCGATACAGAAAATATGATAGAATAAAGACAGACCCCTCCCCTCTTCTCCCCTTAGAAAGGGGGGGAGGAGTGAGATTCCCGAGTAATGTAGAAATTTGTGTTCCATGGCAGCCAACCACCCATCCTCTAAGAGAGGGGGGAGGAGTATCTAATCGCCATAGAATCATTTATTGCACCCTTAAACCCCCACATGCCAAATTTGGTTTCGTTTGCTTGATTAATTCTTGAGTAATGCAGAAATTTGTGTTTTATTTGTATGGCAGCCTCCCCCCTAAGAGAGGGGGGAGAGTATCTAACCACCATACAATTATTTATTGCACCCTAAAACCACCACATGACAAAATTCGTTTCATTTGCTCGATTAATTCTCGAGTAATGTGGAAAATTGTGTTTTTTCTTTTAATGAAATATGTACTATTTTCATTTTTTATAATAAAAACCGTTTGATATCTTGAACAACAATTGGTTAAGCTATAATATTCTTCGAAGAACGGAGATTTTATGTGGACGCAGTAAGCGGGCATATTTCTCAGGGTGTTTATTCTAACCGTTTTTCCCCTAATTGCTTAAATAATTCATCTGCAAGTCTTTGGTTATTTTCTAGAATGTATTAACAAGTTAAGCCCCGACTGAACGAGGGACCGACAATACATTTTCTGTCTGGAAAAATAAAGCCCAAGAAACGACCGCATTATTAACGTAGGATTACGAAATTATAACCGGTGAAAAACAAACATAGAAATTCAAGAATGCAACTCTTTTGTACAAATGTTGGACAGTACTGATACGGGCCGATGAATGAATAGCTTCACTAAGAGGCGCAAATGTTTCGCGAAGCAATGCAAATTTTCAAATTAAATCAGAATTAACATGTACTATTCAGTGTTCGCTGTCTAGAGCCTGATCTAAGTAGATTTTAAGTATTACTTAGCAAAGCTACATTTCCAATCCATACAAAAACAATGTTCCATAGAACACTCAGAACGGCAGCAGAAAATTCAAACTGAATCGAGAATGGTGTTGGGTGCCGGTTATTCAGTTATTCACCGAAAAACGCAGGTCTCAAAAAATATATTTTCTACATCGGCCTTGAAATGCACTTTTTGCACTTTGACGCCACTTTTTTAATCCGGGAACAGCGCTGGCATTCATGAAAATTAACTGACCGATCGAAAAAGGCGACAATAAATCATTCACGATTTATCAATTATCCTGCTAACGATCAGATGGTAGCGGCTTCCGAACGTTTAGTTTAGTTTTCCTAATTGGCCTTTTTAAATGCTAGAGGTGAATGAATGAAAGTATGAAAGTCTGAGAAAGCCTACATAATCATAAAAATGAGTGGGTTATATCTATGATATAACCGCAAGGTTGACGTGGGACTACCTTAGCTTAGCAATCATTTGTTCGTATTGATTAATTTTTTTATTGAATGAAACAATTTCCGAATTCAATTCAATATAATATATTTGCTTTATGAGTAAAAAGATTGAATAAATGCCATGTAACGTCAAATCATGCATTGTGATAGATTATGTTCTTCGTTTCAAGTACAGGGTTTTCCATTTCGGGCACCCTGTACTTGAAACGAAGTTCAGATTCGGTAGTCCCTAACTTAACGTTAAGCTGACGGTTTGTCAAGTATGATTCCATCCATTTTACGAGATTCGTCGCCACTCCCAGGCGGTCTAGCTTGGACAGAAGGATTTTGTGGTTGGGCTTGTCAAACACATCATTGTGGCGAATTTTGCATTTGGACTTGCACCTACATCCATACAAAGTCCAACTGGTACAAAAATTAGAGCGTGGTGAAGAAAATCCACACGTGATTGTTGAGAGGCCATTGCATCCGCCAAAAGTCACTGTTTGGTGCGCATTATGGTCTGGTGGAGTCATCGGGCCGTATTTCTTTGAAAATGAGGGCGGCGAGACGGTAACTGTGAATGGTGAGCGCTATGGCCGCATGTTAACCGATTTTTTTGCCACAAATTGAAGATATGGATACGGATGACATGTGGTTTCAGCAGGACGGCGCCACGTGCCACACAACACGACCGAACATGGCCATATTGCGAACGAAATTTGAGGGACGCATAATTTCGCGTTTTGGTGATGCCAATTGGCCGTCCAGATCATGCGATTTGAACCCGCTAGACTTTTTTTTGTGGGGTTATGCGAAAGACCGTGTCTATGCCAACTCTCCGCAAACTCTGAACATTCGAAAGACAACATTCGTGAAGTTATGACCGAGATACCGCCCCATATGTGCCGAAAAGTCATCGAAAATTACCTGTTCCGGATCAAGGTGTGCGAGGAAGCCCTAGCTGGACATTTGAATGATGTTGTATTTCACACATAATGGCATAAACCAAACTTTAATTTGAAATAAAAGTTTCATCGAAATTCGAATTCTAAGTGTGTTTTATTTCAATTTACTTTCGGAATTTAAAGTTGGAAAACCCTGTATATATAATGACAGTCCTTTTACGTTTGGCATGATGCCTAGGACGGATGCAGAAGTACCCCCGGCTTGCATGAATCAACAACTTCAACTTCTACTTTTTATGCTATAGAGGCTTAAACTTGAAAGTTCATTCGCCTCTAGTGTCTGCGGGATTTTCCCAGGTTCCTAAGCTCAGATGACCGTGTTAAGGAAACATATTATTGTCTGCACAAAGGCAAGTGAGTACAAAAGTATTCGCAGTTTGCATTTATTTGCTAAGCCGATTTTCCCAGACATCTTGGTTTTGAAGTCTGTGTTGGGTAAACACATTTCAGTCGGAGCAAAAATGCTCCCGGCTTGCGTGTGTTTGCAATGCCAATTTCCCCAGACACCTTGGTTCTGAAATCTGTGTTGAGGAAGCACATTTCAGTCGAAACAAAATTCTCCCGACTTGCATGAATTTGCAATGCTGATTTCTCCAACGCTGCTTGGCTTTGATGACTGTGTTGGGGAAACCGTAAATCGGGCCAATTAAAACGTGGCAATTAAGTCGTTTAGATAGCGCTCAACATTTTACAGTTATTCAATTGTTTATCTAATGAAAAATAACATTTCATTGATTGCGATAGATGGGTAAAAATATTCCCTATCAATTGATGCAAACATCTTTCCGATCCAGTAAGAAATGTTCGAGTTATAAGCATTCGGAATCGTTCATTTTTTACTGCATGTTCTGTGTTTAGGTTTTCATTTTACCACCCATATACTCCGGTTAGACGAAGTCCCACGTCAAAACATCATCATTATTCTACCAGTAATAAATTGTACAAATCTATTCGTTGTTGTTTACTTCGGATAATTTTTAGAATGCATCAAAAGTTTTGAAATAAATCTTTGGTCATAAGTGACTCTGAAAAGATCCGATGGGTTTGCGTGGTTTTGTAGAAGCAGTCTTAGATGGGTGATTCAAGATTCATTCTTGATTACATATTTGTTCTCCCAACACCGTTATTTTTTTTTACTACGCATAAGTTCATATACAGAAGACCTGGTTTAGAAGGCTTTTCATCAACACGAATGAACAGTTAGTAGTATAACTGAGTACTTCAGAATCATTTACTGCTGCTTTTGCACCAAAACTACCGTGATAATTGGGTAATTTGGCATCAATTTATAGGACCGGTCGCCCATGG
Source organism: Toxorhynchites rutilus septentrionalis (assembly GCF_029784135.1). Taxonomy (NCBI): domain Eukaryota; kingdom Metazoa; phylum Arthropoda; class Insecta; order Diptera; family Culicidae; genus Toxorhynchites; species Toxorhynchites rutilus. The sequence continues at coordinate 138,739,968 of NC_073744.1, read as the reverse complement.
CATTGTTTAATGAATAAGGTCTTTCAATCCTAGATTGGTCAGCTTGTTTATCAGATCAAAACCCAATCGAGAACTTATGAGGAGTGATTGTACGAAGAATAGATGCAGCGAACAAGCTGTTTGGGAGTTTTGAAGAGCTCAAACAAGCAGTATCCTCTGTGAGGAACGAGATACATAGTACAACATTCCACAACTAGGTCGAAGTCACCCCGAATAAAAATTTATTGTAATTCATGCGAAATTGAAATTAGCTTTGCGAGAGTTCTTCCATCTGGTTCTATAGTTATGAACCACTGACTTTTTTGTTTTTCGAATGATTGACACCTAAACAAAACAATAAAGTTCAAATGGCCAGTCTTATAAACAAAAAATTGCTATTGTATTCTACACTATATACCTCATTCCAACCGAGCTCCTACATATCTCAAACTCAAAAAAAAATGAGTGGTTCTATTGTTATGGCACGCAGTGTATACATGAAATCAGATTAGAGCCCCCGCAGACTGCAAAATTTTGTCGACCGATAGTTTGGTCGACTGACTTAATCAGGACGGAGAGATATGCATTTCGCACATTGCACCAATTCAGTTGGATCGATTTTTGCACTAACAGGCTAACCCGACCAAACTATCAGCCGACAAAAAATCTGCAGTCTGTTGTAATATAACGCATTCGAAGAAATTTCCACAGTTTAGTAATAAGAGAAGTATGGTAATTTTTGTAGTGATTTTTGACGTTTTGAAGTTACAAAACCCCTATATTTGCAATTTTGCAATTTTGGTACATTCGATATTAGCCTATTCGGTGTTTCCACAAGTTACGATGCATGAGATTTCCAAAAAACACAATATGGCTCAGATCGATAAACTTCGCCCTGCAGATTGACGTCAAATCTCTTGATTTTATTTTCTGCGTTTCAAAGCATTTCAAAGATGTGCATTGAGTACTGTTGACATATATGATATGATGGCTCATAACAGATTTCAACACAAAAAAATTTATTAACGCACTACTATTAATGGTGAAAATTTCAGCATGAATTTGAGCATGGGTATTTATTGAAGTTGTTCGCTAGGTAGGATTTTTTCACACGTCACTGATTATGTAATCGGAGCTGAACAATAAATGATTTAATCTTCCAGAGATCCCAAAAAATATTTTAATGTTGGTTGCTTGAAATGATTGTATTATGAGAAATTAAAACACAAAAAAAATTGTTTCCTACATAACAACGCTATTCACTTCTTACAAAACCTTCGGCTTGGAAATTTATTAAGCTCCAAACATTGGAACTTTTTCAAGCGGGTAATCCGTAAATTTCCTTTAAAAAGAGCAAGAACATATTGCAGTTTTCGAAAAAGGACAATTTGAGTTAATTATTCTGGTCAAAAGAGAGAGCGCGTGCAATGTTTTTTGCTCATCCAATATATTCTAGTGTAAAATTCAACAATTGATGCTTGAAAAATTATCGAAAGTTTTTCATTTGGCGTCATTTGGCGTCACGTCCCACTGTCGGTTCATGTGAGTTTTGGCAAAACTCAGACGTCTTCCGATGTGAGATGGTGTGAGATGAGAAGCTTTAACCTTTTAAACCCTCCTTATGTGAGGATTTTGACCCTAAACTTGACGAATTGTCACCCGAGTAACATTTAAAATGAAATATTGCTGTATTTGCATAAGCGATTTTGAGGTATTCGAAGCTATTCTAACTATTTTCCGCTTATTCCGGTCAGAGAGCTTCGATTTATGTGGAGCTCTCTCCTTCTTACCGTAGTTTTGCCAAAATTCGTCAAATAATTGAGCACTACTTAATGGGATCGTCCAATCCGACGAGAAATTTCTCTGATACCAATATTTTCTTGGTGAAATGCATCGATTTGTCTTTCTTTTCTCTCCGTGAGCCCTTTTCCCTTTGGAATTTTGCAGATTTATTGATCGAAGCAACTAAAACAAAGGAAAAATGTAACCGGTCTTATAGAAACTTGACACTTGAAAAATACAAAACCTTTGGTTTACTCTCAGCGCTTGCACACATGTAAAAATCATGCTGTGTATGGTAGTCACCAATACCAATACACTAGAATATAACTTGAAGCATTGTTTGTTTACAATGGCACAAAGCAGCCAGATCATCTCCTGACAGAGTGTATATGATAGTTTTGATACAGAATGAAAATAAATCCTGTTCGTTTGGCCACGTCAATATTATTTTGATTTGATTACTAATCTTACTACTTTCATTATCAGTTTGAAGTTTAAAATGCAAAAATTAAGTAATTACAACTTTAAAAAATATTGATTTTCTACGTTTATCGCGATGCCATTAATATAGAATAGTAACTATATGTGCAACGTTTCAATTTCTTATATTCATCCATTAGAAAAAAAAACTAAGGACAGTAGGACACTTTCATGAAAGACATGTTTGGTCCCTACAAAGAATTTGATTCAAATGTAGATATAGCTTTTAGCACAAAATTAATTAGTAATTTTCTAACGATGTATGAAACCTGCACTACGTCAGTTATGAGTTCAAACTGTGTTTATTCGAAATCGTTTTTTTTAATTACACAAAATGTTTTCGAACAAAAAAGATTTGTTTGCATATTAAGGCAAAGCCCACACTATCGATCTCAACATTATTGAGTATTTATGGCACTAATTGAACATATAAGAAACCTCACAAGTCGAAGAAGTCGCCCTCTAGGGGTATTCTACTCAGTGATTTCATTATCAAACTTATTAGATTTACTTTACAAGCGCCTAAGCACAAATGGTTTCCTAACGCCAAGTAATTTGGATATAAATCAGTCATTCAAAATCATTGTACTGAATACAACAGAACGTTCTCCGAAATTAAGTACATGAAACTTGTGTGAAAACCAATTGAAAACAACGTACAATTTATTTTTTTCTGATGATAAATGATACCCCATCTTCATGCTCCTAATCAAAAATTTCAAACCTCGACCTCGATTGAATTACGAAAGATAGTATTTATTTATCATTGTGAAACAACACATAAATGACTCAATAACACAGTTGAGTCTTACAAAAATGACCGTATTAATAGAAAAAAAACGAAGTACAGTACAGTAATGCTTTTGAATTCGGACGCTTCTTAACCCGGACACTTTTTCATTACATTCAATATCATACCAAAATCATAACAATTTTTTCATGTTGTATTGATGTGACTGATAGTTACTATTGCATCAATTTTGTGTAGTGTCAAACATTGACAAAATATAGCAAAAATCAAAACAAATATTTGTGTTTCTTAAACCCATGTTCGGAATACAAAGCACATTCAGAAGATGATGTTAAATCCGGACGGCGGATCAACGTAAACAATTAAATTTCTTATTGGAGGAGTTGCATAAAAATGCCCGGAATTCAAAACATGAATAAAAAATTGCGTCCGGATTTAAAATCACGGCACAATGAAGAAATTGAACTGACATGAAAGCCTTCTTATTCTATGGAAACGGTAATTTTGCATGCTATGATATGTCAAAGTTTTTGAGTAATTGATGTTATCATCGTAAGCGCTTAAGTGTCTGGATTTCGATGCATTACGATAAATCAAATAATTTGTAAACATGTTTTGATTCGGTTTACTGCGGATTTTTCGCGGAAACAACAGTTTAAATAGCAACAATGGCGTCAAGGGTAAACACACAATTCGCTGTACCGCCTGCTTTGATCTATGAATTTCAAACAAATAATGTTGTGCTACAAAATTCAGCTACAATATTCAAGTTCGCTGAATTGCTAAAACTATTGCTACTTTAAATTCCGCAAAAGTCACCATCCCACAAGGATAGTGCCACAAATTTCTCGCACACACAAAATATACAGCACAGTAACTGGAATAAATCAGCAAAAATTTTTCTCCAATTGTCCGGATTTGACTTGAATTTTCCACCGAAATAATTCCTTCCCAAGTGCGCAGCTATGAATTTGAAGCACAAAGAAATGTACACAGTTTTCCTAATTTTTTTCTGCAAATAAAAAAACAGAACTATTGACTGACATTCAAAGAAACACGCAGCGAGCGAACAAAAAGAGGTTAGGTAACCTCCCCCTCGCTTCAGAGTTCCGCACAGGCCGCGACAAGCCACAGCACGAGAGATCGGGAAAGAGGGCGTGATCGAGAGTGGAGAATACTGTGGACCCGGCCGTGTGGGCACGCGCCCGCTCTCCACACCATGTGATGATGCCCCGTGCGCTTCCCCCTTCCAGTCCAGTGTGGGAGAAAGTGGGCGTTCCCAGTGGGTGCGCACACGAACACAAACGAAAAAAAAAGAACCATACAGAGCGATTGTGCGCTATTGTGTTCGTGTCCAATCGCCGCTAGAAACTGGTTGGGTGCTGATGCGCCGCACACTGTGCGCGCGCACACACACGCATACCTATCGCACCACCAGGTGATATCGAGGAGCCCCGATCCATCGCTTCGTAACCGGTTTCGGGTGCTCTTCGCTCGACTCGGCTCGCTTGTGTGCGTGCGGCGGTGTTGTCTCTCGTCGCCGCACGATACGATCGAGGGGTTACTCTCGTGCGCGCTATCTCTTTTACCCTCAGTCGCACTCTCGAACTCGTTTCGCTTCGGCTGCTGTATGAGTAATTTATCATCAAACAAGTTTTTCCATATTATTCAAAAAACTATTCAAGTTAGTTGAAAGAATAATCTTGAATGGTGAACTGTACACGTACAAATTGCAATTTATCAATGGGAAAAAGGCTGCTGCTCGCTGCTTACCGTTGGGTGCTGGTTTTAGTAGAGCTGAAACCCCTTTTTCGCTGAATGCCGCTTGCTTTTGCCTCTGACTAGTGTCTCCCGTATCGGAAACAGTGGTGTTCCAACGCGTCAAACTGCGAGTGCGAGTGTTTTGTGTGCTCCGCGTGTGCTGCTGCTGCTGCAAACCCCTGCCCGTGTTTTGGGCAAGAAAACTAATAAATTCTAATCTGTCATCCGGAGAGGAGTCGGACCCCGAAACGGAGCAGAAAAAAAACCCAACGAATAAAAACAAACGCAAATACTCGCCGACTGTGTGTACGATATAGTCGTGTGTGACATTTCCGGTTTATCGCCGTGCGCGCGCCATCTTGGATCCTTCCGGAAGATAAATCGATTGACATTTGTTGGCTATCATCGTCGTTGCTTGCTCGTCGATCGGTGACATTCGTGTTACGATTCAACCTTCGATCGCGCGCCGAGCGAATCGTTCATCGATCGATTGATTGATTGATTGATCAAGTTGATAGCGCAGTGTTTGTGATCACACCTACAGGGTGGTGCGTGTGTCTCTTGTTTATAGATTGGATATTGTTCAGTGGAGAAAAGAAAAAAAATTACCAAGCGAAAACGCCAAAACAGTAAGATCCATGTAAAATAGCTCATTGTGTTGAGCGCCAAGCCACAAGGTTAATAGCTCCCACCACATTTTGAACGAAATACGAGCGGAAAAAAACACCGAAAAATTTGAATAGAGATAAATCTTTCAGAAGTTGCCGCTCGCGCCTATCGTTTCCTAAATATCAAATTAAACAAATAAGCGCATTCGGAAGGCAAATAGCACCGAGAGCAACAAACGAAAGCGGAGCGAGCGTGGGAGCAAACATTTAGCGCTTAGCCCAAAAGTGTTTTAAGATGACTCATTTTATTTAATTGTGCGCTCTTTCGGAGGAAATTACCAACGTTGGAAGTTGATTTTTTTCACTGTAAATTCGAAGCGGCAAAAGCATAACACATCAACGAGTGAAGGAAGAAGACAAGAAAAAATCACGCAATCGATCGACATTCAGAAATATAGAGTACAAGTGGTTCGCGTGTGTGTGTTTATATTTCTCCTCCGGGCAACCCCGCACGGTTGAGGCTAAGGGGGCCATCATCCGGAGTGAAAGCTTTTTACCTACGTACGTGACCGGACCGGTAAACTGCAGTCAAAACGTCGGATCCCACGCGGAGGCTTGAGCACGCGACGTTCAGCATGTTGACCGACATGAGTCCGTCGGCAGCCGGACAGTTTTACGGCGCCCAGATACCGGCGATGGGTATGAACATCACCAACATCACCCACATGCAGAAACCGGCGGTAAGTAGCAGTACTCGAGTAGAGCCCCCTATTGATCGGCGTGTGTGTCAAACTTCCAAACAACGAGTCACAACGCCGACACTTTTGACAGGTGTCCCAAGAGTGACAACTTGTTTTGCGGGACGGGTGAGATATGCTTGTCTTAGATCTTAGATGGACCCCATACCAGGGGGTCCTGATTGGCACCTAGAAAAGATATCCTGCCGAGAGTGGCCGGTCGAAAGAATCGGAGTTGATGGAAATCCGAAATAAACATGAGCGCAGGATGAATTGCGAAGATGTATCGCGCACAGGCAGGGGTCCTTGTGGACATTTTTGTTTGAAGGGATCAAGCAACGTGAAACTGACACCGACGGCGATGTGTCGAATTGGCTTGCATGTGCCAATTAGCTATTTATCTATTTTTCATTATTGGTGCTTTCGATGGCAAATCTAACTCTTTTAAAAGCAATGTTTCATCAAAGAATTGTCGAATATTTTCAGATTAACTATAAATATATTTACAAAATATTTCAACATATTTTGTAGGTATTTTATTCTCAATTCATCGCAGATTTTTACCCAACTTGCTTCATTGACATTTAAAGAATGAGGACCGACGAATCATAATTGGAATAACAACAAAGTGTATATGTCACATTTTTCGACAACTGATAGTATCTCCTATCAGTTAGAAGTACTTTATTGCTCCCGGTAATTAATGTTGATAGCATATCTCATCTGCAATCTTTTCTCAATGTACAAAATTCTCGTGAAATGTTAGCTGTGTAATCAGATAGGTAATAGCAATCAATATATACAGGCTGACCAAACGAACCGTTTTTTTCAACCATTTTTGATTGTCCCGTCTCTTTATCCATTTGTACCGTATTTTGGGTGTAAAAAAAACCCAATGCCGTTCTGGTTTATATCGTTTAGTGATCTTTCAAACATTTACTGTCCTTGTCTAAAGAGACGCTGTATCTGTAAATAAAATTGCTGTTCGTTTTAATGATTCTATTAGAATTCTACAACATAAAAAGGAAGAAGTATTTTTGGTTAATGAGATGTGAAGTGTTCTCAAAAGGTCTAGAGACTTGTGTTCAGTCGCATTGTCGCATTGGTGTTTGTCTTGAGATCCCATTTTCAATTACTATAATAGTTTGGTCGGGTGAACATCGGGACTTCATCATCCGCGCATTTTATGAAAAAAAAAAAACAATCGGTCAGCGAGACTTTAGTCGACATTTTGACATTCCCCGCTCCGAATCGGTCCCTTCTGCTCGGAACAATTCGAACGTGGTTAACCCTTGATACTGTCATATGAAGCACAATTTTATGGGGCCCAATTGAACGCCATAGAAGTTTGAGAACACTTTTATTCCAAGCTCCATCTCTACAAAATCATATTAACTTAGAAATCAGTGGAAATTGATCATGTCAGTCGCAAAAGGGTTTGTGAAGCAATGCTTCAAAAAATTCCTGTTTACGCGTTATTAATAAGTAGCTATGAGGATCGTTTCCACCTCACCGGAACATCAAACAAGCAGAACTTTCGGTATTGGGTGACCAACTGTTTTCGATAAACCTTTTTTTTTTCTATTCTCCGAAATGATTTTACTCTTGAACTTTGTATCGAGCAACACCGATATGTATGACACCAGAGAAAATGCCGACTGCTTGCTAATTGGAAAATGAGTATTGGTAATTGCGAATGGCTTTTTTATACCCAATAAGTTATAAACGGGCAGGATTAATTTGCAATACCTCCTCTCTTCACACTGTCCGTATGAACGAACGCTGCATTTGCAGTTCGAGCGAGCGCTTTACGCGTGTACGCAATGGTATATTCAAATTCTATCTCATGACTCCACTCGTTCCTCGGTATAGAAAGCACAGGCAGGTAAGCACCGAAATTCACAGAACAAATGTGTGAGATGATGGGTATGCTACCAATTTTTGTTAATTTATACCATGCTTGAAGAAGGGAATCGTAGTGCACAATATGTCAAACAATTATCAGAGAATTGCCAATCCGATTGGTATACAAATCGTTTTCCGTTTACCCGTCAACATCCGTTGGCAGCAAAAATAGTTTTTACCACTAAAACTATTCCATAAAAAAATTGACATGTTTTTTGATCAGGGACGAAACCATAAAACTCTTAAAACTGTGTCGAAAGGCCTTCAGGGCTAGGGTTAACAAAGGAGGGGTTTTCATTACAAGAGTCAAAATCGTCTAAAGAAGTAGTGAAAATTTTTGAAACAATTTAAGATGGGCACATGTTTTCAGCAGTCGACTGCCAAACTGACAAATTTCTACGACAAAGTTTACAGATTCAATGGACATTTGAAGGGCACTGAAATCAATCTGGGCGACGGTATTGGATGTGTTTATCTTGAAGTGGGTCTTCCAAGAAACACTTCCAAATTTTACAGTGAGTCTGAGGCTGTAACTGAGAGTTTGTGTGTCTGTTTCACGGGTTATCATTAATTAGAAAATATTTGCGGTCAACGATGGGACAGGCAAGCGTAGATGGGTTGGCTTCATTGCCAATTGAAAGTAAATGTACTATCTCTGTTGAGCTGGACGATGTGTTTAGACAATGCTGTTAATCGAGAAGCTTGAAGATCTTGTGATTTCATGTTTGTTTAATTTAATATTATAATGAATTAGTTGATTGGCTCGGTAAAATTTAAGTTTTTCATTTTCATTTTCATTGGGGAAGGGAAAGAAAGACTCCATAACACGGTAGGATTGGAGAGGTAACACCCGAAATAGCCGCTCGGGGTGTTCTAAGTGTTCTAATAATTATTGATGTTCGATATTGAAATTTTAATATGGAACAGATAGTAATCATCAAATTGAGAGCAAAGCCTGCGAAAAGCTTGCTCCACAGCTTCACAGCTTCGGTTTTATTTGATACGCAGGAATTGCATCGGCTCCTATAAACCTACTGTGGGGTCTGGCATAGACTCTCTAAAATTAAACAAATTAAATAAAATCTGAAGAATGGGCTCTGCATCGCTCTTAAATCGTTTTAGCCTTGGGAACCAAAGCAGAGGCCTTTGGAAGCGTCCATTCCCCGTTGGAATCAGGTATATCCCGGCGGTATAGCTGTTGGCTTATTTCTAAAACTTGCTTAACGAAAACCAGTGAGATTTTCGACTTATGGCATATCGCAAAGGTGCTTGTAATTTTGGAGCCCATGTGTTTTTTCTCAAGGGGAATAGCTTCACGACTTTAAAATGAAAGCTGCTTCCGTTTTTTTGTGGCGCGGCCCACATAAAAGGTTGGCAAACTGTCCAATTTTCGTTTGTATGTAATACTTCATCGAGGAAGACAATGGACAGGTATTTCTTTATTGACACTGTCTAAGCGAGGCACACTTGATGTTGCAGGATGCCAGAATTTCGGTTGCTGACTGTACATATCTTTTTAAAATGGAAGCAGTATATATCAATTATCGATAAAAATTAGCTTTAAACAGATTTGAATTAACACTCAAAATCTTTCCCGACAAGTGTTAAGCTCGAGACAGCAACTGTTCCTCCAACCAATGTTTTCAGAATGCTTGGATAAGGTCTGTGTTTGTAAACATAACAGTTCGGCTGAAAAGCTCATAAGGTTGACGTCTAGATGGCGCCTCTTGCAAAAATCTACTTGACTATCACTAAGCACCGTCTTTCAATGGATACGTGTCAAAATTTGCAATCGATCGATTGATTTGTGAGTTACAGCAATGAGAGTAAAGCAACTTTTGTTATTGTAAAAAAAATGGAAAATTCACGAATCAATGAAAACGATGGCAAAATTGCATGAAGTGGGCTTCGAATTACTTCCGCATCCACCGTATTCTCCAGATCAGGCCCCTGCGACTATTTTCTGTTCGCAGACCTGAGGAGAATGCTCGCTGGCAAGAATTTTAAGACCGATGATGAAGTGATTACAGAAACTGAGGCCTATTTTGAGGAAAAACCGAAAGAGTACTGTAAAAATGGTATCGAAAAGTTGCAAGATCGCTGTATCGCCCTCAAAGGCTATTATGTCGAATAATAAAATTGAATTTTGCAACAACGAAAAATAGTTACCTTATAAACTTTTCAGCCGAACTGTTATTTATTCTTCACATGAGCAATGGCCGATTAACGATTTTGACATATCGTTTTACCTTTCATGACTACCTTGCTCTACATGAGAATCATAAACAATATTCCTATTGACTTTCGTATTTTTGATAAAATTTCGGGAAAAATGCTTTTCATGCATCTAGTTTTACAATTTGTAATCAATTTACGATGCAATTATTTGCGATTTCATTAAGTATGGAGTGAATACAGAACTATGACGGGAAAGGCTTTGCATCTTAGTGTATGTTAAATTGCCGACAATTAGATAGCTCTTATTGGTTTCCGTCGGAAACCGTAATCTAGCATGGTCTAACGAACAAAGACTGTTCTGCAACTTCTGTGTCAATTAGGATCGAAAATTCAAACAGCTAAATCGAATTTTGTATTATTTCAACAACTTGATGACCAACACAATTTAACTGTGCTACCATTAATTAACAAGTTAAACGGAATGTTCTAAACTGAAGCACTCAAATTCACTCTGGTTGATTCGGTAATCAAAATGATTAATCTTACTCTTTTGAGTACGAGAAATTCCTATAAGCGCACATACTTTCAGCTTTTAGAATCAACTAGAATTCGATATAAACAACACAGCTATAGCATTTGATAGATCCTACAATCCGTGACCGGGAAAAATCCTTCCGGAAAACAACCGCAACAGAAACAAAATCTAATGTCACAAGTAGGCTATTGTGGCGCGGGAAAATCATCATGCAACGTAAACATGTGTTCCACTGGTTGCCCGGTTAGTTTGAAACATAGAAAACATAGATTACTAGCTGACCCGGCAAACGTTGTTCTGCCATATAATGTATTTCTAGAGAATATTTTGGTTAGTAAAAATAACGAATATATTTCAAGAGAGTTTGTATGTTATCGTTCAGATCTGTCAAATTGATCTAAAAGATGTTTTTCACAACGAAACATACATATGCGTACCTCTTATTTTCGAATTTTCCCTATTTATTTAAAATATCCTTATTATATATAAAGATGTGCATAGTCAATTTTTTCGAATTTTTCAAATCATCTCAAATATTTTCCAAAGAATTCTATCATTCTTATTTGGGTGAAGACAAACTCACAAAATATATGGACGACGTAGATCTGATCAGTCGTTCTCCCGTGATGATGAGTTATACGTACGTGGGAAGAACTCTCTTTTATATATAAAGATTGAACGAATCTAACGACTAGTAACCGTTGCAACCATCGTTAATCGTAACCTAGTAACTTAATCAACGAACTGAAACACTAAAATCTAAAATCTTACATTGCAAATCGTGCAGGTTGTCTGAAAAAAAAACTATCCAAGATGCTCAAGAGCAAGGTTTTGTCTACAATTGACCACTAGCAGCGCACACACACACACACACACCAATATGAATAGTCTGCTGCACATACCGGTCAGTGATCTGTCGAACAGTTGAACTACGCAAATAAAAATAATTAATGTAAAGGATATTTAGTCGCGACAAGCGACCAGAAGAACGGTTTTTACCACAGTTACTCAACTCTATTTGATTACCGTGTACATAGCCAAATCACTTCGTATTCTCATCGCCTTAAAATTAGATTTTTACGAGGTTTCGTGTATCAGATTTTTTTATACCGTTTTGTTGGTACCCTTGTCTTTTACTTATGCTAACAATTTCGGTCGGTCGGTTTTGAATGTTCGGTTAAATTTGGTGATGAGAATGTTGATTGCTTTCCGGAGAATGCATTCATTTGCGACATGATTACTAATGAGAAACTGTAGTTCGATGCTCACGTTGGTTATGAAGAAAAGTGTCAAGCAGTGTGCAATTACTGTGGACTATTATTCTCCTTTACACGATTTAACTACTTGCCGTTAAATACCTATTTCTTCTCGTCTATGTTTTCCTTTCCATTTTATATTTAACCTCACTTGTTACAAATACCCAATAATGTAACATTTTAGAGCCGAATGAACTACAATGTTTAAAGCCTCTTAAAAACAAATAAGCAAAGCTAAGCAAAGCAATGTAACCAGTGTTGCCACACGTACAGAATTATCTGGAAAGGTACTGTTTTTTTGTTATTTTTGGTGCAGATTTTTTCCGCGTGTAAAATTTCTTTCATTTGAACAATGCAACATTAAGGTACAAGAGGATTGTCAAGCCGCAGTATCTCAATCTAGCAATCTAGATTCCGAAAAACTATGTATAAGCATCATCAAACACACGAAAGACTTGCAAATGTAAATGTAGTGTTTATAGTATTTTTTCATGCTAATAAAATAGATTTTTCTCTATAATTAATTATTTCGATGGTACAGATTTTTGGAAGAAAAAGTACAGATGACGAAGATTTTCAACCCCTCTGGTACAGATTAAAATGGGGCAACACTGAATGTAACATTCACCCGAACGCAACCTTTACCTGGATGTAATATTAGGTTGGGTATGAAGTTATCCATTATTTTTGGATGAAATTCAAAACTATTTTTAATATGCTTCGGATTGTCCGATTTGGGTCAAATATGCACCGTTTTGTTGTAAAATGTGTTACCATTCTAAAGGTAGCTTTAAAATGTCTCTATCATAGAAGTCTCGGTCCTTATCGGCGAAAAATTTAGCAATGAATTTTTACTATCTTCACGTGATCCCAAATTCTTATCACTCTGGATTTTGCAGTGCGAGAAAAAGGTGAAAATCGCTTGGTGCTATGTCCGGACTATATGTTGGATGCATTAAAAATTCCAATCAAGCTCCTGGAGTTGTGTGTCTTTGCGTTGTCTAGATGGAACAAAACATCTCCTCTGTTGGCCGATTCTGGACGTTTCTGGTCAATCGCTAGCTTCAAACGATCCATTTGTTGACAGTAGAGATCTGAATTTAGTGTATTGCACTAAAAAAACGAATAAAATTAACAAAAAATTAAAGACTGTTGCAGTATCAATAATTTAAAACCCAATTGTCAATTTCAGCGGCCTGGCATGCATTTTCGCCTTTATAAAATTAAAAGTGTAAAATATACTGAATTTTCTCTATGTTGACCTCCATTGTTATCACCCTGTAATTCACAACTGAATGGAACAAGCAGAAAACAGTGATAGAATTTGTTTTTGTGTGAAATGTCACCTTTACAACGAGCCTAAACTTGAAATTGTATGATCGATATTACGCGAGATATTGATCGCTAAAGCCAGATATCGAGAAAATAATGGATAGCTTTGTCCCCAACCCAATATTAAATGTGATGAGTGTAACATTTAAGCGAATCTATTATATACATGATTTTTTTTAGAAGGTACACCTGTTTGGGTGCCCGAAAAGTACATGCCGATTTTTTTCATTACATATAAAATTCATTCAGAAATCCAAATTTTTCAGTGCTACATAATCACTTAATGGTAATTACTCACGCATTTTTTAAAATAATTTGATTATTTTTTTATAACTATCAATCGTCTGAGCGCATATGTGCGCTTTTTCTTTGGTTAAATGTTATATAGTTTCTTTTTTTTTCTTTCAAAGATTAATGCTTTATTCTGCAAAAATGGTTACAAATTTAATATTCAAAGTATTGCCCATCGCTAGTCACAACTATTTCCCGTCTTTCTGGTAATTCACGGATCCCTTTGCGGAAATAATCGGCCGGTTTGTCGGCTTACCATGAATCGATCCAATTTTTGACTTCATCAAAATTGGAGAAGTGCTGGTCAACCAGGCCATCTTGCATCGATCGAAAAAGGTAGTAATCGGATGGAGCAATGTCTGGAGAATATGGCGGTGGGATAAGACCATCCATTTCAGCGTTTCGAAGTATGTTTTGACCGGTTCCGCGACATGCGGCCGAGCATTGTCGTGCTGCAAAATAACTTTATCGTGTCTTTGTTCGTAGTGTGGTCATTTTTCCTTCAGTGTACGGCTTTTCATCGCCAGTAACGATTCGATGCAAAAAAAACCCTTTCTTTTCTGCCGTTGGAGCAGTTGTTCGCACGTGAAAAAACGGCGTTCGACGTCTCGTAGCTTCAATTCATACGGCACCCAATGTCCTATCATTCCCATTGCTTTTAAACGATCGGATATGGGTTTTTTTGTTTTCCATTTATCAATTTTCAAGGGATATTGACGTATTTTCTACATATGAAGGGCTTAGAATGCAAGGGGTGTAAGTGACTTGATCGATTTCTCTTTATCAACTTTTTCTTCAGTTAATAACTCAACTGCAAAAACGTTCCAATTTGAGTTTGCTATAGAATCCGATAGATGAGGCTCTGACCTGTCTTCCGCATTGTCAAATACAGCTGGGAATGTATTTGCAGCTAAGTTATGACCAAAAGAGAGAGTCGATGTAGAGAAATCGATGAAATCACTTAAACACCCCTTTCATGCTAAGCCCCTCATGTAAAATATGCATTTGCCGTGACGTGACAACAAATTTTGATTTATTTTTTGGGTTGGTGACTCACATTGTTTGCTCATCTTTGTACCTTAGTAGAGTTTATGAGGATAACGTTAAACATTTTCTCCTCATAATTGATAACGAACTCATTAATTCATAGTTTGTTCTTATGATTGTTATTCTTAGTTCTGAAAATATTACTACGAAACCATAATTGAGCTGTCGTTCTCAATTTGCCACACAAAATGGTGACACTGAAAAGAAAAAAACCTTTCGTCTCATAAACTGATCATTTCTTGAAGCGACTATCGTACTGTAAAAAAGTCCCATCAATCATCCTATCTGTTGAAAGCACTCGTTTCGTCTATGTTTACAATGATGATGCGAGATTTCACTGGACTAATTTTGATCTCTAAAATACCAGTAGCCAGTAGCGAAACCAACCACAAATTCGTTCCACTTCGAGTTAAACCCCGTTCGTCTTCTACCCCGTCGGTGTTGAGACACCACACATTCCGCGTAATCTAAACAACCACGTTGACATTATCACTTCGGCACCATCACTCACAGCACAAGTCGGACTTTGTGTGGATTTGTGGTGAGAGGAAAAGAGGAACAAACCGACTAGAAAAAAAAAATTATAACATAAAACAATAAAAACAGAAGCCATCACCATCATCATAGTACAACCATCGGTTTAATGGCTTGTGAAAAGTTTTCCCCCTGCGGAACGCACCGAGTCGGACCGAGTGGTGGATAGGGAAAGACAAGGGGAAGAGGACCGTAAAACCCGACATAGATAAAGAGATGAAGAACCGGGCGTCAAAAAGTCAGTTAACTTGGCGCCTTTAACACACAATAAAACGGCACCAAATGCAGAGCCCGCGCGGCTGTTTTTCTTGTACCGAAAGGGACCTCTCCGGTTGTCGATCGACAATCACAAAATCTACGACCCGCAAGAACCTAGAGTGCACTTCTACTACTACTATCGAGTAAGGCCTTCGTCTCCGTCGTCGTCATTGTCGTATCTTCATCTTTCGGAGGTTCCTACGGTGGTTCGTTCGAATCTATTGGGAGAAACAAATTCAAACAGCAAAAGAAAAGAAAAAAAAAACAACACCGCGCCAGTCATTTACAAACAAGCTTATATTGAACCCACCTAGATCCATAAGGGATCGTAAAACCGAATGTACAACCTTACAATGGGTGCCATTCGAGACAGAAATTAGTGTAATTAGGTCGTTTCAAACAAGCGAGCGCACAAAAAGGGTCCCTCCGTCAATGACGACATCAATCAGAGCTTCGTATTTTTTTCGCCGAGTTTCTCTCTCTTCAAACTGATTTGCAATATTCGCTCGACTCGGATCGGATCAAGATTTTGACGAAGGATCAAGTTTTTTTGTTTGTTTGCAACAGGAAAAACAACGCGTTGGGCAAAAGTCAATCAAAATTAGCTCTAACAAAAAAAAGAAAAGAAACAACAAAGCAAAGCGACGATTGAAAATTGCCCTTGCAAATGTCAAAATTACGTCGGGCCTTTGTTGGGACGACTCGACGACGAGAGCTGTCGAAAATGCAGAATGAGAATGCATGCGAACGGAGAGAAGCGATCCTGTACTAATTCATCTAAATCCATCATGATGGTTCTGGCAATGTGCCCCGCCGGAAGTGGGCCGACGGAATGGGGCACGAGGTGAGTGGTAGAATATGTCCACCTAAAAAAAATCGTTGCGATGATTGTAGGGCAGAGTTGAGAATTTGATGAAAACTCACTCGGTTGTTCAATCGATAGTGTCACTAAACATTAACGCACTCCCCGCCAAGCGGATTTTGACATATTTAATACAGAAATGCGAGCCCATGCGTGGGTCGTATTCGAGCCCGAAATACTCACAGATGTTATTTCTATCTTTTCTCTGACAAAACATCGAAATAACTATGGAATCAAATGGGACAATTTACATTACGTTCATGTCACCAAGAAGCGGTGTTACCGCAAAGCTCACTCCAAGAATTGACAACTATTGATCCATGCGAATTTAGAATTCTTTGGTACTTATCAAATGTCCAACTGCAAAAAGGGCTCAATGAAAAAGAAACTGTTTGATTCAAATGTCTTAATTTTTATTTATTTTTTTTAATTTGTTTTTTTTTAGATATTTCTACTTTTGTCCATTACTTAATACTAAATACTTTTTTGAAGGGTCTTCTTTTTGATGGATGTATCAAAACTTTTAATTTTTTTTCAAGTTACAATAATAATTATTATTCACTATTGTCTTCAATACTTTTTTGCATGTTAACTCTATCATTGATATACTCTTTTTTATACGTACTATTTACTCACGAGATTACCCTTATTCCATTTACCCGAGAAACATTTATCCGAATGTCACATAAGTCATCATGTACTACTAACATGAATACATTCTGT
This sequence comes from Toxorhynchites rutilus septentrionalis, assembly GCF_029784135.1. Taxonomy (NCBI): domain Eukaryota; kingdom Metazoa; phylum Arthropoda; class Insecta; order Diptera; family Culicidae; genus Toxorhynchites; species Toxorhynchites rutilus. Next base: position 138,722,949 of record NC_073744.1, on the reverse strand, counting down.
TCACTATACACCGGGAATTTGTGTGGGAAGATAATGCTTTATTCATCATCTAAATTTTTACTGTCACCTTAGAATAGGCCCCTTTTGAAGCAATACACTTTTTTCAACGAACAATCCAGTCATCGAAGCACATTTTACAGCTGTATTCAAGAATTGCCTTTAATGCAATGCTGTCAAAGCGTTAATTTGAGTTTCGCAAATTGGGAAAAAGTTGCACCTATGTCTCGTTGCCAGTAATTATGCGTTGGATGAACGAGAAATCAAAATTTGATCATTCAAGCATGTCTTCAGCCACTTGATTGCGATGAAATCTTTGAAAAAAACCGAGCCATTCTAACACTAAAGGGTGTTTCACATCAAATTGCATCACGGAAAAAACGCTGTAGAAATTCGCCCAGTAGACCGATCCTTTTGAAAATTTTAGACAGTAAAATAAAAACTATTAAACAACTTTTGGCATTTTCCATTTTTCATACTTCGAGCCCAAGCCCGTATGTTCGCACCTTCCTCTTTACCCCGTCCATAAGGTTCTGTACAACGTCAGGTTGTAGTTTTTTTTTTTAACAGAAATCCATTTTTTCTTGAAGTCGGCCTCCGATTGACAACTTTTGGGTTCTTCCGGAGGGCCTGCTTCATAATCGCCCAATATTTCTCTATTGGGCGAAGCTCCGGCGCGTTGGGCGGGTTCATTTCCTTTGGCACGAAGGTGACCCCGTTGGCTTCGTACCACTCCAACACGTCCTTTGAATAGTGGCACGAAGCGAGATCCGGCCAAAAGATGGTCGGGCCCTCGTGCTGCTTCAATAGTGGTAGTAAGCGCTTCTGTAGGCACTCCTTAAGGTAAACCTGCCTGTTTACCGTGCCGGTCATCACGAAGGGGGCGCTCCGCTTTCCGCAAGAGCAGATCGCTTGCCACACCATGTACTTTTTGGCAAACTTGGATAGTTTCTGTATGCGAATCTCCTCCGGAACGCTGAATTTGTCCTCTGCGGAGAAGAACAACAGGCCCGGCAGCTGACGAAAGTCCGCTTTGACGTAGGTTTCGTCGTCCATTACCAGGCAATGCGGCTTCGTCAGCATTTCGGTGTACAGCTTCCGGGATCGCGTCTTCCCCACCATGTTTTGCCTTTCGTCGCGGTTAGGAGCCTTCTGAACCTTGTATGTACGCAGGCCCTCCCGCTGCTTGGTCCGCTGGACGAATGAACTTGACAAATTCAGTTTATTGGCGACATCCCGGACCGAACTTCTCGGATCACGCTTGTGATCTTTTTCACTGACGGAGCATCCATTTTTGCCGTTCTTCACCTTCCGGTCGATGATTAGGTTCTCGAAGTATCATTTTAGTACTCTGCTGACCGTGGATTGGACGATTCCCAGCATCTTACCGATGTCCCGATGTGACGACTCCGGATTCTCGAAATGAGTGCACAGGATTAATTCACGACGCTCTTTTTCGTTCGACGACATTTTTCCAAATTTACCAAAAATTGACAGTTAAGCATGGCCAACGTGATCTATACACTCTTATCTGATTATAAGCGAAAGCTGAAGATATAATTCCTAAAAATTAAATTTCTACAGCGTTTTTCCCGTGATGCAATTTGATGTGACACACACTTTAGTCGTACTGCGACTTTTCTCCTGCACAAAACATCAGCCAAAATATGACGAAAGGTCTAGTGAGAGATATTCAATTCACGGGCTAGCTCTCTCAAACTTGAAATACCAAATTTTACACAAAAGCTTTGACCAATAGCATTGTCGATATCAAAAAACGCTGATCCAAAAAAAAAACATTCACTTGTTCATAATAACGTTGTAAACAAGCTAATTGACAGATCGCGCTCAAAATTGACATTAAGACCACTAACAGTAAAATTAAAAATGTTGAGTGGGAAGATTTAAAATTACAAAATTTCTTATATATATTTGACAGAATGTTCATACATTCAGCAAAAGAAGCTCTGATTTATACATATAAAAACTGCTCTCAAAGCCCAATGTACAAATTTTCACCAGCTGTTTTTAAATTTACAAAGGACAGACAGGAAGGCAACATTGGGAATTAAGAAAACATTTTTTTTCTTAATTTCAAATACTTTCTTAATAAATCCTGAACTATTGGTTCAAAACTATGGGTTGAAATTTAATGAAGAATTTATTTGATAATAGGAATGCATTGCGAATTACTTTTGACGTGGGGGGTTTGATATGGGGGTGAAATGAAAACCTAAACACAGAACATGCAGGAAAAAATGAAAGATTTCGAATGCTTATAACCCTATCATTTCCTAATAGATCAGAAAGATGTTTGCATCAATTGATAGGAAGTATTCCTACGCATGTATCACAATTAATAAAATGTTATTTTCCATGAGATAAACAATTAAATAACTGTAAAATGTCAACCGTTATATAAACGCCCTAAATGCCAACTTTTGATTGGCGGTTTCCCCAACACGGGCTTCAAAATCAATGTGCCTGGGGGAATCCGCTTTGCAAATATATGCAAGCTGCCTGCAGTTTTGTACTCGCTTGTTTTTGTGCAGACCGGAATATGTTTCACTAAAACGGACTTTTAAACTGAGAAGCCTGGGAAAATCGTCATTTCAGATACTAGAAGTGAATGAACTTTCGCGGTTCGAGAGCTGCGTAAATATGAGACATGCAATAATTTTAGAGGGAAATGTAAAATACAATGATCGTAAAGAACGGTCATCAAATTTCCTTCTAACGAAGAGCATAAACCATTACAATGGATGAATTGATCTTACATGGCAACTGTTGAAACTTTTTACTTACAAAGCAAATATGGTGAATGTATCGAGCTCAAGCTCTTTAAACCTTAGCAGTCGTATTAAATTTGGACATGATTGTCGTACTGGTAGCAAATTTTTTTACTAGAAAGAGTAGTAATAAATTACTTGTAATATTATGAAAGATAGACAAGTTTTATTTTTCTTTGTGAACTTTGTGAGCTCTCTAACCAGTACTCAACATTCATTGAGCCTTTCCTGAAGCATGGGTGACAGCTTTTTCTATACTGAGTACCGTTATCTATTATTCATTGGAGCAACGTTCCGATTCGTGAACAGGGTTCACTAGACATTAGGAGTCATCTAGGAAAAGTGTGAACTGATACATAAATTGTAAGATTTTAACCGCCAAGTATTACCCAAACAAGTGCAAAATTTCATCCTATTATCGCTTCAGTCATCGAGCAGCGGACAATTTCATAGAGAGGGTTTGCCTGAATCGAAGTCTGAGAGGGTCAATAGTGCATTGTGAATGAAGGATGTCACACTGCTGTGTAATTCGGAAATTTTTTAGAAAGTTTTGTTCTCCTACCCTGAGAGGCTCGACCAATAGAAGCATTGAATTGTTTATGCATTGTGGCTGCAGTGTGTGTCAGCTGCGAAATAGGCCGCCTCGATAGATGTTGATTCGATCTATAGAAAAACAAGAACTTTCGCGATCCATATTCTAAATCTTCGGTTTAATCTACGACAATATTTAAAGAGATAAACAAGTGCATTGAATAAAACAATTCCGTAGTCCTATGTCAAAAATGCGGTCGCGGCCTGGTCATCACGTCCTACAATATATTTATGAATATATTTACATTCCGCATCGAGGACAATTCGGGACGCACGTAAAACCAGATTTAAGGGGGTAGTACTCTATGAACATCATAAAAAGAATGTGATTTTCGCTATTTTTTTCACCGAGAAAATAAATTACTATGATTAATCTGATATCTCAGTTCAATAAAGAATATAATACTTATCCAAAAAAAAAATCGGTGTCAATTGAACTGTCCCCTGAATAGCTGCAACCGGTTTGTTGAACTCTTGAAGCCAAAACCTTGCAAACTGGTTGAAGTTCTACAAGTTTTTCTAGTGGGCCGATTTCAACAAATGATTATTTTACATAAGCTTGGATATATTTCCTGCCATCGCACGTAGGATTTTTTCAAAATATTGATTTTCGACGAAATGGTGACATTTTTTGTAAAAAAAATGCGTTTTTGCCTCAAAAATCGAGAGAAAAACATTCTCCAAAATTAAATTTTTCAAAAAATCAAAAAAAAATCCTACGTGCGATGGCAGGAAATTTCGTGGAGAATCTGAGAAAACCTATTTTATCAAAATCGAATGAACCGTTCCAGAAGTAGAACTCCCACCAGTTTGCAAAACTTAGTTTCGAGAAAAACGCGCTCCTTACGCAAAGACTTAGGTACACAAATTAGATTTTAACTTTGGAACGGAGCATCGACCAAACCCTCCCAAGTTTCCACAGCGTACTACCCCCTTAAGTTATCGCCACAGTAGAGTTTCTGCCGCAGTCGCTCTAATCTTTCGGGTTTCAGTAAATCCTCACAAAACAATAGCTACATACAAAGTTTCACATTACGTTGAAGCCACCAGGGTCGTGAAACAGTTGTCAGAATCGCATTCGAATGAAATACCATGGAAGAGTTTTCTATGTTCGGAACAGTTCTAAAAAGTCCGTAAACGGTTTCTTCGTTGCCCATCAGAGTAAAACACGAATAATCTGCAAGTTGCCTAAAATTTCTTCAACAAAAATCAAACACTCTGTTGTCGTGAATATGCTAACCGTGATCAAACCAATCTCAAACATAATCCTGCAGCTTTCTGGACTTTCACCCAAAGTCGAGAACGCAGAGAAGGCATTTTACACGAAATACATATTTTGAGCTTCTCTCGACCTCAAAAAATCTGTAAATCCTTTTGCAGAGTTTTTTTTTCCAAAGTGTTCGTGTACCATTCGGGCGAATGGTATTAGGGAAAGCGTTATACAACCGCTTAAGTACGATAACAGCTCCAAGCAGATCTTGCACGTCAGAATATCACATTCAGCGTACGCAGTCACGGTCAAAATCGTCGAATTACAATCGACTCTGAACCACCACCAGAACCATGTCAAATCCCTTCCAAATCTCATCACAACACAAAAGTCACACCGAGTCGCAAGGATAGCCCCGGCCCTTACCCTTGTTCACTTAGTTTCACAGAAAATCAAAAGCGCAGCTAATCCTGGCTAGCATAACCTTAACACCAGAACAAATCTCCTTCTCCTTTTACTTTTTTCTTTTTTTCCAAGGTAATGCGGAAAAGAACAGGGCGATTGAATAGCACACACACATCCGAGAGGGGTTCCGTTCGTTGCTCCTTTCTCGAACGCGCAAATTGGGCCATTCTCGAGAGGTTCTTCGATCATCGGGGTCCTTAATCTGGTTTCTGTTGTTCTTTTCTGCATTGGTAGCAGCAGCACCAGCACAATGTCGCTCCGCTGGATGCTGGACAAATAATAACAAATATGACATTTTGTTCGGTCCTGTGCGAGGTGTTGTTTGGCTCCCTTTGGAGTGGCATTAGCAGTCATTACTGTTTTTTTGCGCCGCTCCGCTCCGGGAGTGGTCCTGTGGAGTGCTGAAAAAAAGTGCTCAATCTCAAGTACCTTTACATAGTGGGAAGAAAGGAAACAAGAAAAACAAAATGCTTTCACATCAGTCGATAATCTAGATTAGTGCGAGGAGTTGGGCACTCCGGTGAAAACAAATGCACGCAAAAATGCACTTCATGTTAAGAGATCTATTTATTTTATCTCTTCCAGCCAGCTTCTAATCTCATCTTTATCTTAAACATATTCATTGTTCGTGTACTTGGTTTCGACCGGGATGAATCGCATTCTTCTGCTGCGGGACGAATCAGGTTCCGAGAAGTTCTACTCAGGGCAAGATGAGGCGACCGGAGGAGTAGGGGTGGAACGGGATTATTCATGGGGGAAGAAATTTGCTCGAAGGGTTTGCTTCGGCCGCATTTTTCATAGCTTCAGCTCTGCCGGATTGTGCTGGAACAAAGGGTAAATTACTCACCGCGAGAGACACGAGATTTTCGGCGGTGGGGGAAGGGGCAGGACAGCGGCAATATCAACATTGAAAGTCAAGTACACAAAGGGGCATACAACATGCAAACACCGGGGAGGGGCGCGTGTGTGTTGAGGGAGCAAGCATAAAAATATGATAATCAACACTGTCTGGTGGTGAATCGAGATTGAATTCGTAATCGTGCCCCAAGAACCATCCAACGGCTCGCTGCGAGCCAGGTTTTGTGATTGTTTTTTTCTAGGTGTTTGTGTTCCGGGCGGAATTTCCAAGATCATTCGGCCAGCTACAATAAAATATAAAGGAACCATTCGCAATTGATTATTCAAGAATGCTACACCCGTGGAGCCAAATGTCAATAAAGATATACGAATACGTAGACCTCTCACACACTATAGAGAGGTATCTTTAAGATAAACTGACCAGACGTCCCGCTTTTCGCGGGACAGTCCCGCGTTTTAACAAAATGTCCCGCGTCAGATTCTGTCCCGCGGAACGTCCCGCGTTTGTTAAAACTCTCGACAAAAAAAAATTAAAGCTAATTTTAGTTCACTCTCTCTTTGAGTCAACATTATTATGTGATCCCACAAAAATGGAAATGATTGGGATGAATGTTTTGGCTTCGTGTTCTGTTGAGCAATGTGCCGAAATTTTCAAGCACTTTGAAAATAATGGTAAATTTTAATTTAAAGAAAATTGTAGAATTCGCATTGTGCTCACCAGGTACAAATGCTGTAATTTAGCATTTTTTTCAGTCGTAAATAAAGTCTGGATCACCGAAAAATCACAACCAACTGTCGATACGTTAACCCACGTTAAAGCAGTGGCAACTATATTGTCACCCACAATCATTGTTTTCTTCCCTGCACTTGGGATAGTGTTTTTATTTTTTTTTAACTGACGACTTCTAAAAGTATCTGACTATACTTCAATTTTTCTAAGGCTGCTGAAAGTGTAGGATATTAATTTGGCAGTCATTTTTATGTAAACAACCCGCGTTTTTAAAACGCCTACAGAAAATTATGTTGAAATTCGTTGAAAATCCATTAAGTTGATAAGTTTTTTACTAGAATAATAGAATAATAAGCCCTTTTTGTGTTAATTTCTAGTGAACGTGAACTTACAAGATAGTGGCAAAAATATCGCCACCATATACAGGCAAACCTGTTTTTGTGCGATCCCTTTTTGTGCAATTCCTCGTTTGTGTGAATCTCTTTGTGCGATTCTATTATGAAATCGGGGCTTGAATCACACAAACCAATTTCACAATCAATAAAATCGCACAAAAAAATCACACAACTGAGCAATTGCACAAAATGCGATCGCACAAAAACAGTTTTGCCTGTATGTATAAAAAAGAAATAAAATTTTTTTTTTGACTCGATTATATACAGAGTTCGATTACACACAGTTGTTGGCGTCCCGCGTTAGACCTCTGGCCATCTGGTCACTTTACTTTAAGATGTAAGCTGGAAATCAAATGACGTAAAAAACTGAATGTCACCCATTTTGCAACTGACCAGTAACAGGTTTGTCACCCGAACCGGTAACCGTTTGATAATCTAATTTTATGTTTGTCCACGAAGGTGGTGATTCTGCTGTGGTCACATTCAACGCTTTACGTTCAGGTTGGCTTTATTGTGCGAGAAGCACACCAAACTAAGATTGGACGATCTTGGATCGATATTTAGCAGATCGATCTATTCCTCTCCTATTTTCGATTTTTTAGATCGATTCTTTGTTCTCCAAAAATCGTGAAAATTGATCTTTTCTCTTCAACCTTTCGAATCTTTTTGATCGTAGTTTTGTTTTAAATTCGTTTTTCAGTGAACATTGATTTTATTCTCACCAAAACCACCTGATAAATTTCAGAAACATTGACCGTAAATTTAGAAGAATAGAAAAATCAGTTTTGTGAGTTTGTTCGTTACCAAACAAGTGGTCACAAGTTATATTTACACCATCACATTCACTAGGCTGACAGTGAAAAATGTGACGAAATATGATGGTGAAATCAGGTCCAATAAAAAGCCTTTGATGTTAGAATAGAAATGTGAAATATTTATTCCATGTTTTAAAAAAGAAAAACACTCATATAGAATAATAAACTTATCGAACAATTTTTCCACCAATGAAATGTCAAAAAGTGTTTTTGTTTGTCGTTTGGATTGCCCGACCGAAATCGAAATATTTTTTTCCTCTTTTATCCCGAATTTCCGTTTTTCGACATAAACTACTCCTAGCAGAAACCAGCCAACATAAAACCAATATGTTTGTATGACAGATGAAAGTATTTTGAAGATGGGTTAGTGTGGGTGAACATTGAAAACAATGTCCGAATAATTTAAAAAAAAATCCGTGAAGCCCGTTTGAAGGCGGGTTAGGCTGTAGAGGGTTAATCACAATGAAACCGTTTCAAGGTGAAAGGGAGCATTGGAGTAGTATAGATAAAACCACGTGTAAAATGGAGTCATAGTGTTTGTGAGAGAAGAGCAATTTGTTTCGTCTGTTTTGATTTTTGTACGTAAATGGATTAATTCACTTATCATACTGTGTGGCGCTTCACTGACACGAATCTTAGAATACATTTGGAAAAAAAAAATGGGTGGGTTATATCTATGATATAACCGCAAGGTTGACGTGGGACTATCTTAGCTTAGTAACCATTTGTATGTATTGATTGCAGTTTGCATGTATTTGCAATGGCGATTTCCCCAGACACCTTGGTTTAGAAGTCTTTATAGGTAATCAGATTTCAGTCGGAACAAAAATACTCCCGACCTGCATGAATTTGCAATACCAATTTCCCTGGACACCTTGTTTCTGAAGCCTGTGTTGGGGAAACATATTTTAGTCGGAACAAATTGCCCTCGACTTGCATGTATTAGCAATGCCAATTTTCCCTCGCTCCATGGATTTGAAGTCTGTGGTAGGGAAACACATTTCAGTCGGAACAAAAATGCCCCCGAATTGCATGTATTTGCAATGCTAACTTTCCCACGCTCCTTGGACTTGAAGTCTGCGTTAGGGAAACGCATTTCGGTGGGAACAAAAGCTGCCCCTACTTTCATGTATTTGCAATGTCGATTTCGTCAATGCTGCTTGGTTTTGAAGTCTGTGTTAGGGAACATGTTTCGGAGAGAACAAAAGTCCCCCTACTTTCATGTATTTTCAATTCCGATTTCCCCAACGCTGCTTGGTTTTGAAGTCTGTGTTGGGGAAACCGTAAATCGGGCCAATCAAAACGAGGCAGTTAGGGCGTTTAGATAACGCTTAAAATTTTACAGTTATTCAATTATTTATCTAATGAAAAATGACATTTTATTAATTGCGATAGATGCGTAGAAATATTCCCTATCAATTGATGCAAACATCTTTCCGATCCAGTAGAAAATGTTCGAGTTATAAGCATTCGAAATCTTGCATTTTTTCCTGCATGTTCAGTGTTTATGTTTTCATTTTACCCCCCATATATTCCGGTTAGACGTAGTCCCACGTCAAAATTCAATACTAAAGTAAAATGTATGAACGATGTGTTTCATTGAACAATTGCTAATATAAATATATATAGAAGGTGTATTTGCATATGAAGTAAAGTTCTGATCATACGCGAGCGTAAGATGAGCAAATTTATAACACATGCGAATTGAGGCTCTTTTGTTATTAACAAGTTCTTCCGCATAGTAACTCGATGTTGATAATTCCTTAATATTTTCCTTCGTTGATCGTATTGTTTTAACATGATCAAGTTGGAGAGCCTTAACCCTTCTCTTCGTTGGCCAAGGCATTTTGTTTGAATGTAATACTTTTCCGTTTACTGTTTTTGAAAGCATAGGCAGCCGTATCAGTGTTCCGAGCTCTGCAATACAGTTTCCTAACCCAAGGTTAAATTTGCTAAAATTTACATTATAGACCCATTAAACGTAAAAATAATAATTGTATTGATATCAACCCAATTTTATTTAATTGATTTTCATGACATGAAACGCTGTGACTCAGGAATATCATTTTATTGAGTGGTTTTATATAGCTGTTTCGATTATGTTGTCTGCCATTAATGTCGAAAAAATGACGATGGTTTCACCAATACAAACAAAACCATTGCAGAAAACTGAAAAATGAAAATTTTACTTTCAGAGCACTAGCTCGAGTTTTCCGACGTTTTTCACTATACAGTGTGACAGCAGATGAAAATTTAATATCTTGAGAGTAATCGATTAGAGTTTGGTTGATATTACTTGATGAGAAGTGTGCGAAAAAGTTCATTTTCTTCACACTGTTTCGCAAAATTATTGATTTTCGGACGCGAGATGAGGAAGGGAGATGAAAGAAATGAGCGCCATTGTGGCTGCCCTTTGGGGCTTCCTTACACCTTCATCTTAAAAAGTTTTTTAAAATTTTCTTTCGATGTACTCTGAATAAAAAAAATATTACTCCATCACAGGCGCGCGCTCGTCAAAACCACACTCACACACGCTCTCGCAAAATTTTTTTTCTTCTCTTTCTCTTTCCAACGAAGCAACGGCAGACAGTTCCGAATCGCCTAATTTGAAGAAAATCACGCAAAAAGAATCACGGTACCTCGAGTAAATCGCGTAATTTCGAGAGAATCGTGTAAAAAAATCGCGAAAAAAAAAATCACGTTAAAAAAATAGCGGTCAGCCAAACACCATGTATCAATGGAAGCATTCTGAACAATGAAATAAGCGTTTGTTAAGGGATTATGCTACGCAATATTTTTTTCTGTTACTCTCTCCTGATGTCACGTTGTATCAAGCGAGAAGTATTAATTGTTTAACTCTGTGGTTTAAATTTTTAACAGCAATTACGATTCGTCATCTTTCTTTCTCTTTCTCTCATTCTCCCTTTCTCTCTTTCTCTCTTTCTCTCTCTCTTCTGTTTTAGTTGTTTTTTGGATTATTGTTGTCTTTTTTTCAATCGATAATTTAACTTTCGAAAACTCGAATATTGTATCCAGCTTAAAAATGTGTTCCGCATCGGTTACGGTCACCGTCACCACACAGCCAATTCAGTTCGAATTTTCTGTTGTCGGTCTGTGAAAGGTGCTGCATAGTAGAATGTATGGATTGTTTCTTTCAAATTATGTTTTTTGTGCCGAAACACAGGTTTAATTCATCTAGGAGATACTGGAAAACTACTTGGATTTTCAATGAGTTATTTAAATCGACAACTGTGGAGGCGATCTGGCGCAGTTGTAACATCCATACCTCTCACGCAGAGATCACGATTTCAATTCTCACTCCCGACATTCTTCCAAAAACGGAAGTAAAAGTGACGAACCAGCCGGAATGTGTTGAAAGTCACTAAAATAGAAAAAATAAATAAATAAATAAATGAATTGACAGCTTTTGGTATAGTCCTACTTCTCTTCGGTTACATTTTATGTCTAACATAACCTCACGTTTCATTTTTGCTGACTTGATTTTATAACTTTTAAAACCCGTTTCTTGCGTGCAGGATTTTTTTACGCAAATAATTACAGTGCCTGGCATAAATAAAAGCCCACCATGCAATATTTTATATTTTTCTCATGGAATATATGTTTTTCGTCAATTTTCTCACTTAAGATACCACTGGATTGCTTCCACAACATTGTTTTTTTTTTATTTTGGGTGTATTTTTTTCGATATTATACCGTTTACATTGAGTTTCATTGGATTCATTAATATTATAGTGAAAACAGGTATGACAAAAATAAAAGACCAGTGCGAAACAAATGTTAAAAACTTATTGTAGACTGAACAATCCATCGAAAAGTCCCTTGTTGACTGGTTTGACGTATCAGGGGTCTTCCGACATTGTTCACACTTGCTTTAGTGCGTTTGATTCCGCACCAAAACCATTCGAGCAGAAAGTCACTTACACAAAGGGTTCATCAGTGAAAAGCAGCATGATTGAAATAGGTGGATGCGATCTGTTGTAGTGGTAACATCCATAACTCTCACGCGATCAATTCTCACTCCCAACATTCTTCCAAAATGGAAGGTAAAAGTGACAAACCAGCCAAAAGTGTTGAAAGTCACTATCTTCTTCTTCTTCAATGGCACTAACGTTCCTAGAGGAACTTCGCCGTCTCAACGTAGTATTACTTGCGTCATTTTTATTAGTACTTAGTTGAGATTTCTATGCCAAATAACACGCCTTGAATGCATTCTGAGTGGCAAGCTCTAGAATATGCGTGATCACAGTGCAAGTCGGAGGAAATTTCTTTGACGAAAAATTCCCCCGACCAGAACGGGAATCGAACCCGAGCACCCGGCATGTTAGTTATGACGCTAACCACTCGGCCACGGGAGCACGAAAAAAAAGTCACTATAATACAGAAAGAAAAGCATGATTGGAAACCAAATTGGTATACAAGTCCAAAATCTTGTAGTGCAAGATCGTTTGAACCGAGTGTCCCAGCGGGAAGATCGCTGAGAAGTTCAGGATGGGCCGGGGAATAGTTCGTAAAATCGTAGAAAAGAATATCGGAATATGGATTCAAAAGCAGATTCACGAAGAGGCTTCCATTCATCAGCAAAGCGAATAAAGTTAAGCGCTTAAAATCGAATGGTCTTCTCAGAGTCTAGACTTGAATCCTATCGAAAATTTACAGGCTACTGTGGACTGTATGTGAACTAGAATGGTATAACGAACAAAGACAAATATTTTGCAGCTCTTCAGAAGGCGTGGAACGAAATCATGTCAACGAAATTTGTATTCTGTACCCATTGAATATGGACTTTTATTTTTGTCAAACCTTTTTTTGTACCATTCATCAGAACTAACCCTTTCTTACATTTGTTATGAATTGAATTGAACTGAATGCATTGAGAACACACAAAAAAAAACTATGTTGATAAAGGGTGTGTCACATCAAATTGCATCTCGGAAAAAACGCTGTAGAAATTCGCCCAGTAGACCGATCCTTTTGAAAATTTTAGGCAATAAAATAAAAACTATTAAACAACTTTTGGCATTTTCTTTTTATTCATACTTCGAGCCCAAGCCCGTATGCTCGCACCTTCCTCTTTACCCCGTCCATAAGGTTCTGTACAACGTCAGGTTGTAGTTTTTTTTAACAGAAATCCATTTTCTCTTGAAGTCCGCCTCCGATTTGACAACTTTTGGGTTCTTCCGGAGGGCCTGCTTCATAATCGCCCAATATTTCTCTATTGGGCGAAGCTCCGGCGCGTTGGGCGGGTCCATTTCCTTTGGCACGAAGGTGACCCCGTTGGCTTCGTACCACTCCAACACGTCCTTTGAATAGTGGCACGAAGCGAGATCCGGCCAGAAGATGGTCGGGCCCTCGTGCTGCTTCAATAGTGGTAGTAAGCGCTTCTGTAGGCACTCCTTAAGGTAAACCTGCCCGTTTACCGTGCCAGTCATCACGAAGGGGGCGCTCCGCTTTCCGCAAGAGCAGATCGCTTGCCACACCATGTACTTTTTGGCAAACTTGGATAGTTCCTGCTTGCGAATCTCCTCCGGAACGCTGAATTTGTCCTCTGCGGAGAAGAACAACAGGCCCGGCAGCTGACGAAAGTCCGCTTTGACGTAGGTTTCGTCGTCCATTACCAGGCAATGCGGCTTCGTCAGCATTTCGGTGTACAGCTTCCGGGCTCGCGTCTTCCCCACCATGTTTTGCCTTTCGTCGCGGTTAGGAGTCTTCTGAACCTTGTATGTACGCAGGCCCTCCCGCTGCTTGGTCCGCTGGACGAATGAACTTGACAAATTCAGCTTATTGGCGACATCCCGGACCGAACTTCTCGGATCACGTCTAAACTGCTTAACTACGCGCTTGTGATCTTTTTCACTGACGGAGCATCCATTTTTGCCGTTCTTCACCTTCCGGTCGATGGTTAGGTTCTCGAAGTATCGTTTTAGTACTCTGCTGACCGTGGATTGGATGATTCCCAGCATCTTACCGATGTCCCGATGTGACAACTCCGGATTCTCGAAATAAGTGCACAGGATTAATTCACGACGCTCTTTTTCGTTCGACGACATTTTTCCAAATTTACGAAAAATTGACAGTGAAGCATGGCCAACGTGAGCTATACACTCTTATCTGATTATAAGCGAAAGCTGAAGATATAATTCCTAAAAATTAAATTTCTACAGCGTTTTTTCCGTGATGCAATTTGATGTGACACACCCTTTACAATCATAAAAGCACAAACAATTGTTGTACCTGCTTTCAAACGTGATGTCGTGATGAATTTTAAATGAAAAGGGCTTTTATTTATGCCGGTCACTGTATGTATGCTGAATGTAATCGAGATTTCAGATGTCAAATGATCTCAAAACTGAGCAAAAAATATGTAGATCGGTCTGGGGCTGAAATTGTCGGAAATCAATGCATTGGATTTGAATTTTATTATGCTTCAGAAATTCGTAAATTTTACTCTTTATACTTATTACTTAGATACTTCGAAGGGAGGCCCAAAGCCGATTGTTGTATGAACTGGTATCCTTTAAACGGTTAGGGGAGTTAACGTGGTAAAATCCACAACCACATTTTAACAAGGACACTAAACGTTTTTATTTATATGTGTTCAGTCGCAAGCGCACTGAAGAGAGAGCCAATGCATGTGGTGCGATCCCCCGACGCCACACCCTGAAGCGCAATCCTCTGCTTTCCCGCAAACAGGATTGAACATGCTCCGCCAACGAATTGGAGGATAATTTTGCTGTACAAGGACAGCAAACAGTTCGATTCAAGACAGCAAAGCGTAAGCAACAGCATTGAAACGGAATTTGAAGGAAAACGGCGGAAGACATTTTAAGTGATTTAAGCTGTATTATATATTGTATAGTGAAGTTAAGTTAAATACAATGTACATAGTTTAAGTTTAAGTGTGTGTTGTGTTTTGTCTCCAAAACAACGTGTCCCTCAATCCGCCACAGTGAGGTTAAAGTTTCCATGCGAATGGAAAATCCCCGCTGCATCACTGCAATGAAAGCAGTTTGCATCGCGCCCACGGGGGGGAATTTGGTTCTCTCACTGGGCAAGCTGCGTTGAGGCAGCTTTGGAATCGCGCAGCGGGTTTAAGCCAGCAGTTTACAGTCCACTGCATTTAAGACGCTACAATATGGATGTCCAAAAATTTGCAGAAAAAATTAATCGAAGCCATCACCACACTTTTCCTTAATGTATTGAATCATACAGAAGAGTACAAATAAAAAATTAAAACTTAGCTTAGATCTACATAAACTTAGTCTAAGTCTAAGTCTAATTAATTACCTAATAATTAAAACAGCATTTTCTCATTATTGCCTCGTTGTCCGGAACATTGTTTGCAGTGGGTTGTAATAACTTCATAGCCAAGTGATGTATATTAAGCATTTTATGGTCGTGAATGATCTCTTGGGAAGTTCAGCTTTTTTTATTTTCTCGTTATTTTTAAGTTTTACTCCCTAAATTATATTCTCTTCTCCCAATTATGAGAATCCTACTCCATTCCACTCACATCAAATACCTAATGACGTTTATTGTCTTTCTCTATCTATATCTATCTATCTGCTATAAGCATTTGCAATTCCCTTTTATTGGCATTCGTTCGTTCTAGAAGACACATTTGGCACTTCTACAAACTTTTACCAATTATTTGCGATCGAATTGATATCCAGGGTATCGATAATTAATTTAGAGAGATCAGAAACCTAGATTTTACTGACCTCACTGTAAAGGAAAACAAGGATGTGTCTTTCTTTTGGGGTAAAATTCCATCACTAAAGGTATGAAAATAATTTTGCTTTTCCCAAATTGGGAAAAATTATTACAACAATTCTGATTCTGCGGCATTCATAAGAATTATAACAAGAACAAAAATTATGCGAGAAATTCTAGCTTCCAAACATTATGTTGACATGCATGAAGAAAAGTCAGGGCTAGTTAGAATGACTTAAGGGGGTATTCTAGTCTAGAAATCTGAAAAAATCGAAATTTTTTTTTTACCATATTTCTGTAGTTTAGGCATTCAAGAATATACTCTAGAAAGGACTTATCGAAAATCCTATTATTTACCTAGTTAGAGCCATCTTAGTGATGTGGTATCTAACCTGTTACGGCCATCACAATGAACTTCAAACGCGTTTCTCTCGGAACTAGTTTTTTTCTAACTGGCGTACACGATATCTCAAGTTCTACTGAACCGATTTATGTCAAATTTATATGAAAATAATCTGCATACATCTCTCTATCGCATGAACCAATAAAAAATTATAACTTTTTAATTTTACTATTTTTAAAAAATCGGTAAACGCAAAAAAAACGTTTTAAACAGCATTTTTGTTTTCAAACGGCCGCCATTTTGTTAAAACCCATGTTTTTGACTTGTCCGAGGTTCATGCCATAGCGACATCTTTACTGATTCAGAATCTGTTCGATTTTTTTGTTTCAGATAACCAGAAGGACTGGAATCGTGTACGCCATGGCACAACTTTTTTTTGAACACCCTCACTTCACCACCATGTAACTATTCTAATTATGAATATTTTTTTTCCGTCCTATTTTTGTTTTATTGTTGAAAGATAGATAAACGAATAATGATATAATGGATAGTAAAAATAGTTTTTGTTTTATTTTTACGGAGTTCGAAAAAACGTCCGAAATTCGTGTCTCTACACTAGAATACCCCCTTAAAATGTAACACAAAAGCAGTCTTCAGAAAACAAACGCAGCGCTGCGCTTGAGTTTAATTTTCATCAGAGCGCGCTCAAAGAAAACTCGTATTCTATCTTGGTGCGAAGAGCACAAAATTCATAAGCACGACAGCGCAAAATGTACCCGGCGCCGAACCCAGATACTAAACATTTCTCGCGTAACTTTTGAAAAGGTCCTATGTAACAAATGTAAACAAATCGAGTTAATGGATGCACGCTATTAGTCTTCAATCATTGAATGCATTACAAAAACAATCGTTCACGTATCTATTTTCTTCATCTTTTTATCGCCGATACAAAAAATATCCAATGTACAGATTCGGATTTTAAGCACCCGGCTGTTACTTCGGACGCCACTTTCCTCCGATGCTCGAAACGTCCGAAGAAACAAAGCAGTCAAAACAACACGAAGTCATACTTCGGTCGTTTTGAGTTTTTGTTTCTTACAGTAGTTGTTATCGATTTCAGTTCAATTCAACGTGTGATAACAATAATAATCTGTCTTTAGAACGAAATGCTGATTTTTGGATTGTTGTTTAGTAGTGAGTTTCAAATTCTTATCGTGCAACGTAATATGTCCAATGTGCAAACGCGGGCAGTCAAAACGTCCAATTTTTCGCTCCTTGGCTCCAACTTTAAACTCAAATCACGGAACAACAGCTACAATTGGTTTTGGAGAGCTATTCTTGATCGCTAGTGGTGAGAGGAGCGATAAAGATCGATAACTTTTAAGACAATTCGTGGAATAATGTTCGGGTCTTCAACTTCGTTTTTCTCGAGTTGACGAAAATGTTACATTGGACCTTTTCAAAAGTTACGCGAGATTTCTTCTCATTTGTGTGATGCGCGTCTCATTCTATACACACACACACACACACACACACACACACACACATATATATATATATATATATATATATATATATATATATATATATATATATATATATATATATATATATATATATATATATATATATATATATATATATATATATATATATATACATCAAATTCTAGCGCCCGCTTTGTCCTCGTTCGTTCTAAGCAAAGCATAAAAATAACAGCGCGCCCCCAAGAACGGCGCTGACAACCAAACATTTCTTCTGTGTTTCGGAGCGTGCTCATTCGCCAGAGCGCATATGTGCTCAAGGAGTGGGAGCTCAACTGGGTACAAAAATCTTGTTGCATTCTGAAAACAGCACAAAAGTATACTATTAAAATGTATAATCACAAACAGGAAAACGAAAATTTTCAAGTGCTAGTTACTGACACTGATTGTACATCGTATTTTTTATTGTTAATACCAACAAAATCACGAAAAAAGAAAAGTCGATTCTTTCCAGCTTTTTCCAGTTTTTTTTTCGAATTTTCCCAGCTATCTCAAAAGTTTGGTTACTTTGGCGGTTACTAAATCAAGAACTCTTTATTTGGAATACTTATTGTGAGAGAACAGACTGAGTATTTGAGTATTTTAAGAAAAATTACCATCGCCACATTGACTTTTACTGAAAAGGAAAAATAATTAATATTTCCGATCACCATAACGAAGGGATTTTTCTTGCTAATATTTCCTTGCAAGCACTCATGTTTATCTTTTACGATTGCAAAATATAGCTCAATCAGGAAAACGAAAATTTTCAAGTGCTAGTTACTGACACTGATTGTACATCGTATTTTTTATTGTTAATACCAACAAAATCACGAAAAAAGAAAAGTCGATTCTTTCCAGCTTTTTCCAGTTTTTTTTTTCGAATTTTCCCAGCTATCTCAAAAGTTTGGTTACTTTGGCGGTTACTAAATCAAGAACTCTTTATTTGGAATACTTATTGTGAGAGAACAGACTGAGTATTTGAGTATTTTAAGAAAAATTACCATCACCACATTGACTTTTACTGAAAAGGAAAAATAATTAATCTTTCCGATCACCATAACGAAGGGATTTTTCTTGCTAATATTTCCTTGCAAGCACTCATGTTTATCTTTTACGATTGCAAAATATAGCTCAATCAGGATGACTTGGCCAAAATTTGTATTATCATACATATTGCTAGAAGCTAACGACCACATGACAATGTTGCTGTGTTTTTGAGTACTACTTTCTTGAGGCATTATATGAAGAAATCAATAGTCCATTGTCAGTCATCTGAGTAGCACTCAATTTTGTAATCGTCCAAATTAACAGCAACCCAAGCTGCAGTCGAAATGGAAACGGCTGTCAAAACCATTGTCAGACTGTTGGCACGAAATAGCACTTTGTCATCGATTAGCCCGGCTACACAACACACACTCGGGAACCTCAGAAACTGGGTGTCGGAGATACCAAGATTGCAACCTATAACCGCACATTAGCTCAAACGTCATTCCACACATAAATACGATATGGCACACGGTGAGCGCAGATAGAGCATATTATGGTGTACTCTATCATTACCATGTACAGGTAGACACCAGGGGGCTTAGGAAAGCGGACAATGCGAGCTAGAACTGCAAAACCGATGCGCTATTTTCTAGCTGTAGGGAAGAATAGAAGCAAAAAAAAAAGGTCGTGAACAGAACCATACAACACTTCACATAAAAACAAACAGTGAGTGAGCACGAATATATTCGCTTCAGCGTTTGCATAATCGATGTACACCGGTTAAAGATCGATGAAAACGTAAAGTTTCACCAACGTGGCGCTCCCGTTAGTAAGACTTCAAATGCTTTCGAACGATAATCATTATTTCAAGCATAAAACATTTTTATGAGTTAAACAGCAGAACTTTGAAGCCCCTAGTTCAATGTCGTATGCGAATTCCGGCCGTTAGGAGCAACAATTTCCTAGCCTCTTCAAAAGTGGCTTCTCCCCCGCGTAGCGTAGTTGTCCCCTGCTAAGTGTATGCAAATTATTCCACCCTTCCGTCGAATAGATAATAAATTGCAACAAAGATAATTATAATAATTATTCAATCAAGCAAACGATTCAAGCATAGAATCCCACACATAAACAATGCTGTGAGTGTTACACTGGCTAAATGATTTTGACAGCCGAACGCGTGTTCAGCAATGTTCACACGCAGCGGTGATCACACACACTGAGGAGCAGTTGCGTTGCGTTTCGCGATGATGATGGCAAGGGCACATTTTTCACACCTTCGATCGCTTCTCGCCGAGCCCTAATGGATTTCCCTGTCTGGCTGGAGCGTTCTTTTCCCATTTTCGTCGTTACATTGCGCGAATGCGAATAGATGCACACATTCGATTATCATAAATTATCATAACCCGGGTCACTTCGTGCGATTAGAAAATTATACTGCAATTTTAAAGTAATTAGTAGTCCAGGACGGGACGAACTGTCTCCGAGTCGGATCGCCTCCGAGCCACTTTGGTGAAGGCGAATGGTGTTTTTGTGATTGATTAATGTGTGTTTATATATTCACACAGCCGGCCAACCAACGATTCGCACAGTCGAAGCGCTATATGCGCGCAGCTGTCATGCACTTCCCATGCGCAAAACAGCGCGAACCTTGCCGCCAGTTCATTACCAACCATCAAACACCTCTCTCTGTCTTTTACAAGGTTTGCACAGCGATCAGTCGGGACTCTGTTTGATTTATTGGAGATTAATTGATTTGGCGTGTCATCATTTTTCAAGTGTGTTTTCCATTTTCGCAAAGCTCTCCTTTGGTGGTGGCGGCGCCCTTCACGAATAGAATGCCCGATTCGATACACAGGTACTTGGGTTTTAATCGAGGCCTAGCATTACCTCATCCACGGGATCCTTGGAACGCTCGGAACGAATCGCCGGAACCAAGTCGGAGCAAAAGTCCCTTCGATTTGACGCTGCTGTCTATTATATCCTGCTGCACCCTTGCTTTGTGTATTTGCTCCGTGGGTTGAGAGAAATCCAAATCGAGAAATAAGGCATGAAATTTAAATAGTCATTTCTCACCCCCCGTTTCGGTTCGGGTGCGCTGCAAGGGTTCGCTGGGTTCTGTGTGTTTTAATTTTCATGGCTAATATTTCGGGAACCGTGTTCTCTGGTGTCCCTGCAGTCGCTGTGCCGCCAAACCACACACAAACTGACTGCGTGTCGGGATCGGAGAAAAAGGTTCCCGAAGGAAGCGAAAAAGGTTTCCAGACGAATGTTTGGTCTGATTCTGGCTGTGATTAATGAGTTCGGAAAGAAGATGCTTGTTCTGCAGACGATTTCGATTCAAGTGGCGTGAAGGATTGCGCTCTTAATGCAATGCTTCTTTGGTGTTCGTTAATCGACAGGATGTGTTTTAAAATTTAAGTTCCGATACAGGGCAAAATGTCATTGTTGTGCTGTTTCGCTTAATTTCTGTTACGAAATTGTGGAGGCATGTGTTCTAGAAATTATAATTAAATATTTCTATCCTGAATGAGTTCTCCCTGTTTTTTTTTTTGAAATTATAAGCAGCGGTAGAAATTTTCGCTTCATCAACATACTCACGAGTAAATAGCCCCTTTATTGACACTGGCTACGTTCACGAGTTCGTTTATTTGACCAGCTCCATCGATAGATCGTGAACAAAAGTGAACTTGCCAGCCTCTGGTGTCATCTCTCGTATGGAAACCATATCGGTACCACAAAACAACAGAAGCATCCAGCATCCTTATATCACCGGCGTTGGCTGTAGCAGCAACAGTATTTGCTCACCTACTACTCTGCTGTTCTACGCATAGTTGTCCCATGTTCCAAAATCAGCAACTGAGAAAAACGCAATCAAAGTTTTCTAACACATTTGTCTAGCAGAAGCTTCAAGCATTTCAGTTAAGCAATGCATCGGGTTTTTTATAAGCACTAAGCTATTGTTTAATGAAATGTGAAGAGATTCCCTCAATTGAAGCAATCTAGGTGGATTAGGGGCTTAAAATGCATGGTGGGACAGTTATGCGTAGAATATCAACATGGGACAGTTGAACTTGATTTTGTTTTTTTTTTTTAATACTGGGAACAAATAATAAGTTTTTTGTGTTTTTCAAAAAGATTATGCATAAAAATATTTTTTTATGGAGCAAAAGTGAAAATTGTCAAAAAGTAACATTTGAGAACTATGCGTAAAACGACAGTGTCAAAGCATAAAAAAGTAAACATAACTGGCACCGTGGTGTAGTATATAGTAATGTAGTATCCCTAGTATCAGTACTGGAACTTTTTCCTACATCTTGTTCTCCTATTGAACGACGATAAAGTTGACGTTAAGGAGATTGTATTGAAATACTTCGAATCCGGTCATACCTTCATGGCGGCTGACAGTTTTCATGCTGCTGTTGAAACTGCCGAGTAGTAGATTTCGAAGATTTCAAAAAGGCTGTTGGAAGGGCCAAGAAGCGCGTCGATGTGATGAACATGCAGAGTATACATTTTTTTTAAACTGAATTTGCCGTTACTCAATACACTCTCAATAAATTAAATCCGCGGCCATAGATTGAGAATATTAGACGGGTCAGAATTGCAAAAGGTCGGTATGATATCGGCTATTCTGATGTTGTTGACAGCAAGCAACTGAATTATTGTGTTTTGCTATCTAAAAAACAGCAAAAGATGCTTGCAGCTGGTCACTTTTCCTTAGATGGCAGCATGAAGTGGCAAAAAGCTCCGAGAGAAATTCAAAAGCAACGGAAGAAATTGTTATTGGCAGCAATACTTCCAGTTGTTCCAGAAGCTAAGAAGGTTTTTTTTCGAGAACATGCCAACAAATTAATGCTTATATACTTCTTCATTTACAAAGCGTTTTATTTACCATGTGATAGAGCTTGAAATGATAGATCTCCTAAAAATAAAAATATTAAAAAACTATACCAAAATATTTCAATGTTTATTATGCTGCCTTCACATTCAATTTACACATTACACTTCCATTAGATTATACCAATGGGGTAAACCACGTAATAAACCACGTAAGTTCATTTTCAGTGAATTCAGTCCTTATCTTCTTCTCTCTTGATGCATACATTTCTGTATTTTGTTAATAATCGTACACTTTGACCAAATCTCCTCTTTTCCTGAAAGTGTGCGTGGTTTATGGATGACCCTTTTCTTTCAAAAGCACTCCTAGCAGTTTATATTATTATATGAATAATGCACATAACATTCCTGTACTTGAATCGATTCATTTATTATTGATCTACAAAAAATACATAGTGGGACAGTTATGCCTAGAATATCAACATGGGACAATTGAACTTGATGTTGTTTTTTTTAAATACTGGGAACAAACAATAAGGTTTTTTGTGTTTTTCCGAAAGATTATGCATAAAAACATCGTTTTATGAAGAAAAGTGAAAATTGTCAAAAAGTAACATGGGACAACTATGCGTAGAACGGCAGTACTGTACTCCTCACGCTTTCTGTTGCTCCTGCCACTAATCGATCTGATTGGTTTTACTTGACGCGATTCTTACCAACAGAGACAACTGAAAATGCTGCACTTTATATTTCGAAGAGATGCAACGTTGACGCATCTAAAATTCGGTGTTATAAGTTAGTCCGTCAAAATAGGGATGATGATGATATCCCGTTGTCATTCATTTCGTTCAAATTAAGTGTTCCAGATTCGATAGTAAGCTTAATTTGTTCTAAAAACCAAAGGTGTGTCAATATCGTCTTTTTCAAGTGGTAAATCATCACCTGAGTGCAACTATTACCCTCTCGCAAAAATATTGCCAGCTCCGACCAGCAACTACAATCAGTTGAACAACGTAACGTCAATTCTCAGTCCAATCAAGCCGCTTTTTTATGCCACCCTCCCATACACAAAGATGCTCAGGAAATGAACATGGAATCTTCGTCAAACCAGCACCACCACTTGAACACTCTGACAGATCGCAACCGACTAGTGCGTTCACCGCTGATGCAGATAATATATTACCAAATAAGCAGATAATATATTACCAAAACGTCGGTGGTATGAATTCCACTATATCGGATTATTTTCAAGCTTGTTCTGGCGTTTCTTATGACTTTATTGCGCTCACTGAAACATGGCTTAATAGCAATGCACTGGCTAAGCAAATTTTCGGTCCACTATACAATGTCTACCGGTTGGATCGATCTGCAACGAACAGTAATAAACTTCATGGCGGTGGAGTTCTTCTAGCCGTTAATTCAAGAATCCATTCTCGTAAAATGTTTCCCCCTAATGGACTTACAATAGAACAGATCTGGGTGGCTGTTTCGTTCAGTTACCACACTATGTTCATTGGTGTTTCATACGTTCCACCTGATCTCACCAAGGACTCATCGGTGATTGAACAGCATATTTCATCGCTAATTTGGATTAATGAACAAATTAAACCTAAGGATAATATTATCTTGCTGGGTGACTACAACCTACCTAGCATCAGATGAATCCTCGAAATAATTTCATCCTGATATTCTGCACTCTGCTATGCACCGCCAGACCGAGTCTCTACTCGACAGTTTTAGCTTGAGTGGAATTGTCAATGCTAACAACCGTATCCTCGACCTATACTTCACCAGTACAGAGCTCATTCCAAACACAACTGTGATCGAGTCACCGTCTCCTTTGGTGAAAGTGTGTCATCATCACTGAATAGATTCCTTTTGAACATTGATTGGAACGTCATTTTAGATGTAGATGATGTTGACTCTGGCTCGCTTGCCTTGTCTAATGTGTTGCTCTATGCAATCGACCAGTTAGTTCCGAAGAAAAGAATCCTTAACATTCAGCATCCACCGTGGTCTAATCGTAATTTCAAAGTGCAATCCAAAAAAATTCTGGGAATTTGTCAACAATCAAAAGAGAGAATCCGGTCTACCGACCGTGATGACACGTGGCAATGTAGTAGCTTCCAGTAGAGAAAGCATCTGTGAGCTATTCCGATGCCAATTCCAGAGTGTTTTTGTGAATGACTGTCTTGATCATGAGCAAATTGCCTCCGCGACTGATAATATACCTCATCTTGCAACGGCTGGATCACCACCTATAATTAACCAGAACATCGTTGGAGACGCCTGCTATAAACTGAAACACTCTTCCAATCCTGGACCGGACGGTATCCCCTCCGTTGTTTTGAAAAAATGTGCTGAAAGTTTGTCTTACCCACTGAGTCTACTTTTCAACCGCTCCCTAAATTCTGGCATATTTCCTCAAATATGGAAGAAAGCCTATGTATTTCCAGTTTTTAAGAAAGGCTGTAAGAAAGAGGTCCAGAATTACAGAGGGATCGTTTGCTTATGTGCAATATCCAAATTATTCGAACTCATCGTCTTGGATTATATCTCGTGTACATGCAAGAGCTACATAGCTGAACAACAACATGGATTCATTCCGAAACGTTCCACAACCACAAACCTAGTTATCTATACATCGTTTATTGCTCGTGCTCTACAGTCGCGTCATCAAATAGATGCAGTTTACATCGATTTTTCGGCGGCTTTCGATACCATCAATCACCAGATAATCATTGCAAAACTTAACGGTCTTGGTTTCAACGGCTCCTTTCTTAGTTGGCTCCAATCCTATTTGGTAAATCGGCAGATGTCCGTCAAAATCTGTGACTCTATCTCCAAGCCTTTTGGTGTTACTTCTGACGTTCCACGAGGAAGTCACTTACGACCATACATCTTCCTGCTTTTCCTGAATGACATCAATTTTGTTCTGGATTGCCAAAAATCATCTTACGCGGACGATTATAAACTGTACCATTTGATTCATAGTGTACAAGACGCGGCATTTTTCCAGTCACAAATCGACGCCTTTGCTGCGTGGTGTGATAAAGACAGAATGATTCTCAATCCCACCAAATGCTCAATCATATCATTCTCGTGTAAACGCACTGCAGTACACTTCGAGTATAAGCTGCGGGATCGTATTAGGCTGTCAAAAAAGTCCTGCGGTAATTTTTTTGAATTTTCATTTGTTCATAAAATTAGTTACAATCATCTGTTTTAAGTCAAATATGCGCCGTTTTGTTCGATGACTTGTCCCCAACGAGATGCCAACTTCATAATACCCCTGTTATAGAAGCTCGCTTCCTTATTGGCAAAAAACTCGGATAGCCAATTTTCACAGGCCTCTTTCGTGGCTAACTTCTGACTACCTAGCTCTTTCGCCATGGATAAAAACAGGTGGTATTCACTTGGTGCAAGGTCCGGACTATACGGCGGATGCAAAAGAACCTCCCATCCGAGCTCCCGGAGCTTCTGGCGCGTCACCAAAGAAGTGTGTGGCCTGGCGTTGTCCTGATGGAAGATAATACGGCCTCTGTTTATCCAAGATGGCCTCTTCTTCATGAATGCTACCTTCAAGCGGTCCAGTTGTTGGCAGTACAGGTCCGAATTGAGCGTTTGGCCATAGGGAAGCAGCTCACAATAGATTATTCCTTGATAATCCCACCAAACACACAGCAGAACCTTCCTGGCCGTTAATGAGGGCTTGGCCCTCATTAAGTGACCCACTTTTCATCGCCAGTCACCATCCGCTTCAGAAACGAGTCACCATCCGCTTCAGAAACCGGTCTTTCTCGGCTAATTCAGCGATTTTGTCCCAATTTTCGACGACAGGCCTTCCGGAGCGTGGCGCATCTTCGACGACCTCTACACCAGAACGAAAACGTTGAAACCATCGTTGTGCGGTGGAAATGGAAACTGTATCGGGTCCATAAACTGCACAAATTTTATTGGCAGCTTGAGATGCATTTTTGCCTTTGTCATAGTAGTACTGTAAAATATGTCGGATTTTCTCTTTATTTTGCTCCATATTTGCGACACTATAACTCACGAACGACTTAACCAAACAAGACACTGTCAAGGGCTATATTATAGCGCGCAAAAATACCTTTCCAACAAGCTATAGTATGACTCTAAGACAAGACGTGACAACTGGCTTCTTATTCTTCTTTCTGCATTTTCGTCGACCAAGTGCTAGATAACAGGGAAACGAGATGTGAAGGTTGCCAAATGTTATAATATTTCGAAAGTTTATTTTCCCATGAAAAACATGTGTTCTTCGTATCATGTATTTTCTGAGCTGCACCATTTTTTTGTATTAATTTTTCAACCGAATGTCACATATTTTAAACAATAAGTATTTTCCTGTTATTTTGGTATGCAAAAAAATTAAATGTGAAGAGATAAAGAAAACTAGAAAACGTAGATTTGATAGTAGGAGTATGATATGTTGAAATACATGAATTCAATTCAAAGTTCATTTCATTTATCAAGAGATTATGGGCCTTACCGTTAACACTTCACGATGAAAACGAAATGAATGACACGCCTTTAAATTTCGTTTTACGAGTTAAAGAAAATGATGGGTTTTCAGGTAGAATGAACACTTTTCAAATAGAAATTATGAATGAAAAGTAACTTTTCCGTTTCAAATTTGTGTTCAATGTGAATGGAAAACTTTGCTCTTTTCATTTGGTAAAATAATCTCGTACAAAAATTGTATCTGAAGATAATTTTATATTATAATGATAAATTTTAGTGAGAATATCGGAGTGTATAGAAAATAGGTCATGTTAGGGTAAGAAAGACGTGCTTCAAGTGAATAAATAACGCCAAGTAAAAATTTTCATTCAGATTTTAGCAATTTGAAAGTGTTTTCGGGCCGAGTAGTAAGACTTGTTAAAAACTAATTTCGTATCCAGATATCGACACCGTATCGTTGTCATCGCGGATACACTTCAATTCGTTTTCACCGTGAAGTGTATACGGGAATAAAGCCTAATAATTCAACTTTGATATCGTTTATATACTAACAGTACTGCAATATTGATAAAATAATACATTCCCACATTATAACATAGCGTTTATTCAGGTTTTTTTTTGTAGGTATGTAGGTATGTATGATTATTCAGGTTCCAACATGATTTTGAATACTTTTTCTGCTGTTATATTTGTTATTTGATCCTAATTTTATAGCTAACTGCTCTACGGTTGGAAAATAATTTAATGTTCTTCTTTGCTAGGCCGCTGCTATTATGCTATGCTAGATGGCAAGAGAATTACAAAAAGATGTAGGGTGGAAATTCCGATGCAATGTTTCCCTCTCTTCGGAAACTGAACACCGGACGTAATAGAAACGAAAAAAATACAAAGAATCCATTATAGGAATTATCGCTAAATTGAAATGTGAACGCAACTATTATTCCACTTTGAATATATTTGGCAACACTGTGAAAATGTTGAAAATCCCATTTTTGTATATTTATCTTTGTCAATTATTTTCCTCGTCAACCAATCAGAAGCCGAGTTGCAAGTGGTCCGAGTTTGACAGAAAAAGTGGTCCGGAATCGGCCCCCTATTGTCATGTCTAGTCTCAGGTATGACTCGATACAATGAATACAACTAGAACTACGCGCTTACAACGACACCTCGCGGAAATACCGCAGGACTTTTTTGACAACCTAATATATTACAACGAGTCAGTTGTGTCAAGGACCTAGGAGTTAGGCTCGACTCTAGGCTTATTTTTCGTGAACACATTGCATATACTACAACGAAGTCATCTAAAATGCTTGGATTTATGTTTCGAACAACAAAACATTTTAGGGACATACACTGTATAAAAACCGTATATTGTTCCCTGGTCCGTTCGATACTCGAATACGCATCGATTGTTTGGTCACCATACTACCAAAACAGCATCCTGCGTTTAGAAACTATCCAAGATCACTGCAAACTCATCGGACTGAATTCTTTGTCTAATCGCCGATACGTGGCCAAAATTTGCTTCATCTCTGACCTGTTACTGTCGCACATTGATTGCTCAGAACTTTTACAGCTTGTAAATTTCAACATTCAGCAAAGAAATCTGAGGTCTCACAACTTTCTTCAAATACCGTTGTCATGCACGAACTACGGTTATCACGAGCCATTCTCGAGTATGTGTCGAATATTCAATAGGCACAGTATTTGTTTTGATTTCTGTGTATCTCGTACAGTACTTAAGAAGCGATACATCACTTCAATAGCAAACAGTCCTATTAGCTAATAAGTTTTTAATTATAATTAGTACGTAAGCGTCATTAGGGTTCTGTATACCTGTTGATTTGCTGAATTAAAAATAAAATAAAACTTAAAATCGCACAAAATCGAAGAATAGTTCAAAGTTCAAAATACAGTAGAACCTCGATTATCCGCGGAATAGCCGGGCTAGCTCACCGCGAATAACGAAAATCGTGGGTATCGGAATGAAGGACTAAAAATGAGTTTCAAACACCAAAAAAAGATGTTTCAGCATGAAAACTATGTTTTATCAATACATAAATCATAAAACTATCCATCTACAAAGTCATGTACATGATGATCCGCTCGTGGATAATCGGGTTCCACTGTAGTTCAAAGCAAGCAGTAGAATGTGAATTCAATATCAATAAAGTAGGTATTTACTCACGATTATACTCGTGAGCAGAGATAGCAAAAATCGCTTCTAACGATTATCTAATCAGATGTATTGAAAAAACCACAAGCGAGCATTGCTCTCTTACTCTTAATACGCCATTTTCCTCATTAAACGCAATGGACTCGTCCTCGTCCTCGGAGCTGACCTAGGACAACATGTGGTCACCTTCGCGGATAGTTGTCCTTTCTTTTCTCGATCTAAGACCCTTTAGCCATCGCCCAACGGGACACTCCCACGGCGATTGATTGTCTTTTTGCGACATTTGCGCGTGGGACAAATCACGAATACGCTGCCACTTCGCTGCCACTGTCAAACTATGGAAATCGGTTTCTTTTATTCGCAGTCTATTATGATATGAATTATAGCTTACGTGCCTGCAGCGAAACCAAAGCATTGTATGCACAGATGAAACGGGACCTTATTTGTACGATGGTGCAAACATTATCACGCTTACGGTATGCACAACTTTCGAACAACTGTGGTCAAAGCATGGTCCTCTCTCTGATTTTGAATTGCTTGTGCAATGACCGAACTGAGTGGCCGATTCACTGTCTTGCAAGTGGGTTAGCATCGTTCTGTTTCGCTCGTCTCCCGTCACACTCGCAAAGAAAGCATGCAACAAACAGACAAAACAGGCAAAACTGAGCGAAGAGAACGTGGATGATACTTACTCTTGTGGAGCAAACTGGTGCAGCGAAATGTACGCAACATGACTGAAAAGAAGCATCCTTTATCTTATGTAGATTCAGTCTAACCATGTATTGATCAACTCGGAATAACCTTGTGATGTACTTACCGCATCGGGTCATGTTATACGGCTATTTAAAGTCGACAATCTGTGCTACAAGTGTCGTTTTGACAGTGTTGTGATTGTCCTTTTCACACATCTTTGATGACTTGCCAGAAACTATGGGAGCTCGGATGGGATGTCCTATTGCAATCACCGTATAGTCCGGACCTGGCTTCAAGTAATTATCATCTTTTCCGGTCCATGCAAAACGCTCTTGGTGATTCTAAGTTGGCATCAAAAGAGGCTTGCGAAAACTGGCTGTCTGAGTTTTTTGTAAATAAGGAAGGGGAGAGGGGGGAGGGGATAATGAAGTTGCCTTCTAAATAGCAACAAGTTTGCGAACAAAATAATTTTAATATGTTAAATAAAGCGTCAAATTTCGATCAGAAATACGACATTTCTTTTCCCCCAACCCTATATTTGGCCGTTGATAGTGCCGGTCATTATGTACGGCTTGCTGGATTGGCCGTACCTACAGATCTTCTGCCACACCAAGTACTTCTTGGAAAATTCGTCGACCTTCTATTCAAGGATCGTCTCCGGAACATTCAGGCGGGACTTGTCGACGAAAAACTCCAGGCTGGAGATCTGCTTGGCGTCCGCTTTAATGTACATCTCGTCATCCATTATGATGCATTTCGGCTGCACCAACCACTCGCGGTACAGCTTCCTGGCACGGGATTGAGCCGCCGTGTTCTGTTTATCGTTTCAGTTAGGCGCCTTTCTTTCCTTGAAGATATGAAGTCTGGCCCTGCTTCATTGTATGATGGACAAACCAGACGGAAGAATTGACCTTCTTGGCCACGTTCTGAATCGAAGTGTTCGGATTGCGCTTGAAGTAATCCCTCACCTTAGTTGCATTCATGGGGACCTTAGGTCTGGGTCTTCTTGAACGATTTTACCACAAGGGACACGACCGAATGGTCGATTCCAAACTGTTCTGCGATCCACCTGTGGGATTGGCATGGGTTTCCCACGACCGGACCCATTGTCGAATCAGTTCTTGCTCGGAAATCATCTCGATAACCACTTGACACTTGTCTCGCGCCGCGTCTTATGAGTGTTGTGAAGTTCTTACTGTGCAACGTAAAAAAAAATATGTGCAATGACAACCCATTAATGTGTTCTATATTTTAATACTTGCTCTGCTTTCCACATTATCTCATTGCCATCTAGATTCATTATTCCATTATTCCATTTAATGTTATATATTCACAAGTTCTTCGGAATCATTTACACAAAAAATATCAATAAAACAAACAAAATGTCGGGCACAAGAGTTTTTTCTGTATTATATAGTGACTCTCAACTGCATTATATAGTGACTGTATTATATAGTGACCTTCAACGTTGTCCAGCTTTGTAGAAGGCCATTATACAGAATTCCTTTCCAACCCAGAGCATGCTTTCTTGCTTTGGGTGACGACCAACTTTGGAAGTAGAGGTGATAGATGAGAATCTGCTGCTCCCAGCGGTAGACCCATTGCAAGCGAAACATTGAATTCCAAAATGAGACCCATTCGAACATCGATAGTAATTCATTGAAAAGGAAAACCTTTCACTTGGCTACCTCGCGAGTCTGACTTCGAGCTATCCCATTGAAAAAAAATCTCCCTATAATGAAGATCTCAACAGGAAGCCGATATAAATTTATCCCATCGACACGAGGAAGAAATTCCCCGACCGCAAACGGGGAACCGAATCGACATCGTCTGGAACGGCTCTATCGAAGCAGAACAAAACACAGAAAGCCGCCACCGCACCGTCGCCAGCCGATAATATCCCGCATTGTTTGACACACAATTAATTATCGCGCCTGGAATTGTTTCGCTGACAAATTTCGGAATGCCAAAATGCTCGGGTAAATTACCAGGGCGCAAAACGCTTCCTCCATGGTGATGGTCGCCGAGGGAGCGCGGCTCCCCACATAACGTCACCCTTCTTCTCCCGTGCACATTTCGGCTATGCGAAGCGGTGTAAACATGTTTGAAAACATGTCGGCTCACCGTTTTCTCCGAGAGTGTGGTATCTCGTTGTTGTGATGCCCCGCGATGTTTCGTAGTGGCGCGAGATTTATGGATGGTATTTTAGCGGGTTGTTTTGCTTTTGCTCTTGTGCGAGATTGGATGAAGCCCATGCCCTCCTGAACGGGAAGATGTTCCGCAACGGATTTGTGGTTTTCAACGAGCTGTTTAGCGAATGCTGTGTGTTTGATGTTGATGCTCGCTCTGCTGCAGCGGGAAATTTGACGCTTGCCAGCAAACTGTCATAAGGTTAAACGCATAAGATCCAAACGAGTTATAGATTATTTATTTGATTTTCCAGTTTTAATTTAACGTTGAAGGCGATTCAAGCCGTTATTTGCTTCAATGAGTCCGATACATTTTACAGGTACACCCGTTTTTTCCCTCTGAGTGTCATACAAAATGTGAAGAAATGCCGTTCAAATACTTCAGTATTTTAGTATTTGTAAGTATTTGTTTGACAATTAGAAATTATCAATATTTCCTCTCAGTTCCATTTTTTTACTTTTCCCTTAGTGTCATTTGTTTACGCTTCATCTACATTTAACTTACGTTGATTTTTTCATCAATATGTAAATTTGGTAAAAATGCTTCCTGATCTTCGGGATTTTTTTCCCCAACGAAGGATGATATCCAACAACAAAAAATTCAAAGCTGAAGTTGGGAAGACATTTGACAACAAATAGTCTGGCAACTCTGCCAAGAGGTGACAAATCAATACCAACAATCGCGGGCAAGGTTGCGCGCAAATATCATTCCCGCCTGACCGACCGCAATAAAGCTTCGTTTACAGCTTAGCGCGCACCTACTAAGCGCACATTGACAGTTCGGTGATTAATATTTATTGCGGCGAGAGAGAGAGAGAGATGAGAATGAAATAAATGATCTCATATAGGCGCGGAGCGATTTTACCAAGCGCTGGCAACGGCATGGGTAAGGTTTTTTTTCGGAGCCATCGATGGCCCCCGGGCGGGATCGATAATGAAAAACGACAGTCATTTGCCGCGCTCTGCAGCCGCATTGCGGTTTCGCAATGCTCACTCGGTCACTGCCGCTGCTGCTGCTGCAGCTCCAACGAAATAAATGAAAATAAATTTTTATTACAATATTCATTAATTTATTTTGGATTTGTTTATATTCCATTTTTGATTGCCTCCCGAGCTACCGGTATTTTTGGGCCGCTCGAACGAATACGAATGGGCTGCAGAAAAAAGGTTGTATATGCAAATGTAAACATTAATTTCCGAACTGGGCGCGCAGGATCGCGATCTCTGTCCGGGGGGCATACAAATGGACTACCGGAATATGCAGAGAAACAATATTTTTTGGACAGTTATTTAAGTGTTTCTGTGCGGAGCGGCCTGATGGCGATGGCGAGCTGCTGCCCCCGCTGGGTAGGGGAGGGCAGGACATTTCACATGTAAAACTTAGGGTATTAATCATTTTCTGGTTGACATGCAGCTGCAAATGCTTGGCGGAATCGCCACACGTGATACTTCGTTCCAGTTTCATCATTTCGCAATGTTACGCTAATATACAGTGTGTCCCAGATTAGGTGTCACTATTTTTCGATTGAGTTCTATATCAACAGAGTAACTTCTACAGAAAAAAGTTTACTGTCGGTTTTGTGTATCCTTTTCCTTTTGACAGTTTATCGCTGGCATGACTAGAGATGTCTGAATTTTTCATTTATTCGATTATTCGATTATCGATATTCAATTCATTCGAATAATTGTTTACAGTATTCGATTAATCGAGCGAATGTTTATTTTTGCAATAAAAATGAACAGACGTGATAACAGAAAAAGATTATGATGTTATAATGTTAAAAGTTACATTAACCCTCTACAACACAACTCCGCCTTTAGACGGGCTTTACGGATATTCTTTTAAAATTATTCAGACATTATTTTCAATGTTCACCCCCACTAGAACGTTTTTATAATATTCTCATCTATATTACATACACATTGGTTTTATGCTGGCACTTTTCTGCTAGGAGTATTTTATGTTGAAAGTCAAAAATTCGAGATAAAAGTGGAATGGGTTTTTTTAGACAAATAAAAAATTCAGCATATAAATACGTTGTCCTTTTCGGCAATTGGGTCAGGTCGTATCTAAACTACACACATTCATCCAGACTCTGCAGGAAAAAAAATTTATCCACATGAGATTCTGTAAGTCGGTTTCGTTGCTTCGTTATTAGTTGTTCAGCTTCTGAAAATATTCTCTCTGACGGAATTGAAGTAGCAGCCGCTGGTAGAGAATTTAGTGCTACCTTAAATATATGTGAATACTGGCCTGCCATGGAATGCCATACAGTCAATGGGTCACATGTCCTCGGTACCAAGGCTATATTCAAAAATTGCCGTAGCTCAACTGGAAGTCCACCCCGATTATCTGGATCAAATGACTGAACCGTGGCAGCCACCAACTTTTCGTTGATCGTCCAATCATCTGCCGATAGACCTGGTCTAACTATCCTGGAACTTGGATAAAGTGTTGAATGTTTCTACAATTTTCCGATTAGATTTGGTCATTTTTTCCTTTACCAACTCAGCTAATATTGTGCGATCTTAAATCAGCCGTTGCGCAATCATAACTGAGTGCCCGAGCGGGCATTAGTTTATATACAGATTTGTAATTTGTTCATATACTCTTTGTCAGTTTTTCTTTCGAATGAAGTGATTATCTCACCAATCTGTTCAACCAGCAAAGGATTATTAATGTTCATAATATTGCACTCCAAGCGTCACACTCTCTTGAGTTCAAAACTCAGGGTCCTCAATTGACCATCTTTGTGTTGTTACAGAATAGCTACGTTCACGCAACAATCATCAGCGATGGAGATCGATCCAAGATCGAATGAAGATCGATTCATCCATACAACTGCTCTGCTCTACTAGAGTCCGGTCTGCTGAACAATGGAAGAACAGAAAGAATACTCTTACGCCTAAATGGTTACTACTATGTAATTTAGCATATAGTTATGGAACATAAAAAAACTCTTACGCCTAAATGACTACTACTGTGTAATGTACAATTTACAGAATTCATTAAAACATGTAGCTGTAACAAAG
Organism: Toxorhynchites rutilus septentrionalis; assembly: GCF_029784135.1. NCBI lineage: Eukaryota > Metazoa > Arthropoda > Insecta > Diptera > Culicidae > Toxorhynchites > Toxorhynchites rutilus. The sequence goes on along the minus strand of NC_073744.1, from coordinate 138,688,096 downwards.
CCGGGTTTTAATCCGGGGGTTGATATTGATCATTGTTGTCTTATTAATAGCACAACAGCTCGATGTTTCTTGCAGAGCAGAGCAGTTTGCATGGATGAATCGATCTTCATTCGATCGTGGATCAATGAAGATATCACCACAGATTGTTGGTATTGTAATATTAAATATGCTCGAAATTGTTTTCTCAGTTGTAGGTTTTTATTCAATTTCCGTTTGCCATTTCTTTTTTGCAAATCGTGACGGGTGAGGAAAAGTAAAATAATTTTCAACAACTTTGATCGGAAAAATATTGAGAAAATTGACAGAAACCATTAATTACTCTCAAAGTCGGTCTTCTCTCGAAGAAAGTCATGCTCTGTGTCAGGTGGTATTGAAAAAGAACTCTTTGCTAAAGCTTCATTGTATCATTGTTGCTTAGACGATACCAAATAGCAAATACGAATTCCATACTTTTTTCAATCGGATGATGAATTTGCGGATCAGCTAAGTGAATGGGCTCCGAAATTGGCTACTGATTAACAACTTTGAGTTCGAGTGACAACTTGGGCGTTAAACGATCCAAAATTACATCACACTACGAAACCTTTACATGACTTCAACAGCATGATGACAATATTACTATTTGAACCATATTACCGTGACTTTTCGATTCAGCAATGCTTTTGGCAATTTGAATTCCTCGCAGAGAATGTGTTTGATGTAGCTTGTATGAGAGTTACAATGAAGAGCGGCTTGACAAACAAGTGATCGAAACTATCGAATACACTTACTGTAGCATTTGCAGAGTATCGACTAGTGTGATTTAAGAGAAATTGTGCTTTGCGACTTTTCTGATCTAGGTATGCTGGGAAAAAGGGTGTTCCACACAAAGGAGCAGTTCCCTGCAGACCATTTCGTAAATTCATAACAAAATGACTGAACAATGTTGATATGCTGGATGTATTACCATTGTCAGAAACTGTTGTAGCATTTTTTATGCACAAAAGCTAGCCTAAGACAACATAAATGGAATTCGGAAGAAACTGAGAGCGATACAAATATTTTCCTGGGTCATGTTGCAGAAATCAAAGAATAGAGAACAAATCGCTACTATGGCATTGTGCACTAATGACATAACGCTAAAATACGGATTTTGTACCCCCCCTCTCTCTCTCTCTAACGTAACGCAAGACAACATACCCCAAAAATATTAAACGTAACAAAACATCGACTCGTGGCAACTTCATTTTTTCAACATTATCAAATCTTTATTCATTGAACATCATCATACCTTGTTCGAAAATATTCAAAATCAACATACAACAAATATCCTAATATAATCCTACGCAGAGCCCGACATTTTCGAAGAAAAGAAAACATGAAAATCGACTCTCATCTTAGTAATTTTGTTTCGACTATACTTCGGCTATACAAATATAACCCGAAGTAGTTTTAGTCGAGCGAAGCTACTGAGAGGAGAGTCGATTTTAATGTTGTTTTCCGAAAATGTCGGGCCCTGATCCTACGTCCACTTTTCAGTCATGGTTCGAAAACAACCCTTCAACTTCCTTTTTTGACGTAGGATTACGTCTTTCGGGAACATATTGGGGTACAAATTGAAAATCGAAAATCGAGCACATCGTGAAAATTGTCCAATTTCTAACGCTTATTGCTCAGTCATTTCATGATGGATTGATGAGACTTTTGTGTCAATCGATTTCGGCACTCCATAACATTTTTTTTATATTGAAGAAAATAATATTTGTCATAAAACTAACTATCGAACAATTGAAAAATCTCAACCCATATCCTAACGGAAATACCTACTTCTGATTGGTTGAAAATGACGACACATGCGGCGGGTCCCTAACAGAGACATCAAAATCAATGAAAGTAGGGGGAGCTTTTTTCCCACCGAAATGTGTTCTTTAACAGAGATTTTCAATCAAGGTGCCTGGTGCATGTCGGGGGCATTTTTATATTGCAAGTAAGTGATACGATAAATTTTAGCAAATAAAATTTTAAAAATTTTAATGTTGGTTGTTTCGTGAAATTTCATATTTCAATTTCAATCGTTCATTCTGAAAAACTTAGCACAAGTGTGAGGCATAAAGTTGTATATGGTAGCAGTTATGTTGAAAATGACTTGATATATGAAACGATCTATTTCAATTTTCATAAATAAAAACCAAGATTTGTTCCCGCTCGAGAACGGGTTGTTAGGTTTGAGCTTGTTGTGTTCATTTCCACCCAAGGAAAGTTAATACGGCAGAAAAATTGGAAAAGTGAAGAAATGTTAAAAAAGTGATTTCCCATATGCTCTTCATATAGTATTAGGTGTTGTTGTCTAATCAAAATTCGCATTGCATAAACACTCAGAAAGTAAAAAATATAGAAGAAAATTACCTTTTCCATTTCAAATTAGTTTTCTCTATATTGAAGAAAAATTGATAATTGTGTTCGGTATTGGTAATTATCTTATATTACATTGGTGAGTTTTTTTTTATTTATTTCATCCATACATAACACAGGAGCCATCTCGTCTAGGATCACAGAGGTCAGTTTTCATCATATCTCGTTCCACTTTGGTATCTTTTATCCGATACGCACCATCCAACGACTGTTTACAATCCTTCTGTCATCATCTATCGGTAAACACTGGTGGAGTTAACAAACAATACCCAACAACCAAACAAAACGGCCCTTTTCAGGGCCACCAAATCATTATCAAAGAGTTTACAAACATATCCAAAATCAACAGATAGCCTAACGGAATCCTACGTCAACTATGCGGTCTTGTCTCGGACACGACCCTCCTGTGACTTTTTTCCAAAAAAAAAACATTAAACAGAAAAGAGACATGAAATCAAATTCAAACGCAGTCAATTATTCTCTTGAATTTTCAACGTAGAACTACGTCTTTCAGGAAGGGTACCAAATCAGAAAACAGGTCACGTTTTTATGAAATAAAGTTAACGTTAATAACTATTTTGACTGTGAACGAATTCTCATGATTTGCATACCAATCGAATAGTAAGTTCTGTAAGATTTGTTCGGTATGATATACATTACAATTCGCTAATCTCTAAACGGTTGAAATTCATGAAAACTGGCAGAACTTCCTGTTTTCCCATACATTTGTTCTGCCGAATTGTGTGCTAACTCTACTCGTATTTCGAATGCTTATAACTCGAACATTTCTTAACAGATCGGAAAGATGTTAGCATCAATTGATAGGAAATATTTCTACGCATCTATCACAATTAATAAAATGTTATTTTTCATGAGATGAACAATTGAATAACTGTAAAATGTGAAGCGTTATCTAAACGCCCTAACTGCCAAGATTTGCTTGGCCCGATTTACAGTTTCACCAACACAGACTTCAAAATCGATATACCTGTGGAAATCCGCTTTGCAAATATACATGCAAAGTCGGGGGTATTTTTGATCCCACCGAGCTGTGTTTCCCTAACACGGACTTCAAAATCAATGTGCCTGGGGGAATCCGCTTTGCAAATACATGCAAGTCGGGGGTATTTTTTGGTGTTGAGTACTTTTGTACTCGCTTGTCGTTGTGCAGACCGGAATATGTTTCCCTAAAACGTACTTTTAAAATGAGAAGCCTGGGAAAACCGTCATTTCAGATGCTAGAGGTGGATGAACTTTCGCGGTTCGGGAACTACGTAAACATGAGATGTGCAATAATATCAGAGGGAAATGTAAAATACAATGATCGTTTGACAAATCTTCCGCTCACATACTTCGGTAGTCCTAGGCATCATATCAAACGTAAAAGGACGTTCATCAAATTTATTTGTAACGAAGAACATAATCTATTACAAAAATTTCGATACATTCTAAAATAATATTCGAAGTGGTAAACAAGTTCTACGTCGAAAATATGCGAAATTAGAAATAAAAGGGGAGGGGTAAAAGAAATGTCCACGGAGGGAGAGGGGGTGTCTGAAATCGTGCTGTTCTGTCCACGTGGTATGTGGACAGCCCCTTATTCGATACAAAATTACTCGATTAGAATTGAAGATATTCGATTATCTGAATTAATCGAACGATTAACCGACGTCTCTAAACACGGACTACGCGATTTCATTTGTTTGTGCTCCGCAGCAAGTATGGAATCTGTGCGAAATATAATGGTGTGATATTTTCAGGATAGCTCAAAATGAGTCGGCGTTTCGTATTCCGTACCTAGAAAAGCCTCAAGGAGTCTGGAAGTGTCAATGTGCGATCTGCGGATATTTAAATTCAAAAATTATGTAAAGTTGGACGTCTTTAAGCCCGAACCCGTCCTAACTGTTTTTCACCCTCAAAACTGGAGCCTTCTTTCCCGCAACGAAACAGCGACCCATGCGGATTTTGTCCAATCAATCTGCGCCCGGTTGTCAAGGATCGCTCGGCGGGGAAGGGAACAAGAGGACGCACGCAACATGTCCTGCGGGACAACATTATCTCTTGATCGATATTACGTGTTTTCTGTGCGAAATCGGCGTGGTTTACTGGCATAAATTATCCGCTTCGGTTTCGCATTCAACGGCGATCGGTCGTCGTCGTCGTCGTCGCCGTGTTGACGACCGACCATTGAGTGAGTGTCTGCCTGCCGGCACCACATAGTGGTGGATCCTTTCGCTTCGTATTAATTTTGACTTTCCAACAAACGACGCGAGATGTAAGATGCTAGCTAGACCCGGGAGGGTGGGATGATCGGTCGGATGCGGTTGACGGCGGCCAATTTTACATCAACAAACCATCAATAACTTGTTTTTTCGAAGCGGTCCAGCGGACAGTCCAAAGAACGCGTGCCCATGGGGAGTAGTCGTCCGTTCCGTACTGGTGGAGAGTACTGCTAGGTTAGGGCATTCAAGTTCCGTTTTCGGACACGCGTAGATCAGCGCTGCCGTGGTAACGGCTAACGGGCTGTTGAGACTAGTTAAGATCCGCTCGTGTGGTTTCCTCGGTGAATAATGCAAATGTGATTAAGATAAGCATCGACTTGCGCGGTTTGGATCTCTCTAAACACATTACATTGTGGGTTGAGGGCTGTAGCAAGTAACCAGTGCCCCGGGTTCCGTGTATATGTCGTCGACGACAACAACAAAGACTGTGCGCGTCGGTAGATCGGAGTGGATTAATAATAAATCGTGAATAATTTATAATTATTGCATGCGATTAACCGAGCCGGAGATAATTCAATATTTTGCAGGTATATCAGACGGAGACGGAGCGTTGTTTAAATTGATTGCACGGATGCTTCAGAAGCGATCTCGATGGAGAACAGGTTCGGTCCATTCAAGTTCGTAAAATCACTGCTCCTACCAACTAATCAAACGGTTCACAAACGGACACATCCCGGTTCTTAATAAGACCCTTTTTTTTCACTATCTCCTAAGCATCTGTTGGTCGTCGCCATTCCGCGATTTCAAAGAACTATCCGGGTCCCTGGGGGTAGATAATAGCTATATCGTGACGCCTCAAACAGAACCTCCCCACCACCATCTTCGGTTTGCCCGATGCGGTCCAATCCTGTCCGCTCTAGATGGTGCTGAACTCCGGTGGTTCGCCGTTAATGATATGTTATCGTTTCGTCTTGCATTCGAAAACGTCATCTTCCCCGCCGCTCTCATCGGTTACGACCTGCGAAAATGAGCGAGTGATGATTTAATTTTTCCAAGAATGGACCATCGTTTCCTGTCATTTTATTGATTTTGCGCTGCGCGGCGCTGCCAGAGTTCCAACTTTGTTTCATTCACCTTTTTTTCTGTTATTCATTATCTGAGTACGAGACTAACGTAATTATTTTTTTCCTTCTCTTTTTCCAGGTAAGTTCCCGCCATCGGTCAATCACAGCCATCGAACCATCGAACGGTTTTCCAGCAGTATTTGGTAGAACCATTTTGTTCCGAAGACAGAGCGATAGATAATCCATTAATGACAGAGTGTACTCGTACAAATCTCGGATCTCGATCCGTTACTCGCATAAAGAGCGCAATAATTATCATCCTGATTCGCTCGGTTGTCCCTCGGTATGGCAGAAATAGCAATTATTCACACATTTTACGGTTTACGATCGTCAGTCGGCTGCGAGTGGTCACCCTGCTGAGATGATTACATCAACTGCACATAAATGCTCACGAGCGCAAGAGCGCAAGAGTGTGATACAAGGATGCGATCCTGGCGCTAGTTGTTACAAACCGTTGCCAGTTTCCAGTGTGGCTCAGCAGGAGCTCGGTCCTGGCGGAACCATGCTGCTTCCGCTGATGTGACTACCGCTGGGAGGTGGCACTTTGACGGCCCTATCCTATCCGGCGATGAGTGCTCTTTTCGCCGAATGATGTTTTAATCGTGTGTAATCCAGTGTGTGCGTTGTTGTTTGGTTGTGCTTTTTGTGTTTTGTTTTTGTCCTAGTCCTGGGAAGGGAAAGCGTATCGATAGTGCACCGGTGAATGATCTCTGGGGTGGGATTTTATCACCGTAGTGTGAAAATGAGTAGCAAAACTAATTCTTGTGAAACATTTTTTTCCCAGAGAGCTTTCATGCATTTTTTGCCAGATGTTTACTATCCTCGTTATATATTAATGTGTTACAACATAACGCTCCCATGGATATTGGTGCAGTTAAAATCATATCCTTAATTGGAGGAAATAGGGGGAAACACCTACACCCACTTATTTACAAGACCACCCATCTTTCTTCGGCTTCAAATCGTTACAGAACTGTTCGTAAACTCGTAAAAATATACACCATTTTACAGTATCATTTTTGTGAGGAGATCCAAGTACAAAGAGTACCAAGTACCAAGAGGGAATCCATATGGAGACTTTAAGAGGGAGAGGGAGAATCATTGCAATAATACGTAATTGGATTGCAAAGATTTTGAATGAGAAAAACCCAAACAAATTAATACAAATAAAACGAGAATATAAAGCTGAAATAAAACTACACAATATACGAACAAGCTGAAAGAAGTACCAGCAAGAACGAAGAAGAACAAAAAAAACAAGAAAAAACACGTAATGTTTGTATATGTTACAACAAATAATTTATCAAAGAATTGGCGTTAAGTACTACAGCGCAGACTCGATTATATACAGTTTTCGATTTCTTTTCACTGTATATAATCAAATCCTGTATATAATCGGGTCAAAAAAATGTTTTTTATTTGCTTTGTGCATGTATTTTTCTTTTTTTGAAAATAAAAGAGGAATTTGATTTTTGATTCATGCCCTTAAAGTCAGAAAACACCTTTATCACATGAAAAATTATCCAGATTCTCTCAGGAGGTGATGGACGATCATATTTGATGAAAAAAAACCACTACGCATATGTTCGAATTTCAACAATGGCAGAGTTATAGAACTTATTTTTTTTTGTTTCGGACTCTGTTGCCTCAAACTAGCTCTACATTAAAAAGTACGCTACGGAAGACGATTCTGATGCTTTCATTTGAAAGATGAGAATATTTAGTACAGGATATAGTAGTGGAACAACTAAATTAGTGGATATTAATAACATTTTGGAAGTGAAAAACTTAAAAGTTAACAATTTTTAATGTGTTATTATTAATTTTATCCTAAAAATTTATATTAATCTAGATTGTTTCTATCAATTAAATTAAAGTTCTTTAACCGCACTACAATTTGTTCTTTGACGCCCAACTTCTATCTTTCCCAATTTGGCTGCAATATCGATATAAACAATTCCTGGTGAAATCTCAAGCAAAATCTCCAAAAATCACGATTTTTACCCCACTGTACATGTAATAGCCACTTAAACTTCACCTTAACGTTGAAAGGTTACATTTCTTCTTGAAATAAGCCATTTTTGAAAACGAAAAAAGGTTTTTTTTACAAACTCGATCGCATTTTTATCGATCGATTTAATCGAGTCCAAAATTGTATATAATCGAATAACATATAATCGAGTACGACCTGTAATACGGCATACCAGAAACCTTTATCCTATTTATATATCCTTTATATCTATTTAAACCTTTATGTTAAAATTTTTTCTATCGTCAACTCAAGCAGCAACGTGTTACATATAAACATCAGATGTTCTAGGTCCTCCAAAACAAACATTCGGTAGTTCAGACCAATTGATTTACCATTTCAACCACAACCACGAATTTAACTCAAAATGGTTCATAGAGCCCGTTTGCTATACTGGGTTTATAAACATCAGATGTTATAAGTGCTCCAAATCATTCTAAAGTTCAGAGTTCATGTGTTCCATTGATTTCAATCTATTTATATATAACAATGGATTTCGGTCTGTCTGCCTGTCTGATTCGTATGGACTCAAATATGGACTCAAGCATGGACAAATACAAATGAAGCATACATTTCTGCATAATTCAAGAACTTATCAAGCGAACAGCGAATATGCTTAAAGTGTAGGAGAAGATAATGAAAAATATCTATCAAAAAAGGTTGAGTTTTTCAACTATCCACAACCATTAATGAAATGTACTGATGCGGTGACGGCAGACGCATAGATAGAATTATTTATTTATCTATAATTAATTTCATAACAATTTTTCTATCCATCTATATATACACACAATAACAACAAATGAAAAATGGATTCTTACGAACTCGGAAACCACTGAACCGATCGACATGAAAATTGGTATGTAGGGTTTTTTGGGGTCGGGGAAGGTTCTTATGATAGTTCGAGACCCCTCCCTCTTTCTAAGAACTAATCAAGCACAATTTAGATGTGAGGGTTTTTGGGTATGAGATATGTTTCTATGATGGTATGACACCCCTCCCTCCTCTGGAATGGAGAGGGAGTCCCATAAAATATACACATATATACACATATTTCAACCAAACATGACAATTGAACATTTTCGGAAAATTCTGAAGGAAAAAAAGGGAAATTCGGAAAATCAAACTCCCATATGTTCTACAATTACATAGCGACAAGTGCTGTTAGTCCATTTGATGTTTGCGCTAGCGAAATTGATCTTTGTTCGAAACTGGAAATGGATTTTAATGTGATGAAACGCACTCCTATATCTTCTTCTATATATACCAAAAATAAAAGTATCGCCGAATGTGTTGATAAGAGCAGAGCTCGAGGAAGGAATTTTCCGATTTAGGGCTGCCTATATTTTATTATATTTTCTGTATAAAATATTTATTCCATGTAACGGAAAAACATGTGATTTGCAAGTGGTTGAAAAATCTTGAACGAGAATTGTGTCTGAAAATAATCTGATATTATAATGATGAGTTTTATTAGAAATACTACGAATAAAGAAATTAGAAATACTACGAAGTAAAAGGTGAATTCAACGGGGTCGATTAGAAGATCAATCAATGAACAGTTCTGCGATTGGACCCATGAACTTGCTCATAGTAAGAAAACGAGAATGTTTGAAGGTATTGATACCAAAAAAAAACAAATTTTGGGCGGGACGAAGTTTGCCGGGTCAGTTAGTGAACTTATAAAATGGCACCCAATGTCCTATCTTTCGGATCATACCCATTGCTTTTAAACTATCGGATATGGCTTGCTGAGCTACTCCAAGTGTATCTGCAAGTTCTTTTTGCGTTTGTGACGGATCTTGATCGAATATTGCCTCCAACTTTTCATCTTCAAACTGTTTCGAGGTCCGAAAGGTTCTTCTTCTTCGAAGTCAAAATTATCACTTTTAAACCGTGCAAACCACGTCTGACACGTTCGCTCAGTTGGAGCATAGTCACCATAAACTTACACCAAAATGGGATGACTTTCCGCAGCTGAAGTAACACTCCCCGCAAAAACACTCTCGTTGGTACGAAATTCGACATATTCGGAGTGGAAAAAAAAATTACGTTGTTCGCGCTTCAACTTTTTGACATACACTGAAAAAGGCGCGCAATGACGGTAGCTTACCAACGAATGTCTGGAAATTTGATTCACTGGAATAAAAATCAAGTTTGGCCATCTGTTGTTAAACCGAAGAAACTTACCGGTACACTTAATAGTTTCTTAACCTTACTATTTTTAAAAAATCGGAAAAATTGAAAAAAAAATTAGATAAAGCTTTGAGTAAAGAGGTTCGAATGTCCTCATGGGTTCCGTACATCATTGGTTTTCATATCATTGGGTGCAGAGAGTTTGTGTACTGAAACGCACGTAAGGGTGGTTGATTTTATACTTTGAAAAAGATGGTGGAACAAATTTAAAATCGTATGTGGCAGCAGTAAGTGTGTAGCAGGAAAGATACATACTGACAATAAGGACAGAAATCTCGTGTGTTGTTCTCACGAGAACAAGGATTAATCATGTTACTTCTACCCATCGACCCTTTTCAGGGCCACCAAAAAATTCAAAAGAGTCGAAGTTACCGTGGAGGCAAACACATGTGCGAAAAATGGACTGATGCATCACATAGCGTTATCAGCTAGAAACGAAACGCCCTGTGGTCTCTTTAACTCAATTACTTTATAATTGTTTCAGTTATAATATTTTAATGTTTTAATACCACAACGGTTGTGATGAGATTCTACGAAGATGCGCTGAAGTTTTAGGTTGGATTTGCAATATACATTGGTATCTTCATGATTTCTCCACAGTGTTCACCGATTGAACGTTTTACTGAATAACTCACTTTTGTTTGTTAAAATATGATCTTGTAGAAGTCATTTCCCCCAGTGGCATTCGTTTGTTGTTACATGCTACGTATCATGACACAAACGAGAACGAGAGAACTCTGTTTCTATTAACTTTCACAACCATGTAAACCAAAACGTGATGTTCGCTTTTGGCGCTGAAAGTTTATATACTTCTCATTCGCTACACATCGAACCCCTCCTTGCATCTTGAAGCAGCATGGGACGGAATTCACGAAACGAATAATTCATACTCTGTTATCTCAAATAAACCCGACCCATAGTATAACACTAGATATACGAACATCTATCTGGATTGTCAGGAAAGGGTAGTTAGATTAGGGGTAGTGGGGGGAAATTGGTCATGTCGGGCAAAGTGGTCACCTGCTTGTTTGGTTGTGTAACTATTGAATATAGATGCCGTATTGATAGTCACCTTATGTTTGAAGAATTTATTGACTTTAGAGTCACCCTGTACTTCAGCTGTCGCATGGCAAAATACAAATAAAAACAGAAATTGCTCTCTCGATAGCCATTCGGCCGTAGTTCCGTGCGCATGGTATCTAAGGAATTTATCGTGAAATTTAGTTTATTCAATCTGATATATTGAACAAATCCTCAATTTGTCCAAACTGTTGGGAGAGGTGAACAGATATTTTGTTTAGTTTCAGCGATTAATTAGCATAGAAATTACATTGATGTTTGGGGGCAAAGTGGTCATAGGTGAATAACGACTTACAATGTTCTGTTTACTAAAACTGATATACCGCATAACATTCTGCTCTTGAAGAAGATTATTTTGTGGCTTTGACCCTGGATAAATATGCTACTCCAACTAAACCAAGCTTCATTATGCGGAACGTTATGTGTTTCTTACTGCGTTTTTGTATGCATGAGAAAATCTAAATTGAGACTATAGGTGAATAGGCCAAGCTTATTTCATACATGTACCTACTATATCAAATATGATTTGAACAAATTTGAACGAGAAAAACGCATAAATCTATCCCATTCAGCTTGATATGTGCGGCTGACCACTTTGCCCCGACTAGGTGACCACTTTACCTCCAAGCAAAAAAAAAAGTTCGATGTTCTATTTTTTTTTCTAATAATGAAAAGTGTACTATTTTGAATTTTTATAGTAAAAGCCGTTCACTAGCTCGAAGAACAATGAACCATAGTATTCTTCGAGAAACGGGAATCGAATCGGTATGTGGACGCTGCAAATGGGCATATTCCTTAGGGTGACCACTATGCCCCCACTTCCCCTGTATTTTTAGTTTTAACGTTACTATCCCTAGCGTCCAACTACTCCACTTAATGTTAGGCTCGACTCTTTAAATAAATGCGAACGAAAACAACGAGTAACTCCATTAGGGACATGCTGTGTGCTGCTAGCTAGAAATTGCTAACAAAAATGGATCATAGTCGCGCTTGTATGTCGGAAATAAAACTTTGATATTCGTGTGTCAGACAATAGAACCACCGGCAACAGTATTCCACTTACAACACAATTTGCACTCATGTAAACCGCAAAGTGTTACTAGCAACCAGGGTTGTCAATGTTCCAGTTTAAACATCCAGTTTCAACTCTTCCAGTTTTTTTCTCGATCCAGTCGAACTGTTGTGTATAACTTCCATTTTGAAATATTAATTCATATATTATATATTCATTTTTTTATCAGTGTGCTTCAGTTTTATCCATTCTATGTTAAAGTAATTTACAATGTATATCTATTATCTCTCTCACCATCTTCCAATGTAATGTAGGTACAGTGGAGTCCCGATTGTCCGCAGATAATCGGTGTTCTACTCTATGTAAGAAATTTGAGAAAAGGGTAAATAGTGATACGTACCTCGTTAGTGATACTACTACGTTTCTTTGGTTTAAAGTTGTTTTTTGTTTCAAATACCTTTTTCATACTTGCACACCTTCAGGAAAAAGAATAGACCGCACGCCGAATATTTTCAACTGCGTTTGCTGCTAATAATCCAGAAAAGTTGCACCGACATCAAAACTAACTAAATCAAGAGTTTTAATCGCTATACAGTGCTCAATTTTCTACTTCGTTTGCTATTTTGAGGGATTTCCGATAATTCCGTAAATATGCAAATTTCTTAGCATTCGAAGTAGAATAACTACGACGAAACGAGATGACACAAACAAAGTCATGCTCAGTGTTTCAGTATTTTATGGAATTAGGAATTAAGAAGTTGCCTTATAAACATTTACCATTGGAACTCACAATTGGACGAATTATAAACTGCGATTATGCAAAATTAGCCAATAGGAAATGCTTCGCATTCCACAATTCCGGACCTGATATTTATTCGGTGAATCGGAAAAAGCTATTGGGATTCGGCTGGAATGTGCCCAGTTAGTTTTTCGACGAGAATCCTCACGAAGTCTGGAGGTCGCAGATTCCATGCTGCGTTAAAGATGACGAAAGAGTGTTGAACATAAATCATTTTCTCTAAATAACTAATTTGTTCCATTATAGCCATGAGGGAAGAAACCTCCTTGTATGTTGTGCAACAAATTCCGATCGATATCTCCTCATTATACATCTACAAGTGCCGGTAGCGAGCAACGCTTGAAGTTATGTTCTTCATTTACAACAAATGATCGCTACATCGAACGCCGTTCATGGTGTCTTTCGTCGCTCCGGGGCCACTAGAACCGGCAACGCAGAATACGACACATTTGACAGCAGTGACAACCGATCATCGCATACAGCCGCACCATTTCGAACGCAGCTGGATTTGGTTGCAACTTTGTTGTCGTGGCGGGAAGTTGGCAGCCGCGTGCTCTTGTCGATCAGCGGAATCGTGGAAAGGTTTTTTCTCTCCACGTAGCCCTAACCCATCACTGAACCCAGCAGCAACCTTACATTGTAGTCCGCTGCCCTCGGAGTCCAAAGAAGTTACCTCTCTATTCTCCGCACACAAGGTAACTTGTAGAAAGCGAAGGAAACGGTAACTGCAGCAGCAGCAGCAACATCAACAAACAATCGCGTGTAAAGCGCGATAATGACCTCGGCATTCCGAGTAATGGATCGCTGCACGCACGATCCGGTTGTTGTTGTTTTTTAACAACACTAGCAGCAAGTGGAGAACCCAAGCCTCACGGTAATCCACCTTGTGTTCGAATGGAGGTCCGCACGGTTCTGACATAAAATCTCCCTTCGTTATTAAAACAAGTTGAAAATGTTCTGGACTGACATTTTTTCGGTAAAGATCAACCCTGTAACAATTCAATGTCACTCGACGTGGGGCTCTGTTTTTGTTTTTGTTTCTCTGTTTGTACTCTTGCGCTAACAATATAATCGACAGTAATGAATGGAAATGATCGCCATAAAAAAATAAAAATGAAAATAAACAACCCGGAGAACAACCGCCACAGAGCCGAAGGTGCGCAATAACAACCAAAGTAATGGCAGCTTCTCGGAAAAAAACTAAAAAACAAAACAACGACCATTGGGAGATAGTTTGCAACATTGCAACCACTTTTTAATTAGTTCATACGTTGGGGTGCGTGCAGCGGCCAGGTATGTCTGTATTACCGCGGTGGTTTCGCTCGCGGCTTTAACACCGTGGTGGCATCCACGAGAAGAATGTGGTGGATTTAGGTGTAAATTGCTGATACTCGCGCTGAGCTTCAGTGAGAGAGGGTGTCACAAAACAATGGTGCGCGATACACACAATATGAATAATGGAGACGCCCCAAAAGAGCACACACACCTCACAGATAGATAAAATCATCGAGCTACTGTGAGGAATAATGGTATTGGTATTATAAGTGACGCATGGGGGTGTGGATAATAATGGTACTCGATTAAATGTTATGACAACACGATGTGGAGCAGAACAAAAAGTGGGTGCGTTTGCATTATTAATTCGCGATTCCATGATGGTGTTGAGATCATAAATGTTCCTGTTTGGATATTAATTCGCCTAATGAATGCGTCTAATCAAACAAATGTCAGTTTTCAATACAATATCTCCGTATTATTGCCATTGAATAGAACTCTCTTTTGTGTTATTTCATGCGTCGCGTCACTTTTGTCCTCCTATTTATCGTTATGTCTGCAATACAATTAGATAAAAACTATAGGGATTTGATAAAATTGGAATGCGCCCCGTTCAACAATCGTTAAACTTTGAATAATATTTAATACCTTCTACGAGTTTTGTTTCATTGCCTCCGACCTCTGAACCAACGTTCCCCAAAATTTTTCCTTTTCGAACCTTCTACCTATGCTAAAACAGGTAGTCCAGATGAGCAAATATTCCAAATCCAATATGAGATCCGAATCTAGTTCGTTCGCTTCTTTGTCAGATATTCTGCAAAGCCTCTCGAACACGCGTAGAACTGGTCTTTCGGTACCAGTGTTTTATCTTCGTCACATATGCAGAAAAATTTCACTTTCTGATCCATTCACACGAGCAATTTGTCCTGCCCAGCTGTACCGCCAAACATAAGCGAGTAATATTCACCAAAACGAATGTACATATAACGATATTCGCGATTTCTCTTCCGGTTGCGCTCTGGACAGCGAGCAGTCATTCCGCCGGTATAAACCTTGAGTCATTCTATCTTGATCTATCTCGGAACCATGTTAACGAGATAAAAATGTTGAGTATTCAAAATGAAGATTTAAAGAAAAAATAGCGAAAGAATTATTCATATTTGTATTTAATGGAATTTCGAAGTTTTCTTCGAATGCCGTACACCATATTTTGGACATTATGTTTGGCTAGCCTGAGCGGCCATTTTGTTTCGCCATCTTTTCATCTCTGTCGCATCATGTGTTACCCTCTCACTGTCCTTCTACATCTGTTTGACAATTGCCTAATATTTCACAATTGAGCAAAATTGAGGGCAGTTGAGTCCATTTCGAAGGAATCCATCCCGTTGTCTCGATATCACTGTAGTTATTCTACGCTGTAGCAACAGCTTTTCAAATCAGGCCAAAACTTTACAGGTCAATCGTGAGCTTTGAAGTACGAAATAATATGCTTTTTCAGGCACTCCTGCTTGTACACTTTGGAATCCATAGTCGTGTTTGTCATGAAAACCTGGGTGTTTTATCTGCAGCTGCAAATATCTTGAGAGATCACAAGTTTTCTTGAGTATTTATCTCCAAAAAGAAGTTGAGTTTGCTAGAGACAACACCTCGACCAGTGGATTTATAGAACATTTGTCCGGGAAGCTACGCATAAGCCTCATAAGTTTCGTCGTTCATGTGGAGAGATTGTCGTACAACTTCGCGAACGTCTTTTGGTCACTAGAATCTGCTAGAATCTAGTAGACGCTTCTGCTAGAATCGTAGACGCTTCGTTCTGACTTGACTTTGTCCTAATCGTTCTCGACACATTCAAATGCAGTTTCCGATCCTTAGTTCCACTTCGACGATTGCCATAATCCTGTCGATCGATAGTATACCGCACACGGCAATGTTGATCGAAGGATAATTTGCTTCTCTCGTCTTCCATCTGGAATAACTCATGGTTCGCTGCAATAAAAGCGGTAAATCTTTCACCACCGGAAGAGGACTACTTTATAAACAAAACTGCTGTCAATAAAATTGTAGCGATCACTGGGCGTGTCACTTCAAAATATTAAACGTGTACGGATACAATGTGGACAACACTTCATACATCTTCTAAAATTGGTAATTCAGTTCGGGTTGTTAGGGCTTGAAATTTATGTTGATGAGCTGTAAAACTGCAAAACATTGTCGTGCAATCGTCTTTCTAGGTATTAAAACGATGTAACGTTCAAAATTTGGTCAACGATAATGCGTTTAAATTAATCACATTTCCATTAAAAAGGTTCAAGGGCTGTGTCCGAGACACGGTCGCATAGGTGACGTAGGATTATGTTATGATATTCGTTACATGTTGATTCTGAATATCTTTGAAAAAGATACGCTGCAGTTTCAGTCGACCATCAGCAGCAACGACCTTGTCGCTACCAACTTCAATTTACTAACTTACTTATGTTTTCTTACTTGTGTGATGTTTTCTTATCAGAGTGTGAGTAAGGAAAATCACGTCCCCAAGTGATCACTTCACTTTGTTTCCGTGGGGACAAGAAATCCCGCGGGAATGATTTGAAGTAAAAGCAAATAGTCCCACTCTGAGTAACACATGGTTCAAACATCTTAACAACATAACACAGCAAGGTCAGGCTTTGGAATTTATTACAATACAAACATAGCGGATTATGTTGAAGACATTGTGAATATATGAAAATCCTTCGCGAGGATAGTGTTGCGATTAATGAAGTTATATGTTAGGATAAGAATATGTGAAGTATTCCGTTTGCACCAAAATTTCAAAGACTTATCTTGCATTGATGCATTCCGAATTGTGCCACTAGTGAACAATTATGAACAAGGTATCAAAAATTGTTCGTAACTTTCCTAACTCGAGTCGACAGTACTTCTCCAATGTCCCAACCAATAGTTGGTTACTTTCTAAAATAAGAGACTCTGTCTCTTATTTTAGAATACCTGGCATACCAATCGAATCGGAAGTTCTCTGAAATTTGTTTGATATGCTATACATTACAATATCATAGTTTGAAAACGGTTCAAATTTATGAAAATTGGAAGCATTCCCATTTCCTCATCCATTTGTTCTTTCCATTTGTGTGCTTCCCTAACCGTGATGTCAACAATTGTCAACTTATGCGAGAATAGAAACAACGAAGAGGATAACGAAAAGAGAATATTTGCGACGTAAACTTCACTCGTGCACAGTAGGTACGCTGTCGCTATCGTATAAATATTACATATCCTCTGAGGAAAATTTGCACTTCCCGTTTGGTGGTCATGGAAGCAACATCGTTGCCGGCGAGCGTCGAATGAGAATGAATTGTCTTTCTCGTTCCGCTCATTCTATGTCATATTCGTTTCCCCTCGAGCTGTAGACGCGAGTGAATATTCCCCTCGCTGTGGAGCTGGCTTCACAATCAACACATCGTGCCGAGCCGCGGCAAAGCAGACGTAATTCTGTGTTTCGCCACACTATGCAGGGAAACCCAAGCTGGATTATCATCACCGGCTCACAAGAAAAATGCTTCTGCTGCATTTCGAATAACTAAAATCGCGGATAACACAATGAAGGGCTGAAAATGAAGTTCAAGGACGAAAAAACATTTTTTTGCTTGAAAATTAAGTTTTATCAAGGCAGGAATCACTAAAATCACTAAACTATCCATATTCTAGGTCGTGTACGCCAATGGTCAGTAATTCCGGGAACGCCTATAGAGTTACTATGAAATTCGCTGTCGCGAATAATCCACGGATCATCCGTTCGCGGATAATCGGGGTTCCACTGTTTATTAAGTAGCTTCAAGCCACCAGTGTTGGATTTGTGTGTGTTGCTTGCTTTCTTTGCGCGAAACTTTTAATTTATTCATATCCTGTACGTATAAACAGCGCACCTTTGCTACTTCTAGTTGCCATTTGTATTTGCTCTCGTGCGCCACGGTCCGGTTCCGATGCAACAATCTCCTAGCTTTGTTAACGGGTTTGAACGAGGGTTAATGATTCAGGGTTTTCAGGCTCACCGAAACTAATCTAATAAAGAGTGATTTATGAAATTTCCTTGCATTTCTAAATAACATCCGACATGATAAACAAACAAATTGGATAAAACCAATACGTTGTCCTGCGTCCTAAGCGACCGTATCTTGGATACAATCCCTTACAATTTCTTTACAAGGATGAATGAAATGCTAAACCTAGCGATCCATCCTTTTTCTTTGATTATGTACAGCTAGATCGTGTAAGAGATAGGAGTAGTTAGGCTGCGGGTTGTGCCTTCGGGATACATTAATTTGTGAATGTGGGAATGGGAGACGATGCAAATGTTGAGCGTGTCCCTTCAAGGCATTTATTTTTTGAACCTGACACTTGACACGCACCAAACATGGTGCTTTGTGCGTTGATTTGTACAACATGGCACAAGGCTGTGTATCAATTTTCTTCTTCTTTATATTAAAGAGGCTTTAATCTCTAAAGTCATTCGCTTCTAGCCTTCAAAAAGGTCAATTAGAAAATTCAAATTAACTCTTTCCTTATTAGCCTTAAGAAAAACTGCTGTCTCCTCGCTGGCTGGAGCGAGACTGGAATAGAAATCTCAAATGAATCACTTCATACTCTGCCCGGTGTATTTTATGAAATAAAGGAACTTGAGTTGCAAATGTTTCTCTGCTCCTTTGTGTCTTGAAAATCAGTTCCGGCAGTGAACTGAGTGAATAATTTGGGTACGGTCGATCTGCACGGCTGCAGAACATCAACTGTCGTGCGGTAAACCGGCAGAAACGCACTATCATAGCCCGTCCGAGTATATGGTAGTCTCGAAACCTGCCAGTAGCTCAAATTTTTTATCCTGGTCACTAAGTCCAAGCTCGAAAAAGGATCTGAAGGTTGGGAAAGAACCCAAAACAAGACCGTTGCAACTGTTCAGCATCGATAATCACCGCTAACCGAAACTCGTGGCAAACGCGTCAATGCCTTTACTATCGATTGCCTCCCCACTCTCCGACAAAGAAGCCGCCTCGCTTCGATGCAAAATAGTCAAACATCCAGATAGATCACGGCCGCTCCCCGCTCATATTGGCCAGCCGTTTGTCGGTATTTTTGCACCCACCTAGGCCAACTCGATTGAGCGGGAAGGGTAAAGAGATAAAAGCATCGGCAAAAAGGCCGCGGCCTACCCGCTACCCGTGAAACACTTGGGAAGATTGAAAAATTTACGCAATATCGAGGCTGGCCGTCTAGAAGCGGCATGCCTGCGCACCTATTCTCTCTTCCCTTGGCAGCGGGGGAGAGAGCGAGAAAAAAGAGCTCTTAAACATAAATTTGAAACCTCAAGACAACATAATTATAGCTCGCTTAATATAGGTTTAAGTAATAGAACAAAACTGGCCACCACTGCCTCTCTGGCTCGAGCTCCATTTACCGCAAAAGATCGATTCCGCGCGGCAAAGTGCCGAAGCTGAGTGGGAGCGGCAAAATAATGTAGGAACAAAAAAAAGCACCAGAAAGCAGACCGCAAATACAACATACACACATCCTCTTTGGCCAAAGTTGCGCGGTTACGTTCGGCGATCGGGAAAATTTAAAAGCCTTTTTGTTGGCTCGATTTGGATTGTTGAGTGGCGAAGGAACCCGGCCGACAACGTGGGTGATGGTGGTGGGGTGGAGTAAACATTTTAATACATCTTAAAACAAATAAAACATATGCGTGAAATCGACCACCGGCGATAAAGAGCGAGAAGGGACCATAGGCTGATGAGGGGCGAGGGTTTGAGGCCCATTAGTGGTGAGATGGCGTCATCCTTCCCTGGCTCTTTGTGGTCACACTGAAAAATAGCTAGTTGCCACCGGTCGGTCGGTTTGGGGGGAAAGTTCGAACACAAATGAAAACATTAAGGCAGCCATAGGCGAAACGAGTCGTCACACAGAAGGGATGAAACTGAAAAGCGAGGGCATTCGGTCGTAACAGTTGGTTCTGCTGGATTTGGAGGGGTGCACTGGTGCTGGTCAACCAACTGTCACAGTTCGGCCGGAGGAAAAGTGATGTGACAGTTGTCTTGGGTTGTGGAGTGAAAAGTGGGTCATTTTCGGGTTCGTTGACTTGCCACACAGCCAGAAGCGGTTTGGTCGGTTTTGATAACTTTTACCCGGACAGGAGCAGCGTGAAGTCTGACTGGGTGTAATTATACGTGATCGAAATAGATCTATAATTCAGCGATTAAACGATTCGCTCAACCAATCTACTGAGCTAACAGTAGTTCATCCAATTATCCGCCGCGCAAGTTCGGTCTGGTAGCTGAAGCAAAGTGCAATTGCTCGAATTCTGTTCGGTAAAATCACCACAATTAACTGCACCGCGGTGCGCCCTCCAATAACCAGCATCAATTGCCGTACTCAATCAGAATCAAATTGAAAACAAATACGTACTTGCGCTCGAGATCTTATTATTTGTAACCTCTAAGGTGCTTTCCCTATGGGTACGGATACTGGCGCTGGGTGCACCAGCCACCAACCCAGCTCGAGCTCACATCCAGTCCCACCGTTCCTATAGATTTTTCACTCCGCCCGAACGTACACATAGCGTTCGTACGCCTCACCACCGCGTAAATTATAGGTATTTTCAACTTAACTCTCATTTTCAAGTAGTTCAAAGTTATTGTTGCCTCAATTAGAGTGTAGGCCGCGCGCTGCCTTCGTTCCCTTCAACAGCTATCCGCGAACACTTTAGGGCCGCAGTCGTTTTATTTTTCTCCTTCGATACGGAACCTCGGTGGAAGATTATCGCGATAAGCAATGGTACTATGAGTCCAACGCAAAACCCCCCTTTTTCCGGGGAATTGAATGACACAACCCGAGCGGGTATCCAACCACCATTACGCCATAAATTATAGCAACACAGTGCAGCATGTGTATGACCGCATCCAACTTCACTCACCGGAGCAACGTTTGACATTTCGAAACCAAACGTCAACCTGCACGATTCAAGCGTCCCCGGAATCATCAAACAACATCAAAAAGGAACCCGAGGGTGAGTGGCGGCACCTGAAACGTTATCTAGCGGCAAACCTTTTGCGCCAATTCGCTTTGCTTTATGGCCAAAAATCACGAATCACGAAATTGTGCGCACCAAACGCGCGCGCGAAACATAAAACTATGCTGGCAATGAGCATGGGCCAGCGAGCTTCTCACATAATAAATCGGTTTTGTGTGTGAGAGCCATGTGCGGTCGGACTATTCGAATTAATTATACATTTGGATTTTGTGCAATTCTTGTTGGTTTGCAAGTCTGGGGCTGCCACTGTTCGGAAATTCAATTTCGGGCTTGTTTGCCGTGCCGTGCGCGCCTTTACTTTTTTTGCAATCACGTGAGCCGTAGTTCAGAGTTTGGGTTTAATTGAGCGAGTTTGAAGTATGTCTGCTGTAGAGATAGTTGATGGTGATGTGTTGTTGGATTGGTTGATGCAACGAATGCAGACTCGCGAGGGAAACGAGTGGCGTAACTTTTATTCAAGTGGGTTCCCTTGCTATGTCATGAGTGGAAAAAGGAATGTCTTTAAAATATTCGTAATCCACGTCATTATTCACTCCCCAACGCAGAGGCCAGCTACGAGAAGTACAGACCGGTGATTGAAAGATTCGGAACCACGAACCAACAATAATGGTTTAACACTTAACTACTCCTGGGAACATGGCCAAATGTATAGCTTGGATTATTTAGAGATGGGTCAGGTTGAAAAATGTTTATCCCGTTTATGATCAAACCGCCAGCATGCAATCCTCTTTTTGAACATCGAAAATAGTAACTGGTCCAGTGGAATCATGCTCGATTCTCAACGACATACAAGGACATAACGGTACTCCTCTCTCGTCACACACACATCGTCACTGTTCACCTTCAAAATATTCTCGACAACTTCTTTTCGTTCTTTTATGGATTTGATCGATTTCTCTTCATCAACTTTCTCTTTAGTTAATAACTCAACTGCAAAAACGTTCCAACTTGAGTTTGCTATAGAATCCGATAGATGATGTTCTGACCTATCTTCCACATTGTCAAATATAGCTGGGAATGAGTTTGCAGTTAAGTTATGACCAAAAGAAGAGAGAGAGAGGGAGTCGATGTAGAGAATTCGATGATGTCACTTACACCCCTTTCATTTTGTGCCGCTTTAATACTGGTATAGCATTTGTATAATATATATGGTATAGCAGTATAAGATCAATATGAGAGAGTGAAACAAGAGACACATTGCGAATAAGCTTGCATTAAACATTTTCGCATACAGGGTAACTTCGATATAACGTACATTTTACTTTCAAAATTGTACGTTGTATCGAAATGTACGTTATATCGAAGCATAATAAAGAACTCTGAAACGTAGCTTATATTACTTTATTGTGTTGCTGTTTGAGTAAGGTTGATGAATAAAATCAATAGGAAGACGAAGCCAACTTTTCTCATGATGTTTCCCTTCGTTTTGTTGATTGAAGATTGATTCATTTAAAATCCGGAATCACAAAACAGTAGTATTTCGGGATTGGTTAAAGTTACAACACAAGCTTTAGTATCAAAATACAGATAATCTATTGTTCTTTCAGAAAAAAAATTTTTAAAAAAATATTTTTTTAGACTTTGATCATGTGTACGTTATATCGATGTAAAATGTACGTTATATCGAGTGACGTTATATCGAGGGTACGTTATATCGAAGTTTACCTGTACTATGCCACGTACACGGGCCAGACCGAGATAGATATAAATTCACGTTTATGCTCCTTTATTTACTCTTAGAAAACGCTTTCAATCGTTCAATCTGAGAGAAACAGATGTCCCATATATACAAACATTTGAAAAATGTGCTTTTATTCGTTCATTTCACCCTTCACCACACAGAAACAGCTTTGTGCCGAAGAAGAAATGTTTTCTGCCAACGCTACTGTGCACACCTACATGTACCTCGTTGTCCGCGTACACAATCTTATTTTAACATCCATAAAAAATGAAACGAACGCTTAATTTATGATGCAAAAAGTAGTTACCGTTTTGTCTCATATACCGAACAGTCTCAAATTCCGAACACTTCATTTGTAAATGTAAATTTGCTAACTTTTGTGTTATAAATAATTGAATAATGAAAACACAGACATTCTTTTAGGTATAGGCTTCATTTTGACATCACTCACAGGTATCGATACAGCCTATAATTTATAATACAGGTCGGACTCGATTATATATAGTCGACCATTTTTTTTCAACAATTATTTTCAAATCCTATACATAATCGAATCTCAAGAAAACAATTTTTACATTAATGTATGAATGCCAATCATTAATAGAAAAATAGCTTTTTTGTGATTGAATTATGTATTGGATACGAAAATTAACGAAATTGCGATTACATATAATCGAGTCCGACCTGTATTAGAAATTTGCAAAAAAGTGACAGTCAAAATCTAAGTGATGCGGACTCAATCCACTTCATTTTCGAGCAAATTCATGCATGTTTTCAAGCGATTTCTTGCAATAAATTCTCAGACCACGAGAGATGCCAGATTTACAAATATGTTTGTAAATTTACAGACATATCTGTAAAACACTTTTTATTTTTGTTGTAGAATTTTTAAGATATAGCAATATTTCACAGGCTTTTGAAAAATAAGAGGTTCTATTTATCACATCAAAGATATTTGACTCACCATATGTCATTTTTCCATAGTTTTCATACAGAATATTTAGTTTATATCAATACACATGACGTTAGACCAGCGATACTCAACCTGCGGCCCGGCAGTCTTTCTGGTTAGCCCATCTAGTGTGTATGAAGTTTGGTGGATGTCCAATATATCAACGAAGAAATACTGATTTTTATAACAAATAACAACGCGTATGTATGTGTATGTATGTATGTGTAGATGGTTGAAACATTTAAACACACTTACAACACATAAGTTATTAAGTGGTCCGAAAAATCATTTTTTTCCAATTTTTCCCAAAAACGACAAATGAAAATTAATAAATTTTGAATCACTGAACCGATTTAGATTTTTTTTCTGAACCGATTTAGATGATCGACATATAAAATTGAAACAAGTGACCTAGCCTTTTATTAAAAAATATTTAACTTGCGAAAAAAATAATAATATTTTAGTAATTATTGATTGTAGTTTTTTTTTATGACTTTGAACTAGAGGGCGCTATATTTTTTTATATTTTTTCTTGAAAGCTGAGGATTTTTTACATCACATATCCCTTTGTCCAAAAATAACTTTCTGCAAAAAATCATAACATTTGAACTACAGAACCGATTTAGATGATCGATATATTAAATTGAAGCCAATAAGCAGAATTCGAAAAAAATCGCACTTGCGGGAAGATTGGACTCTAGTACCATAGGTCTAGTTTAGTCACATATGAATATTGATCGACGACTTAAAACATGTTAAATTTACAAAATTATAACTTACAAACGATAATTACAGCATCTCTGATATCGAGATATGTTAGGTAAATAATCCTCAGCTTTCCATAAAAAATATAAAAAAATATAACGCCCCTAGTCCAAAGCCATGAAAACATTAAAAAACAACTACAATCAATAATTACGAAAATAGGATCCATGTTATCTGCAAATTCAATATTTCTCAATTAAATCTCATTGGCTTCAATTTGATATTGATATGTCGATCATCTAAATCGGTTAAGTGGTTCGAAAGCTATAAATTTTTGAAAAAAGACATTTTGGGAAAAAGTGGAAAAAAATGATTTTTTGGATCACCCTAAAATGGAAATGGGCACCCTAACAAAAAAATAAACAAATACGAGTCTAATGTTTTGCGATAAAGAACAAAA